>NW_011888786.1:18695771-18698212 GCF_000151845.1 Pteropus vampyrus | reverse complement strand
TTGCTTAGAATCTGGGTTAACATTTAGTGGTTTATTTGTTTATGCTTCGTTAAGGTGATTTTTACAGACATCTAAAATTTAAATGTGCTTTTTAAGTTTGAATAAGGTTTCATTTTGTTTTCTACCTGTACTTTACATATTTAACCAATTTCTTTTTAAAGAAAAAGTAAATGGGCTTTCTATGTTCAAATAAAATTTTTTCAATGTTAGTTTGGAGGTTTGAGAGGAGGAAAGGAAGAAAGCAGATACAATATCCCAACACCAAAAATTATATAAAATGAGATAGAAAGTAGTAGCAGGAAATTAATACCAGGTTTTAACATTTTAAAAATGAGAATATAATGAAGCAAACATTGAGCCATATGTTACTTATTAATGAGCCTCTCTCCTAAAAAGTGCTGGCCACCTTTATAATATCCAAGTGGTCTGGTAAGAGTTGATACTCTTTCTAAAATTTCAAAATGAAACTCAGAGTAACTGACTTATTTTTAGTATTTGGCTTAAAAATTTTTTAGACTTGTAAAAACCACTATATTTCTCTATTGTATTTGTCAAAGTGATGGAATTTCTCCAATCAGTTTTACCTGAAAAGCCAAGTTTATCTTTTTTCTCGTTACCTTTTGCTCATATACAAAAACGTATTATTCTAACGCCCACAATAAGACTTTATTTCAATATGTTTTCAAGTCAAAAACAGTTATAATAATTGGAAACGTGAATAATATTTATAACATTTAGAAATATGAGTAATATTAGCATTTGCCTTTCTGGCCATGCAGACAGAATCTAAATTAGTCTTGAGATGCAGTTCGAACTGAAGGAAAATGTCAAAATTCACCTTAGATACCTATTAATCAACGAATTTTCTATAGTCATAATTGTCTCCTAAGAATATCTGATAAACACAATGTACTATAACTTTAGAAACAGTAGTCAAAATAGGATAACAAACAGAAGCTAACCAGTCTTTTAGGAAACCCATCACTAAAACTGAATGTGCTAATTTTATTAAAATGCTTCATAGAAAGTTTGCCACTTTGACTAGACTGAAAATTAACCCAGTAATTTCAACAACATTGTTAAATCATTAGCAAATTCCTTTGGCGAACTTTGTGACATGAACTATAAGAGCAGCCTGTTAAGAATTCATAGGCATGCAAAGCATATGTATACTTGTATGCCTTCAATGGAGCTTACTGAGATCTACAATCATGTTTTCAAATATACTACATAAACCCCTGGAGAGCCAAGGCCAAGGCCAGATGTGGTCTTTTATTTGTATTCTACCTTTGTCTGCCCCTTTGCTAACATTTCACTGAGCACAGTACACAGTTTAGCTCACAGTGTCAAATACCTGTTGACAAACAGTGCACACATCCCTCTAAGCACAAAATGTAGTATAATGAAATTATTTCAAGGTAAAGGAGAACAAGAGGAAAAAAGGAAACAAATTTTATGTTCTTTCACTTAATTTTCTGGTATTAAATGTACAAAATCAACTATTTTGAGAATGTACACAGAACACAATCTTTCAAAACATAGAAATGAGAGATACTTTTAGTTCATGGCAGTAACTAAAGATAGATTACCACAGACAACTGATCTCTTTTTTTTCACCACTTCATCAAATACGGCACTTAAAATTACTTAGAAAACATTGTGGTAATATGTTTCTCCAAAATGTTGCCAGTTAGAAAGTACATTTTATCATCTGACAGGCCTTCATTTCCTCAACTCTCCTTCATCATTAAAAAATATTTCTGTAGTTTGCTGCATTTTTCCAAAGAGCAATGAATGGGTTAGATCAGCAACTGACTTTATCCACTGACATACAGACTGACTGATGGAAACTTCTAACAGCCTTAAGACTTTAAGCCTTGGTACAAGGGTTTACATCAGATCCTTCACAGAAGAGGAAAGCCATTTAATCCTACGAATTTGCTAAGCTTCCAAACAAGACAAACTAGAGATTTTTGTGTATTTTATTAATTCCAAAAAACAGCAAAATAATACTTTTATATCTCTGCGTGTTCATATTTCTGCTTTTCCTCATATAACTGTATACTGGAAAAGACAAGTACTTAAGAACGAGCTTCAGGTGGCAACCTCAATTTCACTCTGTACCATGTGTCATTCTTCCTGTTGAAGTGCTCCTGCTTGCTTGGGTCCCTGAGAATAATAGCTATCACTTCATTTTGAAATGACATGCAGGTTTTTTTTTCTTTTAGTAGGAGAGAGAGAGAGAGAGAGGGAGAGAGAGAGAGAGAGAGAGTATCAAGGGACACTGCTATCCTCCTAAAAGCAAATTCAAAGGTTTCATAATTTAAATAGAAAGTGACTGGAATTCACATTGGCCCATGTGCTTTTTATTAAATTATTGAAAGTTGTTTTTTATTTTTCTGCATTTTTAAATTCTCAATTCCAATGTATATTTTCTACGT
>NW_011888786.1:18674836-18695721 GCF_000151845.1 Pteropus vampyrus | reverse complement strand
ATTAAATGTTTATATAATTATATACAATTCACAACTAAATTCGTATTTTCTTTTTCAACATCTTTTTTTTCTGTTGACTATTTCTACACATATTAATAGAGGTCCAGAATCTGAAAGCCTAAAACAAATTATGCTAAATAAAAATAAACTGAAATATGTGCTAAATAAACTGAAATATATGCTAAATAAACAATATATGCTAAATAAAAATAAACTGAGAAGGATCTCAGCTGTTACACACCTTTAAAATTTACTAGGATTAGTACTATCTGTCGTTATTTTTAATTTATGTCTAAAGGGCTAAATTATGGAAGCAGGTAAATTTTTCTGAACCTATATATAAATATGAAGTATCTACTACTTATGGAAGCATCTATCCTAATCTTTAATTCATGCTCAGAATAACTCTAATACAGAGGGGTTACATGATTAAGAATATATTTGCTGAAATAGTATTTCATGGGTTCAGATCCTGATGCTGCCATTTATTAATTTATGACCTTGGACAACCTACTTTCCTTTTCCTGCCTCAGTTTCCTCATCTGTAAAATGAGAATAATAATATACTGACTTCAATATATTGTTGTAAAAGGTCAATAATGAATTTAAAACAGTATTTGGCAGAATAAGCTATTGATAAATATTACAAATTATTTGTCCCTTATTTAAAATAAAGAAAAATGAGGCAAAAATCCAGGTGCTTTACTCACTAAAGTAATACATGTGATGTCAGATCCTAATTCTCTCCTAAGTCTTGATATTTGGAAGGAAAAAAAGAAAGTCACCTATAGAACATTTTATCATTGGAAGGTTATAATTATTAAATTTATCTCAATGAAATTTAGATAGAAAACTTAAAAATTATAACACTATCGCTTCCGCTTAGCATTTTAATAACAAAATTTTATTGGGGAAAAAGATTAATGAAATTTCCAAGTCAAAGCATCTTCATACAGGCAGCCGAAGCACACAAGATCATTTTTTGTCAACTATTCACATATTTTAATTTTTTAATGTTTTAATATCTTTGTAATAACTCAGACGCAAAAACCAATTTTGTGGTAAATATAACAATAAACATGAAGTTCTAGCTTGGTCTGCAAAGTTTTTGTTGGTTAATAATAGAATAAAATATTAAGAACAATGTCAATTATAAGGCACTCAGATTTTGATGTTAGTTAAGATCCAATGCCCTCCCACACATTTTATGGAGTCTAGCATAAGCCAAAATATTTCAAAGCTTCAGTAGTTATTCTAGCCAAAAAAAATGTTTCACTTAAATATTACTGATTAAAATAAAAAGTACTGGGAAAATGTTAGGGTGAATATTAAAAGAAAGTTAGTAAGGACACACCACC
This sequence comes from Pteropus vampyrus, assembly GCF_000151845.1. Taxonomy (NCBI): domain Eukaryota; kingdom Metazoa; phylum Chordata; class Mammalia; order Chiroptera; family Pteropodidae; genus Pteropus; species Pteropus vampyrus. The sequence continues at coordinate 18,694,363 of NW_011888786.1, read as the reverse complement.
ATAAACAGAGTGGTCCAACATTGTCCTAAGCAAGACGTACTTTCTCAGGACTATTCCATGAAATTATTTTCTTATGTGATTGACCAATGTTTTGTTTTGTTTGTTTTTGTGTTATGTGAGTTTACTATTTGTTTTCTATTTATCATGATTTTGCCTTCCTCTCACATGATAAACTCGGCATTCTACTAATAGTGTCAGCTACAAAATTAACCAAGCTAATTTTTATTGGCTTGGTTTTTTGGGGGCTACAAACATGATGAGATGAGGTGCAGCCTTGACCCCATAGACCATCAAGTCTAGTCATATGACTAGTCATATACAGAAAGATATGTTGTCAAAGTGTTGTTTGAAAACTAAATGAGGAAGTCTCTCACCTCCTATACTAGGACACTGAGTTAATCTATTGCTTAGAATCTGGGTTAACATTTAGTGGTTTATTTGTTTATGCTTCGTTAAGGTGATTTTTACAGACATCTAAAATTTAAATGTGCTTTTTAAGTTTGAATAAGGTTTCATTTTTTTTTCTACCTGTACTTTACATATTTAACCAATTTCTTTTTAAAGAAAAAGTAAATGGGCTTTCTATGTTCAAATAAAATTTTTTCAATGTTAGTTTGGAGGTTTGAGAGGAGGAAAGGAAGAAAGCAGATACAATATCCCAACACCAAAAATTATATAAAATGAGATAGAAAGTAGTAGCAGGAAATTAATACCAGGTTTTAACATTTTAAAAATGAGAATATAATGAAGCAAACATTGAGCCATATGTTACTTATTAATGAGCCTCTCTCCTAAAAAGTGCTGGCCACCTTTATAATATCCAAGTGGTCTGGTAAGAGTTGATACTCTTTCTAAAATTTCAAAATGAAACCCAGAGTAACTGACTTATTTTTAGTATTTGGCTTAAAAATTTTTTAGACTTGTAAAAACCACTATATTTCTCTATTGTATTTGTCAAAGTGATGGAATTTCTCCAATCAGTTTTACCTGAAAAGCCAAGTTTATCTTTTTTCTCGTTACCTTTTGCTCATATACAAAAACGTATTATTCTAACGCCCACAATAAGACTTTATTTCAATATGTTTTCAAGTCAAAAACAGTTATAATAATTGGAAATGTGAATAATATTTATAACATTTAGAAATATGAGTAATATTAGCATTTGCCTTTCTGGCCATGCAGACAGAATCTAAATTAGTCTTGAGATGCAGTTCGAACTGAAGGAAAATGTCAAAATTCACCTTAGATACCTATTAATCAACGAATTTTCTATAGTCATAATTGTCTCCTAAGAATATCTGATAAACACAATGTACTATAACTTTAGAAACAGTAGTAAAAATAGGATAACAAACAGAAGCTAACCAGTCTTTTAGGAAACCCATCACTAAAACTGAATGTGCTAATTTTATTAAAATGCTTCATAGAAAGTTTGCCACTTTGACTAGACTGAAAATTAACCCAGTAATTTCAACAACATTGTTAAATCATTAGCAAATTCCTTTGGCGAACTTTGTGACATGAACTATAAGAGCAGCCTGTTAAGAATTCATAGGCATGCAAAGCATATGTATACTTGTATGCCTTCAATGGAGCTTACTGAGATCTACAATCATGTTTTCAAATATACTACATAAACCCCTGGAGAGCCAAGGCCAAGGCCAGATGTGGTCTTTTATTTGTATTCTACCTTTGTCTGCCCCTTTGCTAACATTTCACTGAGCACAGTACACAGTTTAGCTCACAGTGTCAAATACCTGTTGACAAACAGTGCACACATCCCTCTAAGCACAAAATGTAGTATAATGAAATTATTTCAAGGTAAAGGAGAACAAGAGGAAAAAAGGAAACAAATTTTATGTTCTTTCACTTAATTTTCTGGTATTAAATGTACAAAATCAACTATTTTGAGAATGTACACAGAACACAATCTTTCAAAACATAGAAATGAGAGATACTTTTAGTTCATGGAAGTAACTAAAGATAGATTACCACAGACAACTGATCTCTTTTTTTTCACCACTTCATCAAATACGGCACTTAAAATTACTTAGAAAACATTGTGGTAATATGTTTCTCCAAAATGTTGCCAGTTAGAAAGTACATTTTATCATCTGACAGGCCTTCATTTCCTCAACTCTCCTTCATCATTAAAAAATATTTCTGTAGTTTGCTGCATTTTTCCAAAGAGCAATGAATGGGTTAGATCAGCAACTGACTTTATCCACTGACATACAGACTGACTGATGGAAACTTCTAACAGCCTTAAGACTTTAAGCCTTGGTACAAGGGTTTACATCAGATCCTTCACAGAAGAGGAAAGCCATTTAATCCTACGAATTTGCTAAGCTTCCAAACAAGACAAACTAGAGATTTTTGTGTATTTTATTAATTCCAAAAAACAGCAAAATAATACTTTTATATCTCTGCGTGTTCATATTTCTGCTTTTCCTCATATAACTGTATACTGGAAAAGACAAGTACTTAAGAACGAGCTTCAGGTGGCAACCTCAATTTCACTCTGTACCATGTGTCATTCTTCCTGTTGAAGTGCTCCTGCTTGCTTGGGTCCCTGAGAATAATAGCTATCACTTCATTTTGAAATGACATGCAGGTTTTTTTTTCTTTTAGTAGGAGAGAGAGAGAGAGAGAGGGAGAGAGAGAGAGAGAGAGAGTATCAAGGGACACTGCTATCCTCCTAAAAGCAAATTCAAAGGTTTCATAATTTAAATAGAAAGTGACTGGAATTCACATTGGCCCATGTGCTTTTTATTAAATTATTGAAAGTTGTTTTTTATTTTTCTGCATTTTTAAATTCTCAATTCCAATGTATATTTTCTACGTGTTTGTATTGAATGAGGAAAAAACTCCCAAAAGATTGCATACCAAAGAGCAGAACCTCTTGTTCCCTGAGATTGATGGATACTTATGAGGAAATCCAGCATGCAATTTTCAAAACCTTCAGGTTCATTGTAAGTTAAACCATGTGGCCTCTACTCAAATCATTCTTTTCTTTCAAAATCACTCATCAAAACTCCCAATTTCCCTCTTCTCTTGAATCTTTTTTCTCTGACCTGTTCCCACCAGCCCCAGGCCTGTACTGGTGGACCAGATGACGGTCCACCAGCCATCTGGGTGACTCCTTTCATCACTGAGGCACCACCCCAATGTCTTCCCATTAGTGTGTCTTTTACTCTTTTTATTTTGGATAAGAAATTTTTTAAATAAAAAAGGACACATTCTTCAATAAGAAATATAAAGTTTTAAGTTTGCATCAAAATTACCTAGAGAGTTTGATAAAAATACAGATTCCCGGCTTCGTTCTTAAACTACTGGATCAGGACATTGATGAGTTTTTAGGAATTTGCATTTAAATTTGAGAACTTCTTAAAAGGGCAATAATATTATTTTACTGTCATTACAAAAGTGAGGAAAATATGCTCAAAAGGACACAGTTCTTTTCAAAACAAAATGTAAATACAGTTGACTATTGAACATTTTTGAAATACAGGGTCAACTGTATTTTAAAAGTTCATATTGCTGGTAGGATAAGTGAGAATCAAAACTATCCAGCCTCAAACAGAAGTTAAAATTTAAAGTGCTATATAATGTGTCATTAGTAAATTTTAAAAAGAAAATTAATAGAAAAACAAAGCTTTTGTTTCATTACCTGATTTTTAAATATGTAACATTGTATAAAATCTGAAGATCATATGTCATCGTTTGAATTAATGTATGACCTTAATTTTCAGACAAAAGAAATACAATAAACTTAAGCAAAGGAGGTGCTGTCCATTTTTACATCTTTTGTTGGTTCATTTTCACTTAGCTTGGGCCACATTTACCTAAGGATTTGCGTGGAATCCTTCTGAAGGGCGCCAGAGTTGTTAGTGACCATCTTAAAAGTTGATTTAGTATTAGCCCATTTTAACCAAGTGAGCAGAGGGTTTCACTTTGGGAAAGACAGTGCTACCCTGCCCAGAAGTCCACATGGTGAGGCTGGAGTTGGGTCAGACCTAGGAGGTGAGCATACTCAGAGGGGACAGCACAATGCCAGCCACCTAGGGCATGCACCCAATCACCCAAGCACCAGAAGGGGAAATGCTGTATGAGATTCTTCAGTGTATTAATTCACACTTTCTAGGGGAGCTTGTCACTGGATATGAAAACAATCAATGAAAAATCATGCTGAAAAAGGGCACACGTTCAGAAGAGCCATAGCAGAAATCAAGATGATTTCTCATTTGCAGAACCAGCAAGGATTTCCGCCTTGTGCGCTGTTTCTTAAATGCCAGAATTATTTGATTTGTCCATCTTGAGACTTCTATGTTTTCAAGAGAAGGAACATTTATGGTAGCTTTCTCAATATTTTTAATAGGAAGTGTTATTTCAGTCAGAGGCTCTTTCCTAGTCTGTGCCCATCCCTTTAGTGACTTTCACTGTGTCACTATGTCACATGACCATAATCAGAGAGCCATGGAATCTTTCCATGTCCTCAGAATTCTTGACAGTGCAAGGACAGGTCTCAAAGAAATGCGTTTGCTCAGGAAACTAGAGAGCAAGAGTGGTTTCGAAAGTGTATGACATGCTTATAAAATCATCACATTCAGTTACATTTCTGTAGATAAAACAAATCTCAGAGAAGTATTCATGAAAGAGCATGGACAAAGACGGAGGTAAAGATTGTTAAACAGGGTAATGAGTAGAGCAAATGGCTGTTTGCTAATGTAACTAGGCTCTGGAATCCAGTCTCCCTGCTCTAAAGTGAGCTGCGGCGTCAGCATCATCAATATCACTTGTCAGCTGTCAGAGCTGCAGTGTCTTGCTTGGGCCTCACCCTAGCCCTATGGAATCAGACTCTATTGTAACTAGAGCCCCAAGTGGTTCATGTGCATGTTAAAGTTTGACCACGCTCCACTCTGAAAAACTAGAGCAGGAGAGCATGATAAGCAGAGATGAGCCTTGAGCTCCAGAACATATTTCAGATTTTATTCGCAGACGAAAGAAGGTAAAGGAAGAGTTTGATCAGGGGTATTATTTTAGAAAGAATAATATGCTATTGTATATTAGAATTTATAAATGTATTTTATATATGCATATACATACACACAAACACACACACACACACACACACACACACACACACATATATATATATGAAACATAAAAACAATTAAAATCCTATTGAGATAGTTCACTTGACAGCCATGTAGGATAAATTATTTAAGAAGTATTTAAATTTTTCATACTTTATCCTATATTTTCTTTTATTTAATTCCTAAAGGGTATCAGGACTCCTTCCTCTTACTTTCCAATAAACAGAATAGTCCTGAGTGTCTTTCTCAAGCAACATTTTATCAAATAAAATTTCTACAGAGGCTTTCTTCCTTGATGATGATGTCGCAAAAACACATGTCAGCCTAATCAGCACCTAAAGGAACCTAATGCAAAATTGTGACAGTATCATGAAAAGCAAGAAGCGAGATGGAAACGTTGGAGAGAAATGTCTCTGTGAGAGAGAACCAAGACACATCCAGGTTTCTCCTGCTATCCAAATCCAGGAATTTGATGAGTTCTGATAGCCGGAGATGCCAGAGGACACTGGGTAAGAGAGAGGCAATGGTGGAAGCAATGTAACCAGTGCCATTTACCTAGAAGTTTATTGATAGAGAATTCGTAGAATACCAGGAGAAGATTTACCCAGCCCTCCTTCCTATTAATGAGTCATTATGATGACGTATTGTTACAACAGTGTGATTCATAACTCAAGAGTATAAAGCCATGAGCTTCTATCTGTAGCTTCTTTTCCTTTGTGCCTACTCCTTTATCCCAGGAGAATCTTCTGCAGTTGTGGATGGAGTTGGTGTGGAAAACCATCTCTTGAAGACTGTTATGCTAATTATATCTCAATGAGACACACAGTAGAACAATTTTTCTGCCTCAACAGATATGCACATTAATTCCTTGAACCTGACTTAATTCATACGCTGGGCTGGTGCCACCTGTGAACAATGTTTCTTCCAACATTTAATCATTCATATTGGGTCTGATTCTTAAACGGTAACAAATTTCAACCATTTTATTACTTTTGCTTTATTTTTCCCTTTGTAACAATTAGGGTATCTGAAAGATCCTTCGAAAAAGGCATTGTATATGACATAATTAGAAATGAAAATAAATTTGCAGATAGGTACAATTAGATATATTAAAGGGAGGCAATGTGACTAAAAGTAAACAGCAAGGGCTTTGGACTCAGGCAGATCTGCCTTCAAATCCTATCTCTGACATGAAGTGGATGTGTGGCCTCGGACATGTTATTTAGCCACTTTAAATTTTAATTTCTTCTTCTATAAACTGAGACCTCAATATCTACTTGCAGAAATGTTATAAAGAGATAATTATTAGCAAATCATTCTCAATAAATAATAGTTATATTAGAATGTGCAGATGTGCTTTCTATTTTTTTATACCTATATATGAACTCTTGCTTATGATATATGAATATATGACTATATGCTAGTTGTGAATTATGTACTTATAATTATGTACTTATTTATATAAGTACAAATTAGTAATTTAAATGTGTCATTTTTGTTTTAAATAAAGCTGAAATCTTCTTATTAATTATATGTACAATCAAAATCACAGAATTTAGTTTTAATTGTCAATCATAACTGATTGTGACTAAAATTCAATTCCCTGTTATTACTTATACTCAAGGCACTCTATTTTTACATCAATTATTGTCATTCATTTCCATGGATAACAATATTTGTTTTTGAGCTTTTGTCATTTTCATAACATTATAAATTCTAGACTATCCTAAAACTTTTTATAAATTACTATTTCAGCTACAACATTTTTTAAAAGAAAACTTATTGGGGCTTGTAATCTATTCATCATAGCAAATAAATACCAGATACACATGCTTGGCTAGAAAAATTGATTGATAAAGTAGGTTTCAGAGGCTATCATAATGAAGTAAATAAAGGCAGCTGCAATTCTAATTTCAGGTCGTATGAAAGTGTTTTTTTCTTTTGGGGTGTCTTTATATTAGTTAACAGCATACTTATCGCCTCTGATTTTTATTTAAGATAAATTTCCCCCAAAAAAAGTCTTATAAAATTTATAAAATAAAATTGGCATCATAAAAATGGCATTTTAAAAAAATGTAATACTATGTTGAAACTGAATAGCAATATTCAGTTTCTCTTCTTTTTCATGGTGTCAAAAGAGCCCATACATCCAGGTAGCCTTCACGTATAGTGTCAGAGAGACCCCATTTCTATCACTCCCTGATGATGAATGAGGCTCTTCTTCTAAACAAATAAGCACTTCAGAGGGTTACCCTTGACAGGGTTGTTAATCCAGAGTGCCAGCCTTATCACTGCAGAATTCAAGGGCTGAAGTTTTACAGGATCCCTGCACTGCCTGGCTCTTGGGCAGTAGTCTGGAAGCTGCATGGCACATTGGCCACCCTTTTCAAAGAATAGCCAGGCTCTGCCCTCCTCTTCAGTTTCCCTGTTTCCAGATCTGGTCTTCAGCTAACTTGGGATTTTTCTTTTAGCAAATTGAAATCATTTACATTACATGCAGCAATTGGTTAATATGCTACATTAATACAGCTTTCATTTTTATCTCCAGAAAAGCAATTTGCCAACATAAATTCTTGTGCCTGCGAAGCAAATAAAAGGGAGGTTAAGTAACTGGTCTTGGTTTCATAAAAGCAGAAGTAGAAACACCACCTCTGAATTCCAGTATATGAAGCAGAGACAATTTCCCCTCTTATCTGCAATGTATAAATTTCTTACCAAAATTCTTGCTCTTGACTTTGCTTCCATTGACATCTAGACTAAAGGTCAGCATTTCTTTTACATTCCAGAAGCCATTAGGAATCAGCTTCAACTCTATTCATGTTAAGAATTGATGAGTTAACCCTAATTCAATGAGGTTCGATAAATCTTTCAGTAGCACTCTCAAAATATGTGTCCAGATGATGATTAAGAAGTCAGAAAGAAGACTTCTTTAGCTGGCATACAGTGTGTTGATATTTTCAAAGTATCAACATATCTTTTTTTTTTCAATAAAAGTGAAAAGTTAAGTCAGTTTTGCCTCTGTAAATGATTAGCAAGCACTTCAGATCTCCCTCTAACCTCCACCATTCTATCAGTCCCATAGTATAGCACTGCAGGAGATATATGGAAATAAGGGATGCATATATTTTATCCCAGTCACAAGCTTTATGTCTTAAAAGGTTTAGGAAAGGCATGTGACAAAGCCTGCTTAAAAAGCAGAGCATAATGTGTTTTCAGTTTATAAATTATAAAATATTCAAAAGCACAGGCTAACACCAAGGAATTGGTTACTGCTAGATATCTGGAACTGTTTTTTCTCTTTCTCTTATCGCCTTGCTTTCCTTTTTTTTCCATTCGGAGCAAAATGCAAATAAAATGCAAATGAAACGCCTCAGGCCTGAGAGGACAAGGAGGAAAACAACTGTGCCAAAAAGAGAAAGAATATGGGGGAAGGAGAGGGGAGTATCTTTGAATGCTTATCAAACAAGTTGTTTAATCATAGGATTTTTGATTTCTATCATCCAGTTCCTAGGATGTTATTTTCTAATTTGCATGTTGCTTGAATATTAAATTTTACAACCCTATGGTTAAGCAAAACAAACAGTATGTTGTATTTCGTTGTCAATTTCCAGCTCAAACAACCTAAAAATTACAGTTTATACAGATTGCTGTTCAGTACAGAAAGTCTGCTACATTATTTCAACTCAGAATTGCTGCCTAGTAGACATTTCACAAAATGGGGACTCGACTCTCATCTTCCTAGGTCATGTCACTGTATTTGTTAAGAAGGAATAGCTAGAATATGCTCTATCATAATAATAACATTTAGCTTCCTAACACTGAGAATCTGTGTGGGTTGCTATTTAAGCCTTAAATTAGAATCAACAGGTCTTTCTGAAGATTTAATACAAATGAAAGATTAAGTTGGTCATATGAAAATGGCTCAAGAAGATCCCACACTAGAAGGAGAGCCCAATGTTTTCAGGCTTCAAAAAAATATATGTGCATCTATGTATAGATACACACACATCAGATCTAATTGAAAAGGTGAATCTTAGAAAGGATCAATTCTACTGTAATCTTCACAGATAGTGTTTTTAGATGCACATAAAACTTTTTCATTCAAAGTCTATGGCGGGTATTTAAAATTATTTGTATGTATTATGAACTGGTAAAAGGAGAAACATTACTTAGAGTCTCAACATAACTAAATCACGGTAAAATATTACAAGAAGAAAGTTAAGGATAAGCCCTAACCTCTTCCATCTACAATCCACTGAACACTTTATTTTGTGGCTATATTATGCTTTTTTTAGGCCATCTTCAATTTTTATGTCAAGGAAAAAATATTTCCTTTAAGTTGTAAGACTATATAAGTACATAGTTATATACATAGCTTTATCAAAAAAATTGGTAAATATATTTTTAAACTAACGAGACTTAATTCAAAACATCACCATGATATATCTGTTATTGTAGTTCTTTATATATTTTATGTAGATTTCAACCAATAGATGAAAATACAGTATTTCTAATATCAAGAATAGAAACTATATTATAATACGGAAACTATTAAAAGGAGAAATCACGATTACTAGGTAGATTTTAATCAATGCTCCTTGTATCAAGATGGATAGTGTTGCTGAATGATACATATAAGTGTACCTAAGCTAAACATACAAAGGAGACTCTTAAAAGAGATTAGATAAATATGAAACAATTCAAAAGAAAAGTAAAAGAATAATTAGAGGACTGATTTATCTCTATTTTCAAATGTCTTGGCTTCGAAAGTTTATGACAAGAAGTTGACTCTCACTTAAAAAGAGAAGGTAAAGAAAGGAAAAACTAATTTTCAGAAGTAGATGATTTCTTTTAACATTGAAGTAGAGAAGAAGAAAGTTAAAGGAACAAATCTTTTATAAGCAATGGAAAAGATTTAAAAATAATTCCTAAAACACACGAGGGTCACCTTAAAGATACAAGTTTAGAAACTTCAAGTTTTGTAACGGAAATAAACGGATATTGTATAAGACACTTATTTTTGCTCTTCCATATTTTTCTATAGTTTTAGCCCTATTCTCTTTGATAAATTAAGTCTTATAAGGAAATATCACTTTTTTCTTAAAAGAATTCCTGTGTCTATCTTAAGTGAGTTTACTTTCAGTCTCTTATCTTAGGATAAATAAGTGATTAGATAGTTGTATTCAAATCACTGACATTTTCCTGAGAAATTAACTAAAGAAAAGAGTTGAGCTTGATATGTTTCAATAGAAGAGAATCTTTCAGGCCTTTCTTAGGGTGTATTCCTTTCCAATAATCAGGCAGATGTACATCTCTGTTGCTCTTTATTTCTACGTATCTATTGACTAGGACATTCTACTAAGGAACAAACACAATAGCATCCATGAGAGTGTTATCAAGTGTGATGTAATGCTCCATAGAGAGATTGTGTCCCTGTTTTCCTCCCTCTGTTATCTCACTAGACAAATCTCTCCAGCCTTTAATTGCAGCCTTGACTGTGCAATAATTAACAGTTTGGGTTGGGGAGGGTATTTTTTTAAAACTATGTACTAGATTAGATGTTTTTACCATATACCTCAACTTAGTATGAATTGATTTGTAGAAATTGCTTGGCAACTGTCATTTAATGGTCCACTTGGATACTACTGGAAAGCATTTAGATTGAGTGTTTTTTTTTAAGTGAATGTATAAGGTTGATTTAATTGACATCAGAATCACTCTTCACATTTATCATTAGATACAATCTGTGTAGCTGTATAGCATGTTATCTTCTTTTTGAAAAAAAAAGAATCAACTAAAGTGAAAGATATTCTCCCTTTGTAGTTCCCCGCAAAATAAACATTAACTCTGCCTTAGAGACAGGAGGATGAGGGAAGTCTCCCAGCGCAGGTTGTAGTGTATATGAGGTGGAGGCTGCTTCTGAGAAGCTCGGATTAGAGAATTCCCTTGAATAATGAAGCCAAATAAACCTCAGATGAGATAATTCTGGGCTTTCATCAGTTACATTCATATCTCATGAGATTTTATCACAAAACTAAGTAAGAAATTGAACAAAAAATTCCTCCAAAACAAAATGAGAAGCTGACTCCTTAGTATAGGAATAAAGCTCACTCTCAGACCTAGTTTAAATGCTTTTTTTTTTTTTTTTTTTTAAATAAAAGGGACTGGCTTATTATTAGAAAATAGTTTAGCAAGAGTGAAGTAAAAACTAAAAGTTTTCTCAATGGACACTTTTTATTGATGTAATGATACTATCACTGAGTTTACTCCAAATGAAGGCTTGATGTACTACAGATTTATCTTCATAAGAAGATACTATGAAGTTGTATCTTTTCATATGTATAAAAATTTTAGGCTTGATCCAGTTATTTCCATATTGTAAAATAAGATTGTTATTTTAAAATAATTTGTAATTTTATCACTAAATTTATTCTTAGATATATATGTGTGTGTATATATTGTGTGCACGTGTTAGTTGATCAAGTTTAGAGAATATAGTTTCTACTTGGAAACATAATCTAAAATTTTTTTTTTCGCTCTGTCAAACATGAGTTATGATGTGAAAGTCTTCCAGATATGAGCTCAACTTTCCATCATATTTGGCCTTGCTTAAAGAAACCTCCTGGGCCTGCAGCAAGCAAAGGTGAGTCTGATGTTAGGTATGAGAAGAGCCTAAGAGATCTCTCTCTGCTGACCCCCATGATGACCATTTAAACCATCTTTGGTTTCGAGGACCATGTGAATTCGTGGTTTCAGAATTTAAAATTAAAAGTGTCAGAATTTAAAATACCTGAAACTCAAGAAATACAGATTTAAAATATACTTGGTATGCTCACGATTGGCTACAGAATTTTCAGGACCCAGTGCAAAACAAAAATGAGGGGCAACAGCAAAGCATTAAATAAGTACGGAATCCCACGTGACTTCACAGACGGCACCACAAGTCCATGAAGTCAGCCCCCGCTGCACTGCAACTGGTTAAGTAAAGAATAGCTTAATTTTCTACGAGTAACTTCATGCCTCTTATTATTCTCCGTTGAATTGTCTCAAAGCACAAATCTACATCTGCATTGATTGGATATGCATTCAGAGACCTTTCACCTGGCCTCTGTTTGTGTGGCTTCATATCTTTATGACATGGAATGAACAGCTTGGCGCCACGTTGCTGTTATCCATTAACCATTCCTGTTTTCCTAATCATCTTTGACTCCATCTTTCTCTGTCCTATCTGTTATTGTCTTCGGAAAAGAGATGTGAGGTTTCCTTAGCCTGTTCTGGTTTACATGACATGATTTGTGTATCTGCCTACAAGAGTTTCTCAAATGAACCCTGTGCATTATCTTCTTCCCCCAGCCCCTCCTCCTCTGAAGAAAGAAGGAAAAGGTCATACATCTGTAAAATGACAGCACTTATGAAAAATGAGAGTTTGGCCCACATGGCTCTCATCAGACACAGACTCATCTGCTGTGCCACAGACACTGCTCATTTCCTTCAGAATCAGACTACAGCTAAAAACAGGAAACACCTAATAAATTGCCTGTTCTATCAAATTAACAAAGCATAAAGAAACTTTCTAAGTAATCAATGAGTATTCCTTGCTTAAAAAAAATGCAAATGTCAAACAAGGAACCTAAAAATGTTACCATACTTTTCTCTATAAAATTACTTTAAGATGTCAACCTTAATTTAAATTTAGAAAAAAAGCAATCTACTTACAGAAGGTGCGGAAAAGTTGAACTTTCTACCTAATTTTTGATCACAGATAGACTTTTATTATATATTCATGGCACTAGGATTTTTAGGCACATGGATTTTTCAAAAAACAAGAAATAGACAATAATCATACAAGTGACAGGTTTCTCAAGGTAACCTCATGTATGAAATTAACCAATCCTATTTTTAATGGGAAAAACTTTCAGTATTATGAAAAGATTTTATCATAACAATATACAATTGCCAAGAACCATTCTGTTTTCATAAATTTCTTGCCTAGAGTGTAATTAATGAAACAAGAAGATGCTTTCTTGACTATATTTTGCATAACAAAAATACAATTAAATTTAAATTTAGAAAAAAAAATTCTATGCTATTACAACTCTCTCATCCCTGCTCCTAAAAAATCTTTTCTTCATGAGAAAATAGAGGGTAAACGTCCAAAAAGACTTTGTCTTCATTTTCTACAAAGCCTTTGTAAGGCTAATTTCTCTAATGCTCATGTGTTCTAGGCTTCATTCCTAGATTCTAGGAAAATGTCAAGGAAATAAAACTTTTCAGAATTGACAAGAAGACTATCTCTTAAATTCATAATTTTGAATACACTCATTATGAAAACAACCTTTACTTCCAGAAAAATGTTCAACTGCTCTGTCTCTCAGAAGTGACACAAATGTTTATACCAGTATTTGGACATTTTACATTCAAATCAAGAGTCTACTCCACTGAGGGTATATTTGTCCTATGCATGAGTGACCCCTTCAGGGGCAGTGTTGAAAAGACTATTCAATACACAGAGTGAGAAAGGTCCCCCTGACACAATATACGAATGCTGAGAATTTCTAGAAAAATTTCAGCAGAGCGATTCATTAAAGTTCTCTGAGAATAATCATTAGAATTTTAAACAATCTAAAAATGCTTCTTCTAACAGTACACTTCATATGCCATTTATATATGTTGACCAAGGTATAAAATTTGTATACCACATGCAAGAAATTATGCTAGAATAAGATAACCACGGTAGTTAGAATACAATCTCAGATTCTTTCAAATATTCTATGCTCCAACCTTATAAGTATACTAAAACTTGTCAAATGAGGCATTCAGATCTCCTCTCCCCTGCCCCCCGCCCCCAAATATGGTTACTACAACAATGGGGAATATAATAAGGCAAATTCCTGCCATTGAGAAATTTGTAATTGAATTGCAAACTGCATGAAAAAAATAATTTAATAATTAAGCTACAATTGTACAGGAAGTCATGATTTCATGATCTTCATAGTCTCAGATAAAATGCCTGAGGCTAAAAAGTAGGCAAGCAGGAAGAAGCAAGTATTTGGAACTGGGGTAATTCTGAGTCTGTGAAAAGTAAAATGACTCTGGAGTTGGACCCAAACAGAATTACCAACAATCAAAACTGAATGCCTAAAGAAGGGATCACGACCTGAGATTCCACTCAAGCTGACAATATACAAAGTACGTCCCAGAAGGCAGATTCAGAATGATGTGAATCTGAGAAATGGCAATACCCGTCTGTAGGCAAATAAGATCTTGAACTTAGGGTAAAAGTAGAAGGAAGAATGAGGCAATGCCTTAGCCATTAAATATAGAATTCAACTTCTCAGAATTAAAGGGTTAGTGTGAGTGAAGCCCAAATCAGCCTGGAGTTCAGGGCAAGATTTCATTTTGGATAGTACTTGGACTATAAACTAGTGATCATGGGATCCACATGGAGTCAGTTGGGAAAAAAGCAAGCTGATGCACTATCAGAACTCAACTATGACCACCAGATTCAAAGTTGAGGGCAATAGGGTGATTCCTTACCCCTTCTTCGTGGCAAGGCTGAAGAGTCCTTACTAAGTAGTCAAAGTTGACTTTCATTGCCTCAGCAATTGCCAAATATTAGACAAACCGGATAAGCAGGAAAAGACACATAGAAGCGATTTAATGAAAGCCTTTGAGCGAGGGTGAGATTTTGAAAAGGGAGCAGAGGAATGCAGAGCTTGTGAGGGAAAAGAAAATTTTCATTCTGTGTTTAGGAAGAAAATCTGTTTATTAGGCATTCTGCCAAATTTTAACTTCAATAATCAATACTTTTATATATGAATGGTATAAAAAGTATTAGCATATAAAATGACGCTATGGAGACAATAAAGGACTTCAAAGACTTCCTGAATGATTTGAAATATTTTTCAAAACTTAAATTCTATGTTAAAAATATAGTTTTTATGTAAAAGAAAGTTAAGGCTATTTAAACCTCTTAAATAGACCTCCAACCTATGCCATTAAATTTAGTACATCATATGTGTAACACTCTTAACAATCATTTTGCTGAATATACAAAGACATCCTCAGCAAATATTTTGAAATGAAGCAAATTAGGTTATACACATAATATATATTAAGTGGATGGTTAGAGCAAAATTAAAAATTATCTTGCTAGGCATAAAAATGAGTAACTACAAATATTAAACATCGCTACGCATAATGTGCTTCCTTAATGTTAAAAAAAAATTCAACATTCTTATATGAAATACTCAGAATTGTACAAATTTAATTCTCCTGTGTTCATTTGTATATTTCATGCAATTTAAATAAAAATATAGCTTATGGTGAATGTAATAGTATATGGCAAGGAGTTACAGATTTTCTGAATGAATAAATACATAATAATTGACATTTTTAAAAAGGAATGATATTGGGAAATTTGTTCATCAGCTAGTGAAACATAATATAAAGCTGTAGTAATCAAGTTGATATGGTCAATTTCATACATACATTCAATAGTTTAGGGATAAATTCTTAGAAGTCAGAAAACCTATTATTTGACTCTGTTCAGTAACTAATAATAATAATATAATACCTAGATTTATTAAAAAATCTACTGGATATTGACCTTTTGAGTTATTTATTCTGCTGTCACAAACTAATTCTCCACTTGAACCTTAACGAAACATTTGAGGGAACGTTTACAACTGAATGACCTTGCATGAAGTAAATTTTCTTCCCTCATGCCTTTTTCAAAAAGAAATTAAAATCTTTTTCAGTAAAAACCAGACCTAGAACATGCTGATTTCCTCCCTCCTCTCCAATGACTCCAGGAGATGTAAAACAAACTGCAGCTCAAAGAAAGCCATTATTTAAAAGGTAAAACAGAAGACGTTTCACAGACAGCATGTGTCAGCAGAGTAAATCTTCTTATCATCCAAATGTTGCCTAGATCTGGAAGATAACAGGAAACAAAAAGAGAACCTTAAAGACAGAACTTGGAACACTTGCAGGAGGAAAAAAGAATTCTCCACAATTCCTGTTCAATTATTATGTAATAAAATAAACCATTCAATGAAGAACAGTCAAGAGCTCATTTTGCCAGTCTCGCCTGGCCAAGGGTTATACCCGTTATTCGTGAGGAAGGTTGTCTTTCTTTAAAATTATTTTTACATTAGAATTGAAATATAATATTATATTAGTTTCAGGTATGTAATATAATAATTAGACAATTATATATTTTACAAAATTATTACACCAATAAGTCCAGTACCCATCTGGCACTATACATAATTATTACAATATTATTGACTATATTCTCTATGCTATATGTTACATCCCCATGACTATTTTTATAACTGACAGTTTATACAACTTAATCCCTTCCCCTTTTTCACCCATCTCCCTAACCCCCACCCACATGGCAACCATCAGTTTGTTCTCTGTATCTATGTTTCTTTGTTTTGTTTGTTCATTGATTTTGATTTTTAAATTCCACGTGTAAGTGAAATCATATGGTATTTATCTGTCTTTGTCTGACTTATCCCACTTAGCATAATGCACTCTAGATCCATTCATGTTGTTGCAAATGGTAAGATTTTATTCTTTTTTATGACTGAGTAATATTTCATTATGTATATGTACCACTTCTTTATTTATTCATCTATCAATGCACACTTAAGTTGTTTTCATATCTTGGCTTTTGCAAATAGCACTAAAATAAGCATAGGAGTACATATATCTTTTCAAATTAGTGGTTTTGATTTCTTCAGATAAATACCCACAAGAATTGCTGGGTCATATGGCAGTTCTATTTTTAATTTTTTGAGGAAACTTCATATTGTTTTTCATAGTGGCTGCACCAATTTACAATCTCATCAGCAGAGCATAAGGGTTCACTTTTTTTTCATATCCTCACCACTTGCTATTTGTTAATTTATTGATGATAGCCATTCAGACAGGTGAGAGGTGATATCTCATTTTCGTTTGCATTTCCCTGATAATTAGTGATGTTGAACATCTTTTTATGTGTCTGTTGGCCATTTGTATGTTCTCTTTGGATAAATGTCTGTTCATACATATCCTTTGTCCACTTTTTCATTGGCTTGTTTGTTTTTAAACCTTGAGCTGTATGAGTTCTTTTATATTTTGGATATTAATCCTGTATTGGATATATCATTTGCAAATACCTTCTCCCAGTCAGTCATTGTTTTTCTGTTTTGTTGATAGTTTCTTCTGTGGTGTATAAGCTTTTTACTTTCATGTAGTTCCATTTGTTCATTTTTGCTTTTGTGTATTTGCCCTAAGATATATATCCAAAACAGTATTGCTAAGACCAATATCAAAAAGTTTATTGCCCATGTTTTCTTCTAGGAGTTTTATGGTTTCAGGACTTACATTTAAGTTTTAATCATTTCGAGTTTACTTTTGTATCTGGTGTAAAGAAGTGATCTAATTTTATTTTTTTTGAATGCATCTGTCCAGTTTTCCCAACACCATTCATTGAAGAGACTGTCTTTACCCCGTTGTATATTCTGGCCCTTTTGTCATAGACTAATTGACCATATAGGTATGGGTTTATTTCTGAGCTCTCTACTGTTTCATTGATCTAGATGTCTGTTTATATGCAAGTGCCATGTCATTTTGATTACTATAGCCTTGCAGTACAATTTGATATTAGGTAGTTTGAAACCTCCAACTTTTTTCTTCTTTCTCAAGACTGCTTTGACTATTTGAGGTCTTTTGTAGTTCCATATATATTTTAGAATTATTTATACTAGTTCTTTGAGAAATGCCTTTGGCATTTTGGTACAGATAGCATGAGCATGTTATAGCCTTCCATTTATTAGTGTCTTCTTTAATTTCCTTCTTCAAATCTTATAGCTTTCCAAGTACAGATCTTTTATCACCTTGGTTAAATTTGTTCCAAGGTATTTCATTCTTTGTGATGTAATTGTAAATGGATTTTTCTTAATTTCTCTTTTTGATCGTTCATTATTGGTATATAAAAATGCAACCAATTTCTGAATATTAATTTTGTATCCTACTACTATACTAAATTTATTTATTAGTTCTAATAGCATTTTGATAGACTCTTTGGAGATCTCTCTATATTGTATCATGTCATCTGCAAAAAAATGCCAGTTATACTTTTTCCTTTCCAATTTGGATGTCTTTTATTTCTTTTCCTTGTCTGGTTGCTGTAGCTAAGACTTCCAATACTATGTTGAGCGAAAGTGGTGAAAGTAGACATTCTTGTCTTGTTCCTGATTTTAAATAAAAAGCTTTCAATTTTTTACCATTGAGTGTGATGTTAACTGTGGGTTTGTCATAAATGGCATTTATTATGTTGAGCTATGTTTCCTCTATCTTTATTTTGCTTAGAGTTCTTAGTGCAAATGGATGTTGGATTTTGTTAGATGCTTTTTCTTCATCTACTCATATAATTATATGACTTTTTTCCTTAATTTTGTTTATGTGTTGTATCACAGTAATTGATTTGTAAATGCTGAACCAATCTTGCTTCTCAAAAATAATTCTCACTTGAACATGGTATATGATCTTTTTAATGTTTTGCCAAATTTGGTTGCTAAAATTTTGTTGAGAATTTTTGCATTTGTGTTCATCAGGGATATTGGACTAAAATTTTCCTTTTTGTGTGTGTGTGTATTATTTTTCTCAGTTTTTGCTGTCAGTGTAATGCTAGCCTTATAAAATGAATTTGGGAGCCTTCCTTCCTCTTCAACTTTTTGGAAAAGGTTGAGAAGAATAAATATTAATTATTGTTGAATGTTTAATAAAATTCTCCTGAGAAGCCATCTGGTTCAGGACTTTTGTTTGTTGGCAGTTTTTGATTACTGATTCAATTTTGTTAGTAGTTATCAGATTTTCTGTTTGTTCCTGATTCAGCCTTAGAAGATGGTATGTTTCTAAAAATTTATCCATTTCTTCCAGATTATTCAGTCCGTTGCCATATAATTATTCATAGTATTTTTTTAAATCCTTTGTATTTCTGTGGTGTTGGTTGTTATTTCTCCCCTTTCATTTCTGATTTTATTTATAGAGCCTTGTTTTTACTTGATAAATCTGGGTAGAGTTTTATCAATTTTGTTTATCTTTTCAAAGAATCAGCTTTTGATTTTATCAATCTTTTTATTTTTATTTTTTTACTCTATTTTGTTTTATTTCTGCTCTGATCTTCATTATTTCCTTCTACTCACTTTGGACTTTTTTTTTCTTTCTAGTGCCTTTAGGTATAATGTTATACTGTTAAATTTTTTTCTTTTTCTTGTAGTAGACTTATATTGCTATGAATTTCACTCTTAGAACTGCTTTGTCTGTGTCTCACAGATTTGGGGTCATATATATTTTCCTTTTCATTTGTGTCAAGATATCTTTTGAATTTCTTCCTTGCCTTGTATATCTGTTTCCTTCACCAGATTAGGAAAGG
>NW_011888786.1:18663757-18674786 GCF_000151845.1 Pteropus vampyrus | reverse complement strand
AATTTTGTTTATGTGTTGTATCACAGTAATTGATTTGTAAATGCTGAACCAATCTTGCTTCTCAAAAATAATTCTCACTTGAACATGGTATATGAACTTTTTAATGTTTTGCCAAACTTGGTTGCTAAAATTTTGTTGAGAATTTTTGCATTTGTTTTCATCAGGGATATTAGACTAAAATTTTCCTTTTTTGTGTGTGTGTATTATTTTTCTCAGTTTTTGCTCTCAGTGTAATGCTAGCCTTATAAAATGAATTTGGGAGCCTTCTTTCCTCTTCAACTTTTTGGAAAAGGTTGAGAAGAATAAATATTAATTATTTTTGAATGTTTAATAAAATTCTCCTGAGAAGCCATCTGGTTCAGGACTTTTGTTTGGGCAGAGGTGGTGGTGGTGGTGAGGGTGCTGATCATGGAGCAGGAGTCGATTTAGTAGGGCTCTTCTGCTGGCCGAGTCTACCCTCCAGGTGTATTAGTTATGGAGCTGGTAGGGCGGGGCTCTGGTGTGGTCCGAAACTGGCAACCAGTTGTGTTGTGTCTGGGGACTCTTTGGAAGAGTCTTTAGGTATAATGTTATACTGTTAAAATTTTTTCTTTTTCTTGTAGTAGACTTATATTGCTATGAATTTCACTCTTAGAACTGCTTTGTCTGTGTCTCACAGATTTTGTTTGGGTCATATATATTTTCCTTTTCATTTGTGTCAAGATATCTTTTGAATTTCTTCCTTGCCTTGTATATCTGTTTCCTTCACCAGATTAGGAAAGGTTTGAGTCATTTTTCTTCAAATAAGTTTTTAATCCCTCTCTCTCTTTCTCTTTCTGGGACCCATATGATGCAAGTGCTAATATATTTGATGTTGTCCCAGAGGTCCTTTAAACTATCCTCATTTTTAAAAATTATGTTTTTATTTTTGTTTGTTTGTTTGTTTGCTTGCTGCTGTACTGATCAGGTGTTTTCTGCTACCTTGTCTTCTAGGTCACTGATTGGATTATTGGCTTCATCTAATTAAATGTTGGTTTCCTCTAGTATATTCTTTATTTCAGTTTTGGATTCATCAATCCTGATTGGTTCTTTTTTGCAGTTTCTATCTCATTGTTATAGTTCTCACTGAGTCAATCTATTCTTTTCAAGTTCATTGAGAATCTTTATAATCAGTGTCTTGAACTGTTTATCTAATAGTTTGCTTGTCACCATTTCCTTTAGTTATCTTCCTCAGGTTTTGTCTTTTTATTTCATTTGGAACATGTTTCTTTGTCTTCTCATTTTGGCTGACTCTTTGTTTCCAAGTATTAAGTAGATCTGCTACATTTCACCTTCTTGAGTGGTCTTATGTAGATGGTTTTCTTGGGACACAGTGGCATAGTCTCCCTGGTTACCTGAGCTGGGTGCTCCAGAGCTGTACTCTGTGTGGGTTGTGTGTGTCTTCTTGTTGTAGTTGGGCCTCAATAGCTGCTGGCACATCAGTGGGTAGAGTTTACCCTTAGGCCAAGTGGTTGTGAGGGCTAACTGCAACTATAACCAATAAGCTGTCGTGGGGAGGGGCAGAGGTGGTGGTGGTGGTGAGGGTGCTGATCATGGAGCAGGAGTCGATTTAGTAGGGCTCTTCTGCTGGCCGAGTCTGCCCTTCAGGTGTATCAGTTATGGAGCTGATAGAGCGGGGCTCCGGTGTGGTCCGAAACTGGCAACCAGTTGTGTTGTGTCTGGGGCCTCTTTGGAAGTGCTCCAGTGCAGACCAAGTTCAGCTGCTGTTTCTGCCAGGCTTGGGCCACTTGGTAGGAACTACAAAGTTATCTTCAGTTGATTGCCACTTGTGCTGGGCTTGGCGGTGCTTGGGGGTGGCTAGGTAGCACTTACATGAAGCTCGGGATCTTTTGTGAGTACTATGATGCTAACTGAGGCCAGAAGTCACTTGTGAGAGGATTGTGGCCACTTAATTGGAGCTTAGTGACAGGTCAAGACTGGCCGCTGCCTATGCCATATTTGGGGCCACTTGATACAATGCAAGTTGAGGTCGGTCACCACCTATACTTGGTTTGGGTCACTTGGTAGGAGCTATGGTGCACACCAAGGCCTGCCGCTGCTTGGTAGGATTTATGGACCTTTCAGAAAATCTTCAGTGCAAGCTTAGGGCAGCCACCACTCATGTGAGGTTTTTGGAATTTTAGGAAAGTCCACAAAATGAGCCAAGGTAGGGTGCTTGTATGGAGGATCCCTAGAAGAGGCTCAGGCTGGGTGAGCAAGATGGGTGGTTTGGGGTCTCAAGGAATCATCAGGGCAGGATGAATAGTGTCATCAGGTTAATGGGGAGCACAGATTTTACCCCTATCAATGCTGGGCCAGCTGAATTAGAGGAGAGTTCCACGAAAAGACAATGGCTTCTGACAGTGCTTTCATCCCTGGAGAGAATTGCTCTAACCCCTGCTTCTTTAGCCCTCACCCTAAAGTTAGACAATTTAGTTTCTACTCATATGTCCTTGGAACTTTTTGAGCTGCTGCCCCTGCACTGGAGCTTAGAGCAAATGAGTCTGCGAGTGAGTGAGTCTGCGTGTGGGCCCTTTAAGATCAGAGTCTCAGTCCCTGTAGCCCTTTGTCCTTCTTAGACACAATTCTTGCTGGTTTTCAGGGCCAGATGATGTAGAGACTCCTCTTTCTGGCATTGATGCCCTGGGCTGGGGAGTCTAGTGTGAGGCTGGGACCCCTCACTCCTCAGGGAGGACCTCCGCAGTCGAGATATCACTCCCGTTCCTTAATCACCACACTGTGGGTGTGGACCTGCATGGTTCATATCCCTTCCTACCTTTCTGGACGTGGCTTATTCTTTATGTCTTTAGGTATAGGACTTCTGTTCAGCTAGTCTTCAGGTGGTTCTCAGTCATGGTTGTTCTATAATTTAGTTACAATTTGATGTGACCATGGGTGGAAGTGAGCACAGAGTTTACCTACTCCACCATCATAACCATAAATCCTGAGATAGAACCATCTTAACCACCCTGTTGGTTATCTGTATTTTGTGAACATTATAGTCATATTAAATTAACTGTTAATTAACAGTGTACATTTTCATTCCTTTGCATATGTTCAATTATTTTACCTAATCATTTTGTTAGCTATAATAACTTCCTATATAAAAATATCTATTTCTAATAAATATCTTGAATAAAACAGAAGTTATATTATTATTCAAATGAAGACTATATTTAAAAAAAAACACACACACACAAACGCACACAGAATAAGCATCACTCCTTACAGGATGTCCTGAGGAAAAATGATATGCATTAGTATATGTCATTTATTGCATAAAAATGCATTATCTAATACTGTCATAGATTCTATGTTGTCTGAATTGGTTAGTTTTTAAATTCATTAATAGTGTTTGAGGCCAACATGATAACATCAACATCCACTAAAATACTGAAAGTAAGTAACTTTGGGTTCTTTAGGTGCATGAATGTGGGTTCATCTGCACATGCACACTGGCAAATACACACACACAAATACATATAAGTAAAAGAAAAAACTGAAAAAAACTATGTTAATAATTTATTGCAATCCATTTCTATTTTTGGACATAGCAAGCCAACATATATCATGCTGATGTATTTTAATTGAATAAAAATATCTCATTTTTCACTGTGGGTCAGAGAAATATCAATTAGAAGTAGTAAATCATTTGAATTACAAGACATCCTAAAAAAAGCATAGATGTATATCTCTGGGTATACATAGTAACAATACTGAAACATGTTCTATTAGAGTTTCATAGGAATCTAACTGAAATGAACTAAAGATCATGACTTGCTATGAACATATCAATTGTTTGCCTTATGTGAGTATATCCTATGTTCTTGAAAGCAGGACTAATTAGTAGCAAGCAAACTAGCTAATATTATTCCATATTAAACATCAAATCCGCACCAGGCACTGTCCAAGTGCTTTGCTCCACTTTACCAGTCAATCCTCACAATAATTCTGTACAATGGAGGAAAATATAAATTAAGAAACTTGCTCTATATAATATGGATAGCATTAAGAAAAGCTGGGATTGAATATCAGATATATCTGGCCTCAGAGCTTATTATCAGCCATGTTATACTGGCTCATGAAAATATCAAATATCCAACCTACAGCATTTGGTATGTTCTTAATTTTTAAATAGACCTTTTGTCTTAAACAATGGATAATTTTACATTTAGCTTTTGTCTCAAATCAATTAGTGCACAATATTTTTTAGCTATATTTTATTGCTCATAGTGGAAAGCTTATCATTTAATTTATAATACACCCAAGCAAATTATCTACATTGTCAAATTCTTTGTGGGAAAAGGCAGGTTTAAAATAACTAAATGCATACACACACACACACACACACACACACACACACACCTGCGAATATTTTTCTCTGCTAGAAATGAGATGACAGAAGTGGATGAGATGGACTCAGGAGTTATTGAAAAAGGAAATTCCAAGCCGACAAACCAAATGTAGCCAAGAGGAATATAAAACTACACACCCTACTCTGAATGCTCATCCCGCTGTAAAGCAGAGAATTTTTCTTCAATCGTTATTGGAGGTTTCCTTACTCCATACAGGTGTTGCAGTGGTCCAGAGTTCCATGCAGTGTCAGCACATCAAGAAGGCACCTCTGAACTTCTCTCTGTTGAACAGTTAAGTGCAGAGGTGTCCCTTGTCCAAGTTCACAAGGACCCTGGAAACTTACTGCCCTTGTAACACAGGAAATACAAGAGAATCTTGGCTGGGGCTCGAATCTAGAGGACAAAAGCCCCTCACTAGGGCCCATGCTCTGGGCATTGCCTTCTGAGGCCTTCCCACCTCCCTGCTGGGAAGCAATCCTCTTCCAGCCCCAGCCAGCCTCAAGGAATGTCCTTGTTTCTACCTTTCTCCTCAAAGAGCTCAAGCTTGCAAAAAACGAAACACAGGTCGTTTGCAAATAACTTCTACTTTCACTCTCTAGATAAACTTCCTAAAGGCACCAGAATCAGGCTACAAGTTTGAATCTGGGAAAAGATAACAGGAAAAAACAACAAACAAACAAACAAACAAACAACTTATCTTAATAAATTATCTTGCTTGCAAATAATATGCAAAGGTAAGAAAAACAGTATTTTCCCTCCTTTCTCTCTGTCGTTCCCTATTTCAGTTACACTTCCTTATATGCCACTCTTTCGCTAACATTTTCCATTTCTCTCATGTTTCCATCTCTCGTCCCTCTTTCCAGGACCTGTCTTCCTTCCTGGAAACAGTAGTGCTCAAAGTGCTTCCGTGTTGAATGCAGCACTAGCTCATACTAAACTGGCAGGGGAAATCTTTAGAAGTATTTGCCATTAACTAATTCTATGTCTGTTAGGTTTTAGACTTGTGCGCACACGTGTGTGTGTGTGTGTGTGTGTGTGTGTGTGTGTGTGTGTGTGTGATCACTTTTTTTATCCTCAACAATGTTTGGCCATAGATATCTCAACGGTCTTGAGGATATTCTAGTCAAAGCACCCTACCCCCACTCTTAAGTGGTGTTTATAGTTTAGATGATAAAATAACAACTTTAATTTGTAAAAGTTACTTCACTGGCTTTTTCAAACTTTCTTCAAATACAGGCACTTTACTTTTTTCAGATTTCCAAGCCCCTTAACTATTAAATTCATTCGAGTTTTAGAATGTTGTCAAGTGGAGTTGCAGTTAACAGATGTTCATTTCAAGGAGCTGCAAGGTTCTAAATTATTGTAAATTAATTTCCCCATTTCAGAGTTTGACAAAGAAGCTCTCAGGGCCTCCTCTGGTCCATTCTGGAGGAAGGGAGGAGTGAAAAAAGCAATAGGTTGGGGTCCCAGGAAAAAGAGTGTCTCCTGTGTTTCAGTAAGTGGCTGTGTCACATAAAATTTATGTTGGCTGTTAAGTGGCCAAGCCAGCTGCATCCCATGTGCCACAAATGCTCTGGCCTCTTATTTCTGCCATTCAGTTATTGTGTCTATAAATTCAATGGGCCACCTGTGCAATGTGCTCTTCCAGAAGAGCCCCAGAGGAAGCATTAATGTATCAAGGCTCATAAAGCACAAATCCTTAAATGTAAAAACCAACACTTTCATCCTCTCCAGGCTACATCTATATAGATTTATTTTTAATGAAAGAGAAAAAAAGGCTTATTTTTCTGCTTACAGTAAAATGCCTATGACTGATGTTATACAATTAATGATTGTACTTTTTAAATTTCTACTGTTATAAAGCTAAAATTATTCACCTCTGAAACTAGATGTTAGCTCATGGTTAGAACACCTATAAATATTAATAACTCACCATTCAATTTAACCATGAAAATGACCCACTAAGTGCCTGACAAGCATCAACTCATAGGACAAAAATAAGGAAAAGAAAGAAAAGAAAAAAGAAAAAATGAAGTTTAAAAGTAACTGAATACATCTTTTTCTGCTTTCAATTCTCTTTAAGAATTTTTTTTCCAGAAAATCTGTTATCTACTGAGAAATCTAATAAGAATTTATTTCTCTATGTTGCTTCTCTACTCCTATAACGTTAGCCAAACACTTCAATGTGTTTAGTAACATTTTGAATATGCCTCTATTAGTATTTCACCTGGAGGGTTCTAATATTCATTTATCTTGTCTCCCTCTTCATATTGTAAACTTCTAACAGCAGTTCTTAATGGTGGACATGAGTGGATCATTTAGACATCTCTTTGTGTATATACATTCTTTTTCCTAGCACTTCCTATCCCGTCTTAAAGACTAACAGAACACAGGAAAGTCAGAAATAAAGAAAAAAGAGGAGAGGTCATGTGTATTTTTACAAAGTTCCCTACTGTAGGGAGGAGATATATTGCATTTATATTTGTGTACATATCACTACCTGGCACATCACTGGAGATTAATAAACTCTGAATGATTAGTGAGTGGAACAAGATAAAGTAAAAACTTTCAGTTCAAATAATTCAATGCTAATAATTTTGAGTCAAGTCATTGAAGCTTGTTTTGGAAACAAAAATTTATTTTGATGTATTGCTTTCTAATGAACATTTCTGCTCCCTAAACCAGTGATAGGGAGAACAGAGAAGGTGATGATGTTTAGGAGAAGAGTAGAGGCAATATTGATGCATAAGGGCAAGGCTAAGGTAATATATAGACGATAAAGAGAAGCTCTATGGTTTAACAAGTGTGTTGGACCTCAGGTTCCTGCATGAGAACCAGGATATCTATTTTTGAAAAGGTGCTGAAAAGCTGAACCCAATCTGCCTCACACTTCCATTATTTCCCTACTGATAAAACATTAAAAGTTATCACCAAAATGTGATAACTATTTAAGAGGAAGCAATAAAACACATATTTTGTGATACCTTTTGGATGATCGAGACCAATCCTCTCCTTACCAAGGAGTGAAGGGAAGAAATGGATCAGACATTCAGTCACCTAAGCCTGTTAAGTTGAGAGTATGTAGAAAAGAATTAATCTTACTCAACAAGAGAACAGGCCTTTGTCCTCATCTCCTGGAAGATGATCTCTAGGAAGAGTGTCCTTGTTAACCTGGGGTCTTTGGGCCACAAAAGACATTCTAAAGAAGTGACTTGTGATGTGGGCTTGGGCCATGCAGTATCTACTCCCTCAAAGTGGGGCTGGAGACAAAAGGGCAGACACTTGGGCAGTCAACTTCATAATAGAACCCTAGTAAAAACTATGAACACAAGCCTTAGGTGAACTTCCCAGGTTGACAGTACTCTACATGAATTGTCACACACCGTCACCGTAAGATAATACTGCCTGTGACTCCACGAGGACAGGATAAGCATCTTGATTGGGACTTTCTTGGCTTCTGACTCATGAATCTCTTCCTCTGGCTGATTTTTTTATCTATATCCTTTCACTGTAATAAATTGTAAGTGTGAGTATAGCCACTTTCAGTGAGTTTGTGAAAACTTCTAGTGAACTAGCAAGCTTGAAGGTGGTCTTTGGAGCCCCAAACTCTGCAAGTAGTGTCAGAAACGAGTGGTCTTGGGACTGTTCTCTAACTCTGTACACAGCTTCTTTTTTTTTGGTGGGGGGCAGGGGGTGGTAAGGGGGTCACAGACTTTCAGGCCATTGCAACATAGGAATTAAATACAAATAGACATGCCCAAAATTAGGTTATTATGTATCATATCCTGGGCTACAAAGACTGCATGGTGCTCCAGAAACCCTGACATAGTCATCAATGTCTCTAGCGGCAACAGCTAATTCGGGCTTCGTAACATTAGAAAAACCATCTCTCTAGACTGTTTTTTATTTATTTCTAAAGCTTCCATAGTAATTCTCTAATTGTCCACTGAACAGTAGATGCACTACTTTGTTTTTTAATTCTCTCCTGGTCCAGAATAGAAAATCAAAACTGAGCATTACTTTAATATTTAAATAAACAATAAGTTTGACAACTATAATTATAATACTTACTGGAATAGTGTTTACTGGTTCAGGAACTATTCTGAGTGCTTTAAATAAATTCATTCTCAATCCTCACAATCATTAGCCCCTATTGTGACTGATAGTCATCCATTAATAAACATTTTCCATTTAAAAAGGAGAATTAAGGCCATCCAATAAACTAAAACTTTTAGTTGATTGGCTTAAATAATTCTGCGGCATTTGAAAAGGCCACTTTGTTTCAGTTAGGTTATCTTCTCAGCCCGTTTTAGCCCATCTACATATAGGATTTTTAGTGTTGATCTTCCAAAAAGAGCATCATGGATCAGTTGTCTTCTTGGAAATATTATTTCTTTCCCTGGCTACAAAGACCTACAGGAAACCCGAAAAAGCTTGGTATAATTGGAACTTTAGGAAGTGGAAACGGCGAAGATTTTTAAGATGCCATTGGGCATTGTTGTGTAAAGTAAAAAAAGAAAGGATATTCAGAGATGGCTCTTTTTCCTTTTCATGTCTACTACATAATTTTCCAATGAATTTTAGATAGTTATGAGGTCTAGCTTTTGGAAGTATTTTGTATATGTGCAACAGATTTTTTTCTTTTATTATAATTATATGAAATGCTGTTGTAATTTTTTTCTGCAGCATACACTCTTCCAGTTAGCTATTGCTACATAATAAACCACCCCAAATACTAATCTTCTCGTGAATCTGTAGTGTAGATAGGGCTCAGTGAGGACAGTTCATCTTTAATCTACTTAGCATCAAATGGAGTGGCTTGAAGGCTGGGGGTTAGAAATCATCTGAAGACTCATTCATGGTTGATGTTGGCTGTTTGGTGCCTTGGAGCTCAGCTGGAGCTGGAGGCTGAACACTTAGATATGGCTTTTTCCATGCAGATGCTTGGTTTGTGGCAGGTCTCCCCAAAGGCTGCCTGGTTTCAAGAGAAGGAAAAATAACTTCATTTCTTAATGAGGGTGGTGAGGTGGTGGAAGAGCATATGGGACCAATAATATAATGCTTGTGCCATTTTTAGACAATATCATTTACCACAGCAACTCCCTAGGAGGAAGGAAAACTAATGACCTGTTTTTATTTTTCTATAAAGAGAAAAGAAACACTAACGTCATACTTTCATTCTCTTTTACAGATAATGTGGCATACATACACATTAAGAACCTCAAATTAAAGTTGCCAAGCTTTTCTATTCTTGATACCTAAAATGTCATACTTCTCTCTGTTCTCCTACTGTCCAGTTTGTAGTCAAACTCAGAGTCTGAATAAGAACAAAACACTAATACAAGTTTTAGTCTTAAAAGGATCAGGCCAATAAACAGGGAATGGCTCCCTCCTAGTCTATGCATGCTAATATTTTATGAAATAACACTTTGTAAAATATTAATGTAATAATTAATAATTATTAATACCTTAAGAAAAAAATGAGCTATCCAATGTGATATATTGCCAAAAATGGTTCTTTTTTTGGATTATGGAAAGAGATCCTTTAGCAATACTCAAAAGAGATTTCTGATAGACACAAGATATCAGAGTAAATGGATCCCTAGCAATATCTGACTCACCAGCTCTGACTTTTTCTTTAGTTGACTACGCCAGGACAAGCAGCTTCTAGAGCCACAGTCTGCCTAAATCGTAGCTTATTCAACTGATAACACATATTTTTTACCTGCAGATAATTTCTTCAATCATCTCATAAGGTTTTCCAAATTTTTCTCCAGAGACCAGATATCCCTTTGATTAATTTTTAGACTTTTATGAGTTTTATTAAAACTCAATAATCAAAGATTCTACCAATATAAAGTGAGGCTTGCAGACTTGGACCAGTAAATCTCTCTGGTCAAGCAGTGGCTTTTCTTTTCCTTTACCAATTATATGAAAAACACAAACCAGAATGTCAAAAAATATTAACAATGAAACAGATCTTAGAATTTCCAACTTTTCATAATTGTCCTTGCAATTCAGGATGCTAAATTGCGGAATGTGAAAGGAAGGAAAGAAGATAGAAGGAAACGTATTAGGGAAGAAATAATTTTTGAGGATAACTTACTCCACTGCGATGTTTTTTAAATATGAACTTGCATTAGAAGGAATTTACTTTGAGTAAATGATCAGAATCTTCAGACTGCAAGGACTTGGAATGTTAGCAAGATTATCCACAAATAGTTTCTGTATTTCAAAGGATAAAAAGGCAAAAAGTACTATAGCATTTTTTAAACTGAGATTATTTCATAATTTTTTAAAAAATAAAATGTTTCTCATAGATATAAAGACATTCCTTAACATTTTCCAGTAAAATATTCCCATTATTTAGAGCCTATAAGCATAGCTTATCATATCCTTTGTGTTAGGTTCAGTATTGTAGAAAATGAATGGAATTTCAAGTCAGAGGGCCCGCCTTGCTACTTAATTTTGAAAATTTATGTCATGCCCCCAAACCACAGTATCTTCACTTATAAAGTAAAACATAATAAAAATCAATCACGCTTTTATTTTGAAAATGAAACATATGTAGATGGATTTATTTAACAAATATTTAAAAAGTACTATACTAAAGTAGTCATAATCATTTTTATCATTTTGAATAGCACATTGCAAAA
>NW_011888786.1:18654775-18662647 GCF_000151845.1 Pteropus vampyrus | reverse complement strand
CTGAAATAAAATACAACCCCATTGCATTAAGCTGCAGCAGGGGTGAACACAGCAGGCACCACAGTAAGCACGAACTTCTCAGATCACTTCAGGGATTACCGCGCCAGGCGTGTACACGTTGTGGTGAGAATTTTCCAAACAGACACTGCTGTGCTCAACAAACTGGAAGAGAGGAGTGACTCGGCCACCCAATTCTTTTTTAAAATCCCAGAAGTCTGCCTTGCTAGTAGAGATCACTTCCTGTTTGGGAATTTGAGTATATTCTTGTTTTTGCTTTTAAAATCCTACCAATCAACTCGTTCAAACCTCAATGAAGTTTTGATCAATATCAATCTGGACTCAGTATTTAACAGAAATATTTGGTAAGGGGTGGTATCACTTTACACAAAACATTTTGAGGGACATCAAGCTTTGGTAGTCTTGGCAAACTGTAATTCCATTTCCTCTCATTTAGCTCACTATTATTAAATATAAATAGTGCTGAAGCTGCTCTTTTGACAAAATTCAAAAATTTAATTTAAGCCTTTTCACAGAGCTTCCGTATTATGGAAACAGAACTCTTCCTTGTGCCACAGTAGCAAGTCCTAGCTCCATGAGGACAGAAGCTGCTTTGTTCAGGCCCTTGCCCGATATATCTCTTCACCCAGATGTTAATTTGTATCCTTATATAGCCTTTGTAATAAATTGGTAATAAATCTAGTGAATAAAAAAAATTTAATAAAACTCTCAAGAACTCTTTGGAAATGTATCTCTCTGTGAAACAAACTTATTTAGAAAAAGCCAGAAACTAAAGTGTTTTTTAAAACAGTATTATTTACAGTATTTACACACAGCGTCTTTCACAGTTGTGTCAAAGTTACTATTTTCTTCTCATCGAAATAACACATTTTGCCCTACAAAATGAATCCTGGACAAAGAAGTCCTGTGACAGTGATCCACTAATAACATTGTCCCATGTCTCCTTAAAAAAAAAGCCTGAGGATTCGAGAAGAATTGTTCTACTTTGTTCAGTTTTACCCTCAAATTATTATCCTGCAAAGTAAAAATTATAAGGCATTTTATTAACAGATTTCATTCTTTTCTATATTAAGACTCTACTGCATAAACATATCTAACACAGATCTGCTTGTAAAAACCAAGTGGTCAGGACAGGCTCCAGCCCAGAACCTCATATCAGCTCTGAGTTGGCTTTTTGATTAATCTTCTGGCTTTATAGAGAAATCCTATCGGAAATTTGTGCATAGTAAACTAAAAATCAGATAGCACTGAAAACTAGACAGCACTCTTTCTGACATCACCAGTTAGCATGCTGGAAAATGAAAGTGACACTATATGTCACCATGCTGACAATAGGGATGCATTTGAGCTTGCTGAAATAAATGTCTTAAGGTTAAATTCATTAAGGCTAGATTAATTAAAGCCTTTCCCAACAAATTCTTCAAGAGCTCTCTCATAAGCTTTCTAATAAACAGACATAGAGATGAATTCTCATTTACTTTGATATCTTACTGGAAAATTGATATTGACCATTGACATAATTAAGGACAATAAATAGAATTGAGAACTAGTTCTTCCATGTGGGAGGGGGATGGGGAAGCTGTGAGTAGCTGTGACCTACGGAGAGTATTTTAATTCTCATTTCCAAAATCCACACGGTACTCACTTCTATGCAGTATGATTACAGTTTGTGCTATATGTAGTACTTAATAACAGTGAAGCCTAAATTACTGACAGCTATCATATTGGATTCTAAAACTTAACATGCATCCATGCTCATTATAAAATAGTTACATTTTTTATAAAAATAAAATAAAAAATTGTATTGCTCAAATACAGCAATAGTTCCAGCAAAAAGTATATGTTGTTATTCCAGCTGTATACATTACGAGTATTCCATTCAACTTATCCTTTATATGAGTAAAATAGGCAACTTGTAACTCTGATGAAGTCTCAAGCAAATTATTTGATAATTTAAAATGACCTATTATAAGAAAAATACATCTTAGAAAATATATAAAACATTTGTTTATGACAAGTGATAAAGCGTCAAGTCTACTGAATAATAAACTCGATACAATAAAGAATAGGGGGCTCTATGTCCCCCAGACCTTTTACAGATGAGTAAAAGCAAGTTCACTGGACTTCCTCCATCCCGTTTTCTCAGGTTCTGAAAAAAAGACGCTCAAACAAGTTTAACTCTTTATTTAGGAATAGGCAGCCTATTAAGGAGCAGGTGTATCCTACTCTTCCTCTACACTCTATTATTGTGCCCTAAATTTTGAGAGTTGGGGCTGGGGGATGACAGAGCAATGCCATGTATTGTTAGTTTCTATGAAAAAAAACAAAATGTAAGATGATTCGAGCTTTCTTTTCACAATATGGCATATAAATGGTTTTAAATCCCATCCTCCCTTCATTAATAGTGAAGTCATTCTCAATGAAAAATGTTTGGATTTTTTCCCATTCTTTGGAAAAAAAATATGGGAGCAACTATAAGTCCATAGAGAATAAACATTTCAAGAACCATTAAAAACAGTAGGCTATAAACCCTTACAGCACATTACCATGCATCAGCCTTACAAACTCGCAATGTTCTTGGACAGTTAATCTTGAATCTATCTGCATTTAACTTTTCAAGAAACCCATCACACTGAATGTTATTCTATTATTCACCAAAGCCAAAATATATATGTATATTATATGAAAAAATTATATAATTATATAAGTATGTATATAATATATAAATAAAGCCACATAAATACACAATAGTTTTCCAATACACAATAAGAGAAAGTTCTGTTCGTTCTCATTTGTCTTATTTGGTTTAATTGGTAATTATCAAGAATTTGATAAAGTTATGCATTAAAAATTGGATAAAAATAAATTAGAAAATGTTACCGGACTTTGTGAACCTCACATATCACTAACAGAGACAGACACAAAAATGTATATAGAAAGTAAACTTTAAATTTTGATTTCAAAAACGAGACAGACTCATAAACAGATAATTATAATATAGTGTGATAAGTGCTATATTAGTGTTTTTTTGCATTTTACTATAGACAGTAAACAAGACGGAGATCAATTGAGTTTCCCTAAAAGTTCTGTGTCTAGGTCTTTTCCCTCTGTGTCTTGGAGTTCCTTGTAACCCAACCATCCTCTCCACCATAGCAACCTACACACGCCAAGTGTTAAATATGAAAACTACTTGGTGCTTAACACAGCTGATCTGCAAACTCCCATCCCTGGCAGCAGCTCATTGTCATTATCAGGTGATTTCCAAAGTGTCCCCACCACAAACACACCCACCTGAGCAAAGTCGGGCCTCCTCTCCTCTTCGGCACATGAAAGCAAACAGAAACATTTGAAGTGGGTCACAGAGTGAGAATAGCATTAGGAGTCCAGGATGCAAAAGACCAAAAGTATTGACACAAATGCCTGAGGAATTTCCTTTTAAACACAGATTTCACACACACACACACACACACACACACACAAACACTAAGCTCTTAAGGGATGGGCTCCAGGCTCTGCTGGGTACTGTGGATTCAGAAAGGAAAGAAGGAGATCTACTGTAAGGACCACATAATCTGATAATTGATATTACAATTTAAAAAAATTGATTAAGACATCTTGTATTTGTAACTTAATAGTTATCAGAAAATTTGACTACACAATATATTTCTATAAAAATTTGCTGCCTCATTAGCTACCAATTTAAAATATTGAAGATATTTTTAACTTCCAAAATTTAACTACCATTTTAACTAATTAACACATTTAATTACCAATTCTAAATATTGAAGACATGCTTTAACAGTGGGTGGGGGTGGGAATGCTTCCTAATTAATTGGGTTGAAATTTTCTTAAGGAAAGTAGTGTGTGCAGCATCATAGAACATCAACTCTTACTGAAGAAAGTGCTTTCCAGCAAGACACGTACTCTCGTTTTGGGTATATTTTAACACACAATCTCTCTGTCAAACTGATCCCTGAATCTATAATTCCACTTCCCAAAATAGTCCCCTTTTCCTCTAGACTGGATGTATTTACAATTTCTAATAAATTTAGGTGGCATTATTGCATTTCAGCAGTAGGCGTCTTAATGATTACCCAGTCAGTTTTTAAAGTTTAATTCATTATGAACTTAGTTTGAAATTCTGCATATTGTATGTTATTATCAGTACTACTCATAGAATGGAGACAAAAAGTACTCACAAATTTTCATCATGTCCATGACCCAATTGTCATGAGTTCACATTCAGTGCTTTTTATTCAACATAGTAGGCAAGCAGATTAGTTTAATCTTTTGGCGTTTGTGATTTTTTTTCATGCTACAGAACTTTTCTAAAACATAATCAATGAACTATTTCTAAAGCTCTAATGCTTGTCTCTGGTTTGGTCATTTGGGAATGTCTCCTAACCAAGGAATAAGAAGAGTTCTTTGCCAGGATGGATAAGAGAAAAATAACAGTTTTTTTTTTTCCTCCACAAATCCTGACTGTAAACACAGGCCTGCCCCTCTATGACCCTGGATGCTGCCAGTTACACACGTGCACGGAGCATGGGAATTCTCTGCTCTGGAGCCCTCATCTGCCAGTTCCATCATGCTGCAGCAGCAGCTCCAAGCAGGCAGTAAATCTGTCAGCGGGGCCAAGTACCAAATGGCACAGGGTTCCTATCTAGCCTTTTAAGACAAGCCTCTGAACAATTTTTTTCCCTTTAGACTGACATAACTGCTACGCTCAGAAAAAGGCTGATACCAAAATCTTGACTCAAGTTGTTTTTTCTCTTTAAAAATTTTATCAATACAAACCGATAAGAATACATTTCAAAGAATCATCTAAATGTATCCATACTTGAAAAATCAAGGACACTCATTTTGTTTTGGTTTGCCCATAAATACTGCCTCATGCCTAAAGAGCTAAAGATAAGCCGAGTGATATGTTGAGAGGGGGTCACTTCCAAGTCGGATTGGAAGACTGTACTGAAGACTCCATCAACTACTTCAAGTGGGAGATCTGTGTTTATCCACCTTCCACTTGGATGCTGCAGTTTCAGCTTCTCTTTCCCCCACAAGTTCCAGTTTGGTGCTATTATCAATGATATATTGAAATAGAGTCACAAAGTAATCTGAGGGAGAATGGGGTGGGGTGGAAGCAAGACACCGCATTCTAAATAGTGCAGCCACGTGGAAAAGATGACTTTAACACAGAAATCCCCAAACCTCTCAACTGATATAACTTTCCCCAAACTGAACTAATTTGTAGTATTTCAGACATACAGCTCATATTTAAAATGAGCTTAATGGTTTGTTTTCTCAATATATATACATATAAAAATGTATTCCCATGCTAGAACAAGATTTTAGAGTGAGACCTGCGTTCAAATTCTATCTTGGTCACTTATGCGTAGGTTTATGAGGATTAACTAAGACAGTATATATAACTATCTGGAATGTGACATGTGAGTAAAAAAAATGTATATTAGTTCTTACTTCTACCTCATCATATGTAAAATATTACAATTTAAAAATATTTTAATGATCAATATATATTTATTGTTTTTAAATTCTCTAGTAACTATTTGATTTTTGATTATTTTAGTAGTTTCTTTTGATTTGATTGATTGATTGATTTAGTAATGGCTGACTTTATTTCACTTTATAACCTAAATCAAGTATGGTGATCAAGAAAATTTTAAGATGACCCCAAGTTTCCTGCTTCCTGGTATGCATACCCTGTATAATTCTCATGTAGTCACAATATTTGGATATGTCTTATGAGCAAGGTGATGGGATAGTTACTCTCTGATGTGTTATATTATAGAAGACTCTGTCTCAGCAGACCAGAGAGAAAGAGATTTGTTCTTAACCTTGAAGAAATATGTCTCAATGTTGGAGTAGGGCCTCATGGCAGGGCACTGCAGTGGCTCTTAGGAGCTATGACCAACTTCCTGCTGATAGCAAGAAAATGGAGACACCAGCCTACAACCATAAGGAACCGAATTCTGTCAGCAACCACATGCTCTTGAAAGAGCACCCAAACTTGAGGAGAATACAATTAGCCAAAATCCTGGTTTCAGCCTTGTAAGACCAGGAGCAGAGAACTCAAGCTCCTAACTCACAGAAAGTGTGAGATAACATACATGTGTTGCTTAAGTACTGAATTGGCCATAATTTGTTACACAGCATAGGAAACCAATTCAAGAAGCAAATCAACATTTCATATTAAGTGAATCATGTAAAAGTCATTCCTTCAAGGAGAGAGTAAAGTAAGAGTAATTAGCTCCTTAAACCATAATCTGTTAGGGGAGACATGCCAACCCCTATCTATCAGAAATCAATATCAGTTGGCAGTGAAACAGAGGCCTACTTAAAAAGAAGCAGATAGGTATACTACAAATGATACATAGGAGTAACAGTGACAACACACATCTATTGGCTATGTCTTGTTTGCAAGAACTGTTCTAAGCACTTGATGTCATTTGCCCTTCCAGATGTTTTTCCATGGCATGTAATTGAAAGTTGAACAAAAAAAAAAAAATCAAGATTTGTTTTTCAATACTATTTTCTCAAAAGAGTTCTAGTGTTTAGAACTTCTAGATTAGATCTAAATTTATAGCTGTTAAAAATCCAATTTATTCATATGGAATCTCAAGAGACCCCAAATAGTCAAAAACATCCTTGAAAAAAAAACAAAATTGAAAGTTTCACACTTCCTGATTTCAAAAATTATTACAAAGCTACAGTAATCAAAACAATGTGATACTGGCATATAGACAGACATAGAGACCAATTAAATAGATTAGAGAGCATGCGTATACATGGTCAAATGATTTTTGATCAAGGTGCCAAAACCATTCAATGGGAAGAAGACAGTCTTTTCAACATTTGGTGCTGGGAAAACAGGATATCCATATGTAAAAGAATGAAGTTGGATCCTTACCTTACACCATACACAAAAATTAACGCAAAGTGGAGCGAAGATCTAAATGTAAACCTAAAACCATAAAACTCTTAGAAGTAAACAGGAGAAAACCTTCATGGCATTAGATTTGACAATAATTTCTTGGATATGACACCAAGCTCAGATAACAAAAGAAATAACATAAATTGAACTTCATTAAAATTAAAAACTTTGTGCATCGAAGGATACTTTTAATAGAGTGAAAAAGTAATACACTAAAAGGAAGAAAATATTTGCAAACCATACTTCTGACAAAGGGTTAATATCCAGAATTTATAATGAATTTCTAAACCTCAACAACAAAAACAAACAACTCAATTAAAACATGGGCAAAGGACTTCTGCAGATATTTTTCCAAAGAAGACATACAAATGACCAATAGGCATATGAAAAGATGTTCAACACCACTACTCATTAGGAAAATGCAAATCTAAACCACAATGAGATAACACTTCGCTCATTAGTATGATCATTATCCCAAAACCAAGTAAAGTTGTGTGTTGGTAAAGAAGTGGAGAAATTGAACACTTGTGCACAGCTAGTGGAAAAATAAAATGGTGCAGCTGCTATGAAAAACAGTAGTGGTTCATCAAAAAATTCAAAATAGGATTACCATATGATCCAGCAATTCCACTTCTGAGTACATACCCCCCAAAATTAAAAGCAACTACTTAAATAGGTATTTGTACACCCAAGTATATAGCAGCATTATTCACAATAGCCAAAAGATAAAAACAACTCAAGCGTCAATGGATGGATGAATAGATAAACAAAATGTGGTATATACATATAACGGAATATTATTCAGACTTATAAAGAAAGGAAATTCTGACACATATGCTATAACATAGATAAACCTTGAAGACATTGTGCTAAGTGAAATAACCCAGCCACAAAGGACACAT
>NW_011888786.1:18650298-18652785 GCF_000151845.1 Pteropus vampyrus | reverse complement strand
GATAGGCAGGTGGAGAGGTGTTGTAAGACAAAGTATATCCAAGCCAAGGAACTAGTTCAAATTCGTGTCTGTCGACGTTTCATAAGAGGCGACTTGTTGACTAGATTTCCAGACCTAAGACATTTGTTTATTTGAATTTATAACACAGATAAAGGTTGACCCTTTCGCTTTGCATTACATTATTTAATCTTAGAAAAGAAATTAATGCTAATGGTATGTAATGAAACGAGCTAAGATGCACAAAGAAGGAGTTAATGATTTCCCTTCTTCTCATTGCAACCCGCCCCACTTCAGTAACCAATGTAACATTTTTCTTCTTGATCATGAAAACATATATAAGCATACATGTACACAGAATTCTTAGATGTTTGTTTTTACAAAAGTGGGATATTACCAAACACATTGCACTTCTCACTTAACATATTATAAACATTCCTCCAGTTAATAAATGTGAACACATTTTGTTTTAAATTATAGAATTATATTCCCTAATGTGATATACCATAATTGAATCAACTTGGACATTCATGGAGTTTTTGCTTGTATATGTGTTTGTAAATCACTACAAAAAAATCTGCAATAAATATCCTTCTATAGATATCTTTTCATAATGGAATTTTTATTTCTTATTATAAACTAGATTTTCAAAGAACCAATAAATGTATTTATTTTATTTTTTAAATTTATTTTTTAATTACAGTTGATATATAATATTATATTAGTTTTAGGCTTACAACATAGTGATTACACTATTTATGTAATTTACGAAGTGATCACTCCCATAAGTCCAGTACCCATCTGACATCACACATAGTTATTACTATATTATTGTCTATTTTTCCTATGCTGTACTTTACATCCCCATGACCATTTTTATAACTGGCAATTTGAACTCCTTAATCTCTTTCACCATTTTTACCCATTGGCCCAACCTCCTCCCATCTAGCTACCATCGATTTGTTCTCTGTATCTATGAGATTTTTTTTCTGTTTTCTTTGTTCATTTATTTTGTTTCTTTAGATTTCCATACAAGTGAAATCATATGGTATTTGTCTCTGACTTATTTCACTTAGCATACTGCATTCTAGGTCTATCCATGTTGACACAAATAGTAAGCTTTCATTCTTTTTTATGGTTAAGAAATATTCCATTGTATACATGTACCACTTCTTCTTTATCTATTTGTCTGTTGATGGATGCTTAGGTTGCTTCCATATCTTGGCTATTGTAAACAGTACTGCAATGAACATAGCATTGGATCTGTAGATTGCTCTGGGTAGTGTTGACATTTTAACAATGTAAATTCTTCCTATCCTTGGACACAGAATAGCCCTTAATTTATCTTCATCTTTTTCAGTTTTGTTCTTCAATGTCATAGTTTTCCAAGTACAAGATTTTTACCTCCTTGGTTAAATTGATTTCTAGGTATTTTATTTATTTATTTTTTATTCAATTGTAAATGTGATTATTTTCCTAATTTCTCTTTCTGTTAGTTTCTTATTAGTGTATGAAATGGCAACCAATTTCTGAATGTTAATTTTGGATCCCTGCTTTACTAAATTCCTTTATTAGTTATAATGGTTTTTTGGTGGAATTTTAGGGTTCTCTCTATATAGTATCATGTCATCTGCAAATAAAGACAGTCTAACTTCTTTCTTCCCAATTTAGATGATCTTTATTTCTTTTCCTTTCTTGGTTGTTGTGGTTAGGACTTCCAATACTATGTTAAATGAAAGTGGTGAAAGTGGACATCCCTGTCTTTCACCTGATCTTAAAGAAAAAGCTTTCTGCTTTTCACCATTGAGTAAGGTGTTAGCTGTGGGTATGTCATATATGGCCTCTATTATTTTGAGGTGTGTTTCCGCTATCCACACTTTACTGAGAGTTTTTATCATAAATGGATGTTGGATTTTGTCAAATGTTTTTTCTGCATCCATTCATATGGTTATGTGACTTTTATTCTTGACTTTGTTAATGTGGTATATCTTGTGAATTGATTTGCTGATGTCGAACCAAACTTGCATCCCAAAAATAAATATCACTTGATCACGGCGCATGATCTTTTTAATGTATTACTGAATTCGTTTTGCTAATATTTTGTTGAGGATTTTTTTGCATCTACGTTCGTCAGCAATATTGAGCTATAATTTTCTTTTTTTGTAGTGTCTTTGTCTGGTTTTAGTATCTGGATGATGCTGATCTCATAAAATAAAGTTATGGTTAAGATAAGGGTTAGGATTTCATTTAGTTCTTTTTCTGGAGTTTTGTCCTGTTCCTTCATTTGGGACTTGCTTTTTCTCCCCTCATTTTGGCCTACTCGCTGCGTTTGTTTCTACATGTTAGGTAGATCTGCTACGTCTCCTGGTCATGGCAGATTGGTCTTATACAGAAGGTGTCCTATGAGGCTTAGTGGTATAGTCTCCTGCTCATCTAAGCTGGGTCTTTTAGGGGTGTCCCTTGTGTGAGTGTTGTGTGCCCTCCTGCTGT
>NW_011888786.1:18639838-18648228 GCF_000151845.1 Pteropus vampyrus | reverse complement strand
TAATATGCAACCACCACTGAAAACCACTATCGTACTTTTATGCTGAGACAGTAACAGTTCTATTTTCTTCACTAGGAGTTTCCTGCCCTTCCACAAGTGAGGTCAATTCTGTGTGTTGACTTCGAGAGCTTTCTTTCCTGTCTATCTCCTTTTGCATTCTAGTGAATACACTGTGTTTTTCTCATACAGTACTTTAGATTTCATTCTGTGGACACTCATATTCTGAAAGTTATAAAATCGATGAGTTTTCTGACTTCCCATTACATCTATTCATATAATTTTTATTCACCATCACTTTAGAATCAGATAATTCCACTCAAGCTTACTTTTCCACTGAAGTAAGGTCTAACTAAACTCAAACTATTCTTATCCTACCTGGCAGATAAATCTCCCCTTAGAGTACACAATTTTCAGCCATGTCCCCATAGGGCACAGCCAATTCCTGCAGAGTCACCTGCCATAAGTATTATGTTGAAATTCATTCAGATAGTCTTTGAGAATTTTACAACAATCCTTTAAGTTACCTTCTCTCAAATCTGAAACCATATAATATAGCAATCTGTCTCCATTTAACATATCATAACTACTTTTATGGGGAACACAGTCTAGGAAGGGTATGTGCAGATTTAAGAGAACACCTTATATTGATCTCCTTGATCTTTCTATTGGAAAGTCACTCCAGTCTGCTCTCCATGATCTTCATCCTATTCTGTTAATTTCCTCTGAGACAAATTTATAGTTTCTGATTAGTAACGACTAAAATCCACACATCTCCTGACTTTTCTAGGCTCCTCTTTTAGAGACCTTAATCTCGTGTATATGTTTTTTTCTCTTTTTCACTTCATACTGGATTTTAATATTCAATTTTCCCTTCTTTTCTGTCTCTTATGACTTTGGGTATCACGACTTTCTCTTATAAAAATACTTGTTCTTTTAATTTAGTCAGTCTTTTTTCCTTATGTTGTTCTTTTATATTCTTCTTCTGCTCTTGTTATAAGACTAAGATTAGAACATGTTTTGCAAATCACTCTAGTTTATCATTTATGTCCTGACTAAAACTTGATTCCTAAAAATAGAAATCAGAACTGTTTTTTTAATAGTTTTATTACTAAACTTTGATTTTAAAAAAGTATAGATTCAGAAAGATGTACATAAGTAAACAGTTCAGTGACATTACGAAATGATCATACTGTGCCACCGTTACCCAGGGCAAAAACTGAAGTCTGCATGTTGCCACCTACCAGTTAGTCCCCCTACTTACTGAATAGGTACCCATTATTTTGGCTTTTCACATCATTTCCTGTTTTTTAATTTTACATAAATTAAATCATACAGTAGGTATTTTTTAAATTTTTGGCTTATTTTTATAAGATGCATTCATGTCGTTGCATGTAGCTGTAACTTATTCATTTTTATTGCAGTATAATAATTCGTTTTATAAATATACCAAGATATATTTATGCCAATTTTTCTTTTTGGACATTTATAACTGAATGACAATTGCTTATAGTCTATAAATTCTATCAATAGCTGCCTTTGGACTATTATAAATAATGTTTTTTTAAATACTTTTATTTGGTTGGTATATGCATTCAACTTTGCTGGACACATATTGACAAAGTGGAATTGCTGGTCATAGGGATCCACTGAGCCAGGATCTAGTTGGTGCAGTTTCATGAATAAGACTTTGGTATACTTTGAAAGGTTAAATAATAACCTTTTTTTTTTTTTACATTTGTAAGTATATATCCCAGAGAGGTATAACTGATCCAATAAAGTCATATTCCATGGAAGCAAATGATATAATTGTTGCTTAACAGTTCCAAATATTTAGGCAGAAATGTCACTAGACTTGAAGAGGCAATTAACTAGATATCAGAGTATGATGGGCCCAGATTATAGGGGCCTCTGACAGCTAGGCTATGATGTTTGCATTAGATTCTCTGGGTAATGGGCACTGAATGGTGGAGTCACCTGATACCTTAGGGAGATGCTTTGGCAGAATAGACAATATGTAATGAAGTATGGATTTAAGGTAGTGAGCCATGTAGATGCTGCTTGGGAGTGATCATTTTGGAGACACCAGAATATGGAGAAGACAGAGACAAAGGTTCAGAAATGTTGCAATAAATGAATCCAGAAATTTGTCTTTCTTTGTAGCAGTTTTGTCACATTTAAATGGAGCAAGTCAAACAACTTTTCTCAGGTTAAATTCATCTCATGACTTCTAGCCCAAATCTCAAG
Source organism: Pteropus vampyrus (assembly GCF_000151845.1). Lineage (NCBI taxonomy): Eukaryota > Metazoa > Chordata > Mammalia > Chiroptera > Pteropodidae > Pteropus > Pteropus vampyrus. The sequence goes on along the minus strand of NW_011888786.1, from coordinate 18,645,984 downwards.
TTTGGTTCCAACTTTATATGAATATCTAAGAACAAAATGATTGAACTAAAAATTTATTTCTTTATACAATAATGACAGTTATCAGAAGGCTTAGGAGAAAAAAGTTTATCTCTTAAAAGCACAGCAGATATTCACAGAACTATTCTAATGACTTTAAGCATGCTAATAAAGTCATTGGACTTCTCCTGTACGAGGAAGTTTCTCAAATTATTCAAAATCTTGCTTTGTGTATTTTGCTTTTAAAAGCCTGGGAGGTACTAGTGTAGGAAAATTAACACCTTCCTGCAGAATGAGTACAGAATACTCAAGAGAATCAGTCAAAAAGCAGGAACAGTTGGAATTCAATGTAATGTGCACTGGAGAAACTACCTATCAACATAATGCCAACTCAGCTGCCATTTATATCCACATCCTCTTCAAAATAGAAATTTAACACACACACACACACACACACACACACACACACACGCACGCACGCACACACACGTGCACTTTTTGTCACAGCCAGGAAAAGAAAGACTGGAAAGCAATACTGTAATAATAATTAATTAGTTAATTAAAGTAGTGTCATATGCATGATTTCTCCTACCACTTTTGTCATTTTTCAAGTCAGGATGCAGAGATATGCAGAAACACACATTTATGATCATCTGCATGTAGTATTGTAGTAAGGGTTTGTGTTTCTATATGTCATTCTCCACCAACACCAGATAGCCTTGGGGACCCCTGAAACTGTACCAAAACTTCAAGGTGTTAAGTTAGTGCCCCAGAAGAGTTATCTCACATTTAGGTTTTTGGGCATGATAAATTTAAGGTTCCAAGGCCCCACTTGGAGCTTGTCATTCTGGTAAATAGATGAAGGGACAAGTATACAATAGTCCAGGAGGCTTCTTGGAGTTTTTTCTGTCAAAAAATAACTCAGACATGATGTTTATTTGTAGTAGCCTTTTTGCCTGGACTTAGGGAAGATGGATGAACTAAAACCTACTTGGACTTGTCATTAATGGCTTAAATCAATCATTGCAAAAAGCCACTGCATTACCTCAAAAAGAGTACTGAAACAAAGGCATTCTGGTAAAATGAGAGATGTCAACTTTACTGATGCTTATTCTAATCATAAATAATTTGTAAACATATTTCATTGGTGATAGGAAGATTATTGATTTGTTTGTATTAGTGTGGCAACACTGACTCAATTAACTTCACAAGAAAATTGGATTTTAACCCTTTAAAAAGGGAGTACATAAACAAATGTATTCCACCTTATGTGGCGATACAGGATATCAAGAATTGGGAAGTTTCCACTGAATTTTCCGCAATAGTATCTTTCAAAGCAAGGGATTAATACCTTTGTGGATTGTACTGAACATGCAGAAACTCGAGTAGACCATGAATTTAAGGTAAGGTGAGGCTATGGGAGGCTCTTCAAGAGACCACAGTTATAGTCAGAACTGCCTCATCTCAGAACTGTCTTTTATTTATACTCCTTAGATATATACTAGAAGATAAACAAAAGAAAATTCATGAATATAGAATTAGTAGATACCATCTCTATATTACCTGGTTTCTTGGCCTTTGGGGCCCACAGACTGGCATTAGCAAAGACCACAACCTCAGTAACGGCTAAAATACTATCATGCCCACATCTCCCCTCCTGTCCCCCTCTCTCCTCGCTAGATATATATTTGAAGCTATACTGAATACATGTAAGGGATGTAAGCCAAAGAGAGTGATGGATTATTTAGTTTTTAGAAAAACTCCAATACTCAGAGCATAAACATATCCCTCTTCTCTGGAATATGTCCACTTTCAACAATGCAGGTGACCAGACAAATCAATTTACAAAATGCATAGTTCAATGCAATATTTGGCTGGCATAATTGTTTTCTAGACTTTTGACTCCGGTATAATACAACCCAGGAGACTGAAATAACTTGCAAATAAGATCGTAATATGTCTACTGCTGAACACTAGAAATTGAGAAATGCCTTGTCTCAACTTAAAAAGAAAAAGAGAAGGAAATAGGAAACGCGAATTGAAGACTGGCACACTTTGTATTAAGGCCATCAGTGGGTAGTTTGGAAGCATTGTTGAGGTCGTGGTCACTAGGAAACAAGTGGGTTCAGTAAGAGGAAGTTATGTTGTCTTTCTCCCTGTTCTTTTGTTTTTATGGTTATAATGGCAGTTTATTTCTTTGGGAAAAGTGTCCCCCCAAAAATCAAAGGCTATAGGAAATGCAGTCAGCATTAATGTAAGAGTTAGGTAGAGAGCCAGAGGAGAGAATGAGTAATTAGGGGGATCGTTTTATAATCTATATAAATGTCTAACCAATGTACTGTATACTTGAAACTAATAATAAAATAAAATTTTTAAAAAAAGAAGTAAAGATAGTTAAAGGTGATGGTTCTTTGCCAGAAAATGAAAGTTTGGAATTAGCAAGAGTTGAAAGATAAATTTGACAGTGGTTCAACTATGGAACATAAACAAATCCACTGTGTGCTCTAAAAAGGAACAAGAAAAAAAAAAACAATTAAGGTAATCAATAGTGTTCCAGGCAAAACAAACAAACAAAAAGAGTGGAATTTGACTAGAGATAATATTTGCTACAGTGGTATTTGCAAATTTGAAATTTACAAGTCTCAAAACATTGTTATTATCTAGATCATAAATTATACATTTTTATAGAATCAAAATTATTAGAACTGAAAATTTTCTGAGTTGGTTTTATTATGTAACCATCAGTATTCAAATTTAGAAAATGTCTTCATTTGTAGATAAGGCAAATAAGACCCAAGTATGTTAAATGGGAATTGATAAATAAAAGGCAGAATTTAAAATCCAGGTCTCATAAAGATCTTTGTGCCACACTCTTTACTAAATATCTGAACATTCAACTTTGTTTCTATTTTCTTATGCCCTCTCATGCACTAAATGGAACTGTTATCTCTCTGCCCCTTATTCAGCCACCTAAGATGGTTACATACAGGAAATATAGTGCATAACATCAAAAGTAAAATAATAATAATAATAATTGGGAAGAGAGAGATATTACTGTTTTTATATCAATTACAGAGTCAGAAATAAAAACTCTTTAAACTCTATATAAATATTTATGCAAGAAATATCACAGATTTGATTTTACATCTTTGAAATGAGGAAATAACATATCTAATATTGCCCTATCTCTATCATTAGTCATTCCTTATTCCATTACACTAATGTTTCTCCTCAGCATTTGTGATTTACTAAAATCATACTATTTGTACATGTATTTATTTGCTTAAATGTTTTCCCTTTGAATGCAATTATGACTGGTTCATTCACATCTAACAACTAAACATAATCTGAAACATAGTAAGAATTCAAAAACTATTTGCTAAAAGAATTGATTTAAAATAGCAAAATATGTACATGTAATGTATGATACATATATTTGCTAGATGAACTGCATTAACTTATCCATGTGCATATTTGCTAAAATTCTTTTTAGCATTTCTATTTTTCTAAGAAGAATGAGCCAGTAAACACTTTCTTGATTTCCAAGATCTTCATGTTTTCTAGAATACCACTAGAGAATCTGAAACCTTCAAGCAATAAAATGATGGTCTATGAAATGTCTAAATATATCAATATTTCCCATAATAATCCTAGAAGAAAAAAAAAGTGCATTTTATTGATAAATAAACTTTGAAGCAGGTATTTATTTAGATACATATTGATTCTCTTAATGAGGTTCAAATGTCAAATTTTAAGATGTTTGGGCTAATTTAGAAATAACAGTGACTTTAGCTTTGTAGTCTATAAAATGAAGGATGATCTGATGAGAAAATGGGGCAGATGGAAAGAAAGAGGTTTGATGGAAAGAAAATAACTGCCAGCATAAAGACTCAATTGAAATTAATAGGCTATTGATACAGGGCAGAATTTAACTAAAATATAGAACCTTGGGAACTGCTTCAAATGCTTCCACAGGAGCACAGTCTCCTCTGCAGTGCATATTTAGTCATCGTCTACCATTTTCATTTCCAGTTAGGTCCACATTAAACATCAAGTTCAAATCATTTTCTGATAACTAGTTCCAGATGATGACAGATGTTTTCGGTTGCATATTTTTAAAATAAACTACAAAATACGATAGTAGCCATATGTTTTAGAGTTTTCTGTCTATTGTTTTCTGTGGAGTAACAGGCAAAAATAGAAACAAATAAAAGAAAACAGCTGTCACGGAAAACTTTGAAAGGCAGGAAATTTTACCTTTAAGCTAGTACTGAAATTAACAAATTAGTAATTTTGAATAGTTAGATTTGTTTAAAAAACTGGTTATACATTTCTTTATTAAGTTATCTTGTTGAATTGGCATCTCTTTGTTTCAAGCCAGTAATATCTGAAGAAAAATGTCATAAATTCCTAAAATTTATGTAAACTGAATATTTCTTCCCACTGACAAATATATTGAATACACTGACATTTATTATAATAAAGACTTTATTTAACCTTTCATTTAAAATGGCAGTGGGTTGGCAGTCCCATGAATTTGACCTCTCAATTCCATCCATTTAAACTACATTCATCCTGACAGAAATGATATTGCTGGAATTTTGGAGGAATTGCTATAAACGATAAGATTGATCTAACTAGACGTAGAGAAAAATATTTTCCTACTCAAAAGAAGGCAGGAAGAAAATGATTTCTCTTCCATTGTCTTCCTATGGATTAAGAACTCTAAGGATTGTACCTTTCCTTCCAGACCATTCTTACTTCCATGCTTGTCATATAAAATCTGATCTTCCAGGCACGTAATTTTATTATGCTCTCTGCCTTTTTATGTAACTATAACAAATGAAATGAAGGCCTTTGCCATCTGGCTCAGTCTTCCTCTCTATGTGCCTAAAGGACATCAAAGTTCCATGAAAACCCAGTTCCCTGGCCTATTGGTTCCAAGTGACCTTCTCTTCTACTTCCACCTCAGATACACACAACCAGATTTGTTCCCCAATCTTTGTCATCATCCACAATTGTTCTACCTCCAAAAAGCAGTCATTCGAGTACCCGATTTCTCACCACAACTGCTTCTCTTTCCACCTTACTTATTCAGCTTCTCCACCCAAACAGTGCTTTGACATCGGACCATTAGCCTGTGGATATATCTGCCTCTGCTCCTCCAATCTATGAGTAATCTCCTTTCTTCACTTTCCTATTATCCAAATCCCAATCGCCATAAATACCTGACTCCGAAACCTAAAATCCAGTTCCCAAAAGTAAAACCAAGTAACCTATCTTACAAAAAAGTTTGATGGAAAGAGGACAAAAAAGATGAAAAGCTAATCTCTCTCCTACTCAGTTTTATATTCTGCTCATCCTAGTTCAGCATCTGTCAGATTTATTCACATACATGTTTTTTCTGGTTCCTGGGGTAAATATAAGCCATATCCTGTGGCACATGTCTCGCCAAGAGGGAGTAGCTCCCTGGAAATAGCATGCTGAGGTCTGGGTTTATTGGCTTAGAAAAAACAAGGGTAAGTAGTGAAAGATTCTTAGAAGAATAAACACATTTTCAAGAAAACTGCTTAATATAAGACCCTTTCCTCCATGCAGTGAGAGGCTGCTGTCCTTTTGCAAGGGAGGGATGGGTTACCCAGCCTGAGAGTTTACAGGAATCTGAGGGTTTGTGGTTCTCAAGAGCCTCTACCCAAATATCCCCATTCCAGGTCTTTGGCTGCAGCATAAGAGACTAGCTAGAGCCATGAATTTAATTTCTTGGAACTCTGCCAGTCTTATAATAAAATTTCAGGCCTGATTTTTAGCAGAGGTGGCTCTCTAGTTGCAGGAGATGAGGCCCTCTTTAAATGCTGCTCTGTAAGTTTTATGGCTTACACAATGTGCCCTAAATTGGTAGTTAGCTACCCTGAACTTGTCATTCTTTTTCTGTGAAACTTCTGTAGCAGTTAACAAATGCAAATCATCTTTACCATTATTAACATAAACATTGTCCCCCATATCTTTCAAGTGCTAAAGCTATAGCATAAACCAGTGCTTCCTCTTTCTTTTGTATTCCATCCTTGATCCTTAACTACTACAAATGATACTAAAATTCAGTCATTATTTAAGGTACAAAGTGAATATATCAATAGATTATATACATGGAA
>NW_011888786.1:18627786-18639788 GCF_000151845.1 Pteropus vampyrus | reverse complement strand
GAATACACTGACATTTATTATAATAAAGACTTTATTTAACCTTTCATTTAAAATGGCAGTGGGTTGGCAGTCCCATGAATTTGACCTCTCAATTCCATCCATTTAAACTACATTCATCCTGACAGAAATGATATTGCTGGAATTTTGGAGGAATTGCTATAAACGATAAGATTGATCTAACTAGACGTAGAGAAAAATATTTTCCTACTCAAAAGAAGGCAGGAAGAAAATGATTTCTCTTCCATTGTCTTCCTATGGATTAAGAACTCTAAGGATTGTACCTTTGCTTCCAGACCATTCTTACTTCCATGCTTGTCATATAAAATCTGATCTTCCAGGCACGTAATTTTATTATGCTCTCTGCCTTTTTATGTAACTATAACAAATGAAATGAAGGCCTTTGCCATCTGGCTCAGTCTTCCTCTCTATGTGCCTAAAGGACATCAAAGTTCCATGAAAACCCAGTTCCCTGGCCTATTGGTTCCAAGTGACCTTCTCTTCTACTTCCACCTCAGATACACACAACCAGATTTGTTCCCCAATCTTTGTCATCATCCACAATTGTTCTACCTCCAAAAAGCAGTCATTCGAGTACCCGATTTCTCACCACAACTGCTTCTCTTTCCACCTTACTTATTCAGCTTCTCCACCCAAACAGTGCTTTGACATCGGACCATTAGCCTGTGGATATATCTGCCTCTGCTCCTCCAATCTATGAGTAATCTCCTTTCTTCACTTTCCTATTATCCAAATCCCAATCGCCATAAATACCTGACTCCGAAACCTAAAATCCAGTTCCCAAAAGTAAAACCAAGTAACCTATCTTACAAAAAAGTTTGATGGAAAGAGGACAAAAAAGATGAAAAGCTAATCTCTCTCCTACTCAGTTTTATATTCTGCTCATCCTAGTTCAGCATCTGTCAGATTTATTCACATACATGTTTTTTCTGGTTCCTGGGGTAAATATAAGCCATATCCTGTGGCACATGTCTCGCCAAGAGGGAGTAGCTCCCTGGAAATAGCATGCTGAGGTCTGGGTTTATTGGCTTAGAAAAAACAAGGGTAAGTAGTGAAAGATTCTTAGAAGAATAAACACATTTTCAAGAAAACTGCTTAATATAAGACCCTTTCCTCCATGCAGTGAGAGGCTGCTGTCCTTTTGCAAGGGAGGGATGGGTTACCCAGCCTGAGAGTTTACAGGAATCTGAGGGTTTGTGGTTCTCAAGAGCCTCTACCCAAATATCCCCATTCCAGGTCTTTGGCTGCAGCATAAGAGACTAGCTAGAGCCATGAATTTAATTTCTTGGAACTCTGCCAGTCTTATAATAAAATTTCAGGCCTGATTTTTAGCAGAGGTGGCTCTCTAGTTGCAGGAGATGAGGCCCTCTTTAAATGCTGCTCTGTAAGTTTTATGGCTTACACAATGTGCCCTAAATTGGTAGTTAGCTACCCTGAACTTGTCATTCTTTTTCTGTGAAACTTCTGTAGCAGTTAACAAATGCAAATCATCTTTACCATTATTAACATAAACATTGTCCCCCATATCTTTCAAGTGCTAAAGCTATAGCATAAACCAGTGCTTCCTCTTTCTTTTGTATTCCATCCTTGATCCTTAACTACTACAAATGATACTAAAATTCAGTCATTATTTAAGGTACAAAGTGAATATATCAATAGATTATATACATGGAAATAATAACCAATTAGAAGAGATAATGGGGAAAATATTTCATTTACAATACCAATAAAAAAGATTTAAAATGCTTGGTATACAAATTAGCATTAGATCCAGCTACAAGCAGCATAAAACTCAAATAAACAGTGGCTTAGACACGCTAATGGTTATTGTTCCATGTGAAAAGACTAGTGATCAGGAGTCCAAGGCTAGAATAACAGTTCCACAGATCCACGGAGCCAGTCCCAGTTTTCTGCTCCAGCCATAGTGTCCCATTCTCGCCACAAGAAAGAGGAAAGAGAATAACATTCCTCTTCCTTAAAGAACACTTCTCAAAACTGCACATACCACTTCCACCTATATTCTGTTGTCTAAAACTTAGTCACATGACCAGACTTATCTGCAAGGGAAGCTGTGAAATGACATTTTTATTCTGAGTGGCCATGTGCCAGCCAAAACTCAGGGCTTCCACTCCAGAAAAAGAAAAGGAGAAATGATATTAAGGAACAATTAGCAGTCTCTGTCATGTCTGGGAATATTTAAGAAGATAAGTAAGATCTACTAAGAAATACTTTTAAGTTGCTTGAGAGATACAAAAGAAGATCTGAACAAATGAAAATGCACACCATGATCTTGGTGTGCAAAGAGAAATTTTACCTTCATAATCTATAAACAAATTGTAATAGCCATGAATTTTCATGCATGAAAAAGTATAAGAAAAATGTGTATAAAAAAGATTATTAATTATATGTATAAATAATAGCAACACAATTATAGTAACAAATCATATTTGGAAGATCATATAAATAAAAATAATGTTATAATTATTTTTAACAATAGAATAAATAACATCTAGAGTCAGCTAAGGTCACATTTCTATCAAAAATTTAATTGGTAAATGTTCCCATTATATGTCAGGCAAAAGTTCAGTGGCTTCCCTAAGACTTCTGGGAATTCCCATGTCTTTCCTTTTCAAGATTCTCTTGAGCCTTGTTCCTGCCCTTTGAACCTTGTTAGATTCTTGCCTTCTGTCTAATTTTCTTTTATCCAGTGCACATAGGTCCAGACTTGGGACATAGACCCTTTTCTTCATTTATATAATAGTTCACATAGGTATTTTTTGTTTAAAATCAACTTAACTGAAAGTATGAGACAGTGGAGTAGAATTACGGTTCCAACAAGCAAACTATTTACACAAACTCGGCAGACTATTCTTAAAAGTCATTCGTGTTTGGCTGTTCACCACCATGAATTTCACCCATTTTTCTGGATTTCACATAGACCACAGGACCACAATATTCTCTGCCTTATTCTAGTCCATCATTTTTTCCATGCAACAATATATAGTTCAAGCAACATAGATATATGCAAATGTATAATTTATTAATTAAATTTGTTAGTTATACTGACCTGACTTGATTTCAAACTTGAGACAAGGAGATGCTATTATACCACATTCTAAAGAGAGGTTCTGAGGCTCAGTATCTCTCATGAGATCTAAAGAAAAGCAGAAAAATCAGGCTTACAACCCCAAGCCAGGCCCCACCTCCACTCACCCCACCCCAGCCACCTATATAGGAATAACTGGAGGTAGAGAAGAGGAGGTCACTGGGCTTGTGGAGAATGTATTATATATACATGGAAAAAGGTACTTCCCCTGACTTCAAGCCAAGAGTGTGAGAGGGAATTCTCTCAGAGACTGTTGAATAGAATTGTTTAGATCCTCCAAGATGAGCAACTGGCCTTGTATTTGAGGAATGTCTTTATGCTAAGACTTGATCACCTGTCCCTGCGAATTAAAGAGAAATAATGGTAGGCTAAGAAAGAGGGTGGCAATAGTGCAACCAAGACTCTTATCATTGGTTATGCTAAGGGTGTGTGAATTTCTCATAGGTCCAGGAAACACTAGAATAGGAGCTAATCTTGAGATCATTCTGCTAGTACTCATCCTGGCAGGCCACTGATAGTGGCCTCTTAGTGTGAAAGACATTGAAATAGTTGGTCTCTCATGGAGTGGCATGTGTGAGTTCTTCACCTTATCCTATGGCTGTTCTCTGGTATGGAAGATCAAGCCTGTACTTCCATGTCCATTTCTTGACATATCTTTATATGTAGGTAAGAGGTTTGTGTCCTAGGCTATTTCATCTGGCACCTATGTTATTATTCCTTGAGGAGAACTTTAATATTAGTTAATTTTGCTTCCAAGTCTGTGCAAAAGATATTGCATAATGCTGAAGGAAACACTGCAAAGAACAGAATACATTTTCTATGATAGATCCAAGTGTTGCTAGCTGGTTCATCTGATTTTTCCCTTCAGATTGTAACATACTTATTTTTTAAATATTATTTAAACTTAAATAATTGTCCCTTCAGATTGTAACGTACTTATTTTTTAAATATTATTTAAACTTAAATACATATTGTTGCAAACTTTACTTCTGATCATTTTACTTCTCAACAAAGACAGGGTCACCAATCTCTTCTTCTGTCAAATTGCCACCCCAAAGCCTCAGCACTATTTATTTGCACAGTAATTTAGCTTTCTGAAAGTCCAAAGATTAGATCGTAGGCTCTGATAAGCAAATCACCCAATGGTTTGAGTTGAATATGAATGAACTAATAGAAGCTTTGAAAGCTCAGTCTTTCCTTTCTCTTCCCACTCTAATCTCTTTTCCCAATAAAATGTACACATCATTCTTGCCTCCTCGGAAAGCAAAAACAGTTACAATTGCTTTGTTTCATTTTTTAAAAAATCACCCTGCCCACGTAATATTATTAGGCATGCTGGATATGAAAATAAAGAGACAATAGGCCAAATTCACTCTATAAATATAGCTGAGGCTGAGAAATTGTATCAGTACAATTTTTTTTTTTTTTTTAATCTTTGAGTTTGTGTCTTTGGGCGAGGTATGTTCTCTCCCTGCCACTTCATCAGCACCACTCCCTAATGAATTACTTCTGGCTGTTGAGCACATTGATATCACTTGCCTGAGTTCTGAAGATGTTTTGATTGACTTGAAACAAATGTTGAATATACGGATGCATATTTGTATGTTCTTCACTAATGCAGAATATGCCTTCTATTCAGGCATCCATAAAACATTGGTAAATATTGTTTCAGAGTGGGCAAACAAATCAATAGAACATTAGAGACTATCTTAAAAACAATAAAACAAAATCATAATGGATGAAAAAGAAGCACTGCAAACCAATGCATGTGAATCAACTCTCCAAAAGTTTTGGTGAAATTATACTTTTGAAGAATAGATTAAGTTGGATACCAACTATCATTCATTAAAATAAATTTTATTTAAAAATAATAGCAGAAAACACATGGAAATACGACTAACTGATCTCAGAGAATGGATAAGCACTTTCCAAACATAGAAATAAATAGAATGCATAGAAAATGTTGTTAAATTTACCTATGTAGAATTTGAAGCGCTCTGAAGAGAAAAGCTCATAAAAGTTTAAGACAATTCAAACTGATAAAATTATTTATATGAATAATGACAGAAGTTTGATAATACCATTTTAAAAACAAACTCTTAAAGAACTTTTACTGAAAATAGAGAAATAATATGAACATATAATTCACAGAAGGTGTCAAATAAATAATTCATAATATATTAAATAAAATATTCAAGATATTAACAAATAGAGATATCTAGTGAAACAGAGAGAAAACAGTGCATTATCTAATTGCCTCTTTTTAAGATAATAGTGCTGCCAAGAGTGTACTGAGAAGGGTTTCTCACACATAGCTGGTAGAATAAACTGATATAAACTCTCTGAAAAATAATTAGACAACATGAACAAAGATAAGTAAATGTATTGCTGTTCAACCTAAAAGAAATATAGTTGAGAATAAAAGGTCATATTGAAGGAAGCAAATTACAGAATATACATAAAAGCAAATATTGGATAAAAACCTAACTTCCCAAAATAGAATAATAACTAAACAAATAATTTTTGAAGGATATTAAATGAAATGTAAATGTATAGGCATTCATACATGTCAACTCATAACTTTTCTAAATTATATTTAAAAATCACAAAGAAATAAAATATTGATTATATTTAGGTGACACAATTATAAAAGTTTTATTTTCTCCTAGAAACTTCAGTATTTTCCAAACCTTGTAATACATGTGTACTATAAAAATTTTTATAAAGTAGTGATTGAGTACTGAGTATATTTTTTCAATGGTTTGGAAATCTCTAATGAATACTTAAAATATAGCTTTATATCACAGTAGGTTTGGCACTGCTGTCACAAAACAAAGTTAAAATCCAAAGCACCTATTACAAGCCTAAATTTTAGAGACAAACAAGGAATTTTCTTGCCTTTGGAAAGTGTCCAGTCTAATGAAGAGACAGACAAGAAAGTCAGCTACAAGGATACGACATGCTAAGAGCTGCAACCGAGGAACTCACTGCACGCATTTCAAGTACAGATGAGAAGCAGTGAATTCAGCCTAGAGGAGGGTGTTGCAAAAACTTCTATAAAGTAGATGATTTTTGATCTGACTCATTTTTCTCCCTCATCACTCTTTTCTTTTTCTCCCCATGTGTTAGAGACCAAAGAGACAACACTGAAGAGACAGAGCCTTTAAATTTGGCAACATAGTCATGTTATGAGCAGTTCTTAAAATCAACTGGAGAAAGTTGTTTATTGTTGTTTATTTTTACTGTCTCAAATATGAAAATCTAAGGCACCTTCCTGATACAGAGAGTAGGAAAATACCCCTTCCTGATGGAACCAGAAATTGGGGGTATTGATTACTTTGCTGCATCTCAGGCATGGAACTGGAGTCTTGGGAGAACAAGATGTAGCTAAGCTATATTCCTTTTTAAGAAAGGAGAGGCTGCCCAACTTCAAGTTGTAGCATGAAAGACTGACAGCCTCCAGGCATCGATGATAGCAGAGTGTGTTCCAATTGTCCAGCTGAGGTCACTCTTTTCTGCGGGTGGAGGGAACTAACCAATAACTGAACAAGACAGTGATACAGGGGCTAGTTATTTCCATCCAATGCGGCACCCCTCTACGTGGCAAACATGGCTTCAAACCACTCTGTGGGGCTTCGACAGGTCAGCATAACAGTCATGACTTCTCCTTGTCTGTGTCTGCCTCCTTTCCCTCTTCCTTCCCCTTTGGCACTCTCACTCAGTCTCCATATCTGCTCCCCAGACAACCTAACCATCACTAGGCAAATGAGTCAAAAAGGCCTGGAGAAGTGTGGGTAAACAAAAGGAACAGAACCAGAAGGAAAATGAAATTTGCACTCTCATGAGATGAACTTGGCCGATAGCAATATAATTTCCTTTCTGGTAATGTCCTCTAGGCAGGAGGCATTAATAAAAAGGACAGGAGACACAGTAAGATGACAACCTATGCAGCAATCAGGAAGAATTAGAATATCAGGAAACTGCCATCAACTGGATGAATAAAGAAGAAGAAAAAATGTGTATTGGGATGTGGTATTAATCCAGAGTGGAAAGGTAGGAGAATGCAGTATACTATGTCAAATAAATAACTTACTTTCTTTTCAACTTTCTTAGTACCTAATTTTTTATTTCCATTAGTTCCATAGTCTCATGAGAGAGTAATGGAATTACACATGAAAATCCTGAATAAAACTTTTTGATATTATTATACTTTCGGTGAATGTTAGAAATAAACTTAAATCAAATACCAGACAGGAAGTAGATACATTCCAAGGACTGCCAGAATATCCACTTACCATTAAGTCTGAAAAAAAATAATTCATAGGCACACATTAGACTCCAGTAGTCACAAAACAAACGGTAATTTGAGCACATATAAGATTTAGTTAAGGTATGTGTTTAAGGTTTGTATCCCCAGTGTAGTCTCAGACAATAACAATTTCTCTGTGATATGGTTTCTCCCAGATCAAAGTTTCTAGATGTCTTTACAAAACTATATGTAACCATCTATCCAGAGAGCTCTTCTTCCGTGTGATATAAGTTTGCCTTTCAAACATGTCACAATCACTTACTCAGGACTCACAACCACTTTGCATGGATACCTACCTCATATTGATTGTTGTTTAAAGGCCTCAGAACAAGACTAGCTTTTCATAGCTTTAAGATAGTAAGTACATAAATGAATTTTGTTTCAAGTGCCACAAAGGACAGAAGAGCTCAAATAGTCCAAAAGGCATTCTCCTGAATGGGTATTTTCCAGTGATAGATTTCCGTGGCCTTCACTGGCTGATATTGCCCTATAAAGCCTTCCTAATACAAATGCTTGTGCCCATGGCCATGACTCAGATGGGCTTAAGCTGAGTATTGCTTAAAAGCAGTGTTTTGTCTTATCATTGTATTTGTAGTGCCCAGGACAATCAGTAGATAACAATTTCTGATTTGTGTTTCAGCTTTACAAATCAGAAACATCTTCTCTGAAAGTAGAATAACATGCATTGTTCCAATAACTATCCTCATGAGCTAGAAATGGAACTGAAAAGAAAAAAATCGAAAGGCTTAATAAGTTATAATTTTTAGTAAAGTTCTTTATGAAGTAAATGGCCCAAAAGAATGTATCCTCAGTGGCTTTCTCACACCCTGTCAAAGACATAGTTGACTTCTACAATGTCTGATGTGCCACTGGCCCAGCATGAACTTCAGAAACTGTGATAACTATTATCTGTAAATACACTGCTCTTCCTCAGAATTAGTTAATGCCTCTGATACTAATGAAAGTTTTCAGTTGGGTATGTTTATTACCAAACCAATTTAAAATGTCAGCCTTGATTTATTTTCTACTAAAGTCATTTTATAGTAAGTTTTTTTTTTATCTCTATCAGGATTATCATTTCAATCGATATGAATGACAAAAAGTAATAAAAGAAAAGAGATATGGATTAGCTTAAACAAAATTGCCGAAGACAACACAAGTTAAAAATGTAAATGCCATTTGAGTTATCTTCCTTTTGTATTTCTCCCAAGTGTTGCTATGAATTATACTGAACAGACTAATGCACTCAGGAGTTTCAGCATAAATTACAGTCATGTATATTTTTAAAAGCCTTCACCTGAGAGCATAGCTAAAGCAGAGATGCAAACTAAAAAAATAATAATTTTTAGAAAGATAACAAAAGAAGAGCTTAACTATTTAAGGAAATCATAAAATTAGTAGATTGTTTAATATTTTCCTTCATATTCTTTAACTAACTACATGACAGTTGACTGTGAATATGCATGCTACAATTGACCAAAACCCAGAATGAAAACCTAGTTTAATTTGAATCAGAAAGTTTAATGGGCAAAGCTTTATTTGAGAAATCCTCTGGTTTAATTCATCAGAATTGAATGAAAATTATGAAATAAACAAGTTTGCCTGGGACATTTCTCCCAACTCAAAAATCTTCTCTTTCTCTTTGTATCTGCCTTTGATCTTTTGCTCCTTTTAAAATAAATGTTTTTTATTAATAAAATAGTACTTATCCTTTAGACGACATTTGACGTGAGAAAGTGCTATGTCTCTCTTTATGTTATCACTTACCAATTATATTGACAGACTTCTTTGACTCTGTTTCCTGAATATAAGTTCTTCCAGCAGAAAAACAGAAACTTTGAGACTCCAGTGCCTTAAACAGTGAACAGCATATATTTGAGGCTCAACATATATTTCTTATTAAAATAAGCAAAAAAAAAAAAAAAAAAAAACTCATAAGTTCACCACCCAGAGTTATTACTTTTATATTTTTCTATATTTCTTTCTAATTTATATTCTATTTCTTCTGGATCATTTTTCTAAGTTAGAATTATTTTCTAATTCTAAACAAATTTTAATAAATGAATGCTAGCTATCAAAATACCCTTGAGTCAAATGAATAAACCTCGAGTGGTAGAAATAAAGGCATTATAAGAGAAAGATATTCCAGAAAGGCAAAGAATTTACTGCCATCGTTAAAATTGTGATACCCACTACTCTACTTCCTAGTAATGTTAACTCTCTGCCGCTAAAATAAGGAATCGAGATTTTCACTGTAAGAGAAAAGCGGGGAAGGGAGAGTCACGTAATACTAAATTAGAAACAGCGGTATGAGCTCAAGATTTTTTGTGCATGTTTTCTAGCCCTAGTCACTGAAGGGTAGAAACGATGACATCTTTTTAGCGATGAGCATATTTTGTGCCCGGATCTTGTATTCTACACACCATTCTCCACTAAAAGAAACCAGAGAAATTTGGAGAAACGCTTGTTCGAGGTATGAGTTAGGGAAACTACGAAGTGAATCTGAAAAATTTTGTTGCACCAGAAAGAAATAAAAGTGTTCAACCAGTGGGGTGGTATTAGTTATCTATTTCTGCAAAAACAAATGACTCCCAAATTTAGGGGTTTAAAACAATAAACATTTACTATATCATAGTTCTGTGGGTCAGAAATCCGAGGGTGGCTTAGCCGAGTCCTCTGGCTCAGGGTCTCTCACGAGGCTGCAATGAAGTTGTCAGCCTGGCTTCAGTCCTCTCAGGCTCAGCTGGGAGAGGATCCATTTCTAAACTTACTTTATATGGCTGTTGACAACATTTGTTTCCTCATGGGCTGTTATACTGAAATCTTAAGTTCCTTCCTGGCTGTTGATCAAAGGGGTCACTCAATTTCTAGCCATGTGGGCTTCCTTATAGGGAAGCTGACAACATCGTGTCTGGCTTCCATTAGCATTAGCTAGCAATAGAGTAAGGAAGGATAAGAAGGACAGAGTAACGGGCTTTTCAGAACCCAATCTCAGACATGGCATACCATCACTTTTGCCCTATCCTTTTTGTTAGACATGAGTCACTACATCCAGCCCATACTTGAGGGAAGGATTATATAAGGGAATGAATATTAGGAAGCAGAGATCATTGGAAGCAAGTCTAGTGGCTGTCAATTCCACAGACAATGTCAAAGGTCAAAGGAACAAGTTTGAATGGGTTCCAATTGAATGGGCTATTTAGGTCAATTTAATCATCAATAAAAAATAACTATGATAATTGATTATGGTCCATTGAATTTAAAAAACATTAGTCTATAGCTATTAGGAAAAATGGGAAGTAGAGGAAAAGAACAATCTTATTTATAAAAGAATGCCAGCTAATAAATATAGAAGAAATGATAGAATTAGAAAATCACCATTTTGTAACCCCCTAATGTAATAAATGATTCTGGAAAAGATTATTAAAAGGAGCTAAAACCATTGGATGAAAAGTAGTTGTATAACAGAATAGTCAAAAAGTACCAAAATATCATCTAACAGATTAAATATTAATTAAATAGAGCAAAACATATGCCTTTTTCAATACCAATTCTGGTGGTCAGCACCTTAACTAATCACTAATAATGAGACAACCTTATATTATATGCCTTTGATATAATGTAATACAAAGTACAAATCATCACCTATAAAATCTTCTTGCCATAAATGTTTTTAAAATCTAGTCAAGTTTTAGATCAAACATCCAAATTATGGGAAATATAGGACATGAAGGAACAAATTAAATGACACCATAAGGAAGAAATCCAATTAGAGAAATCTAGAATGTGTGACATCTAAGAGGAAACTACTCTGAACTCTTCAAAAGTCACTGTCACAGGGTAAAAATAAAAGAATGGAGCCATGTTCTAGATAAGACTAAAGAGAGATCAAAACCAAATGCAATGTGTGAACCCCGATTAGATTGTGCATAGGAAAAAAATAAATTGCTTAAGTTTCTGGAGGATGCCAGCCAAAAAATTCAAAGACAGATAGTACTAGTACTCAGAGAGAAAATAAAGTTTACAAAGTGAAAGGTTTAAAGAATAAAAATAGCAAAGTAAGTGCATTCCCCATAACTCTCACAATCTCACAATTCAGGTTGCACACAAATGACCTCTAAGTGCGTGGCCAATGTTCCAGTAAAGAAAGATTCTTCCTACTGATATTTATAGGTATAGGTTGGGCAGGAACCATCCATGCAACTATACAACACTGGAAGCTCCCAGGTTAAGAAAATGGTCTCATTAGAAATATGGAGCATCCAGAATCCAGCATCTGGCATCTGCCCCTTCTTTCAATGAACTTAGATTTGCTGAGAAGTTGAGCTACTGAAAAGAACCTCCAAGAGCACCAGGGGATCCCATTGGAGGACAATTCAAGAAATTTTAAAGTGAACTAGATATTAAATAAAATTGTTGAATTACTATAAATTTTCTTAAGTGTGATAATGGTTTTGTGCTTAAGTATGAGAAAAATCCTTTCATCAGAGAAGGTAAATGCCAAAATATCCAGAGGTAAAATGGCATGACATCTGCAACTCATTTTCAAATAGGCTTAAAAAAAAAAAA
>NW_011888786.1:18622657-18626261 GCF_000151845.1 Pteropus vampyrus | reverse complement strand
TATCTATAACTAAATTTGATTTTCAAAATTAAGTACAGTCATTCACATGGGTGTGACTTGTTTTTTCCAAGAAAAATCAAAAGAGCTTAATTAAGATGAGCTTTTAGTTCATAGAATTCTAACACTGTTTAATTTTTTTCTAAAGGAGATCATGTCTTTTTAATTATAATGAGCATTAATATAATTCACATACATCTGGTACAACATTAATCTGATTGAAATTTTAGGATTTTAAAATTACTATCCCTCAAATAACTGTTTATATCACAATTAAATGGAAAAAGGAAAGATTATGAAACTTGGTGAAGTGCATTGTGGGAAAGTGAAGAGACCGCCAGAGTCTAATCAAACCAGCGTTCCTCCTCACAAATAAGCCAAGCAAAAGGGCTTCTGAGGCTCTGGTCCTTCTGTTTGTATTGCGTTACTCAAGGTCTCAAGTCACTAGGTTTATAATCTTTTTAAATCCCACATCCAGTATTTCTTATAGATTAAACCCCATTCCTCAAAGAGAGAAAGAGAGAGAGACAGAGAGACAGACAGAGAGACAGAGAGACAGAGAGACAGAGAGACTGACTCTTAAAGTAAATCCCAGGTCTTGAGGTGTTATGCCAATTTTTTATTTCATCGCCCTTTTTCGATTTTTTTTTTCAATCACTGTGTTCAAACTATACACAAAACAGTTCAACAACTGTTATAAACTAATGTAGGAATAGTGGCCCCGATATCTTTCCTTTCTTCATCTTTCTGCTTCCCACCGTATCGATAATCTCTTGACTCTATGATTTAAGATTGTTCTTAGATGGTGGAGTTAAAAATAAATTCAATTTGGAGACAGCTGGGAGATGCAAAAACAAAAAGAATGAAATTAAAAGTATGCCCTTTAACTCTGTTTATCTAATCTTCTTGGAGAATATGGGAGCTCTAATATCTATGACATGTGCTGATGAACTAAACAAGGCAAATATATTCGGAGTTTTAACTGCCTCTCAGCTACCAGCCTCAGAAGTGCATGCAAAAGGAGGACCAGAGAGCAGTGCTTTAAAAGTACGTATTTCTTCTTAAAGATGCAGCCCTTTTGTTCATTAGTTTCCACATCCTCTGGAGAAAGAAGTGGAGAAAGTCAAATAAAATTTAAACCTATAAATTTGTCAATTTGAATTGCTGCTTTCTTTCCAAAGGCATTTAAAACAATATACTTTTCATCTTGGCCACAAGCTAAACACAATCCCCGCATCCTTAAAAAAAGGATTGTTAAAACAGAGAAAACGGGTATGTGGCTCCCCCAAGTGGCCACTGAGAATGTCAGCACAGTTCAGAGGTAAAGCCCGGGAAATGGATACTTTGAATCACAGCCAGCAAAGGCCCATTGTCCAATCTTCTTCACCACCTGGTAACAGCTGGTGTGTGTGTATGTAAAGATGAAACGAAAAACGAATAGAGGTCAAATCCAGGAAGACTTCTCTTGTATAGAAAATCAATTTAAAGAAACAAAAGTACCAAGATAAAATTTCCAAGAACTTCTGAAGCTTGAAAAACACAGCTAACCTTTAGGGAAAAGAGATGGCAAGAGAGAAGATAGGAACAAAGCTTCACTCCACATAGCATTTTATTAAGTTTCAAATTTAGAAAAGTAGAAGAAAAACTGTCATACCAAAGTAAAGGCTAATACCAGACAGAATATTCCCAAGCTGACAACTAATTTAGAATGGAAATTGACACAATAAAAAAAAAATGAATGTACAGAATATATTTCAGCTGAGAGTCTTCAATATCAGCAACTCCCAGAGGTTCTGGGCAGGCACTCACAGATTCACAGCATCAGAATGTCTGGGCCTTGGCCCAGATTTCAACTCTGTCCCACATTCAATATTACCTTTGTTCTCTTGAGGGTTTGACCTTCCTAGCAGCCTCTAAATTCAAAGCATGACTTTTGAGAAGGCAAATGCTTTGGAACAAAGATGGAAATATATATCTATCTGCCTTTCAAATTTATAAACCTCTGTATTCACAGTGCCAGTCAGCCCACAAGCACCATGCACAGACGATTCACAACCATGGGTAACGGCTCAGGCAAGATCTGGCTGAGAGCTAGGCTAACCCCCTCCAATCGGCAAGCGTGACTGGATTCTGCTACCTCATCCCACCTCTTAAATACATCTCCTTAACTCATTCGCACATAAAACCCCTCCTTACCTTTGTTCCTTTTCATATTCCTTTCTCCTCTGTTTTTTGCCTTCAGCCGCCCTCTTTACCCCTACCTGTCACTTTTCCCCACCTCCAAAATACTGTTCTTTTCTAGGTTCAGAGGTTGACTTCTTCTCTCTTGACTTTTATTTCCCTTTATCTTCTTCTAATGAACTTTCCTCAGCCTCCCATTATTACCAACATGTGAAACAGACTGTTAAGAGATAAATTACAGAAGAGGCTCTACTACAAAGCATTATGGAGTCATAGAGCTTAGAGCCCCAAAGGGCCTCAAAATATAATATGACAGAGCTTTCAGCTTACAGGCTGTTAAGGTGCCTCTTTGAATTTCTCAGATACTGAAATTGAGGCTTAGAGAAGGTAAGTTTCTTGCTCACTGACAATTACCTGGAATTTGCAGCTTCTTAAGACAGAATATTTCCCATTATAAACACCACCCCTTACACATAGCAATAGAGAAAAAGTTTTGAGGAAACGGTTAGGTGTTTCATACTCTTTGAGCATTGTCACATAAATACGAAGCCACTTGATGACACTTACACTTGAATCCCAGTATTAGAAACAATCTACTTTTTAATTATAACTATTTTGTTTTTTACATTCTTTCCTCTTCTTGTCCTCACTGCCAATATGAATAATTAGTCCTTTTTTGAAAAATGTCTCTTCCTTGGTTATTGTGTTTGAACACAAAATATATTCTCACTTTACAGTATATTCTTTTCACCTGCTAGCTTTCATTAAATTTACATCTGTAAAAGCAAGCCTTCCTTGGAGTTTTTTATGTTTTGTTTTGCCCATGAAGGTTAATTGCAGTCCTGCCTCCACGGCTTCCTTACCGCTGTGGAGTTAACCATGGGTTTTCTGCGCTGGGAAAGGTTTATCAAAGGTCTGGAATCCAAAACAATGGCAGCAATAAATACCAATTAGACCCAGGCCTTCTGCTCCCACTGCCTGCACAGGCTAAAGTGGCAAACCTGGCTCTTGACTTCAAGGAGATTGGACTCTCCTAAAGCCACTGAGGAGGCCGACTTAGGGAACCTGTTTCTAAAATGGCTTTTAGATCACAGGTTCTTCTCCCTTGATTGAGATGATAACATGTTGGTGCTAGTAAGCAGCATCCTTGCTCCCTACCTTCTAGAAACAGCTTCTCTTAAGAGTTTGCAATTATATCAGGCCTTAATTAACCAAATAAATGTATAAGTATGTCGGAGCCAGCCGACGAAGTAATTGAGGGTACCTGAAAGGGGGAGCATGGACTGAGGAAAAGAAAGAAGACAGACAGAATTGCAGGAGGGATCACAGAATCAAGCTGTGTCTGTGTCCCTGAGTTTATTTAGAACACACTATTTATAACATTACAATAAGAAAGACAGTAGTCAAGAACCAAGGTTAGCCAGAT
>NW_011888786.1:18621011-18621509 GCF_000151845.1 Pteropus vampyrus | reverse complement strand
TATTTTAAACTGTCTCTCATTTAACAGTCAAGTCACTGGACCAAGTTTTATTTTTATTATTTAGGTTTATGGAGATTTAATAAAAAATAAGGAAGAAATTTGTATGAAGGTAGATGGGGGGAGCTTTAAGGAGTACAGAAACTGAAGGTGAATTCAACAGTCTCTAATAAAGGGACATAGAAATTGAGATATTGAATTGCAAAGAAAATAAATCAAAAGTTAGAGGAAGATTAATTTTCCTCTTTCTTTCTTTTAGGTTGACAAGTAAATATCAAAATGATCCAAGAGCTAAGGAAGAAAAAAATGAGGATTATATGTGGACAGTACAGTTACAAGTGATTCCCCAAATGGCTGACCATAATGTACACAGCCCAAAAAAGAAACACTGAACTCGTGATAAGATCAGAAGTTCCCAGTGGGAAAGGAACCAGAGAGGAAGGAGGATAATTCAAAATATTGTGATATCGGAGGCTTTAGGAATTTGCTGCTTCTATATTG
>NW_011888786.1:18619749-18620961 GCF_000151845.1 Pteropus vampyrus | reverse complement strand
TTATAACATTACAATAAGAAAGACAGTAGTCAAGAACCAAGGTTAGCCAGATTACTTATCTAGTAGAACAATGAGATTCTCACAACTCAGAACTCTCTGCTAAACTGTAGCAAGGAATGTGCAGTGATTGCTATGTGAACAGTTACCTCCCAGTTTTTCCCAGCGCTTTACAATCTCAACTTCTTACATTGTTGCCAAGGACACAAATATCCTTGTTCCTTGTTATACACATGTCTATAAGTGACTCCCCACATAAGTAACGCAAATCTGTCACCTAAAGTTTATTTTTTTTACAGGCTAATAATTCGAGAAATTGAAGTCGAAACTTGAATGTAGGACAAGGAACATCCAAAGCAATGTAAAAACTGCATATACTTTCCAATTTGGCCAGAAATGTGTATTTCTTACCTATCTTATATATTTACCTTTTTAAAATTATTTGCTTTCTAAAATAGAAAAATAGATGTAGCAATCTAAAAACATATAAAGATGCAGAGATATATAAACTATCACATCAGGAAAATTGGTGTCCTTTAAAAGATGCAGCTGTTGAAGTAAACAGAAAATAGCTAGTAATTTAACAAAATCATTGAAATAGCGACATAATTACTAGCTACAATGACCTCCGTTGTTCTTGTGGCTAAACAATAACGATTATAAAATCGCCCTTATTTGTTGTGATTAACAAATATCAATTCAAATTGTAATTTCTGAAAACAAAAGGGATCTCACTAGCAAGTCTGGTTTTACAGGTTTCTCCAGGAAAAGAAGATATAACAATAAAATTAAAGGATTTTTAAACATTAATATGTCACCATTCTTTTCATTTTTGTCTTTAACTTTCCAGTCATTTTTTCACATGAATATACATTAATATAGTCATCAATATATATTTTGTCTATATGGTATGGTCATCAATCGTTTTGTAATTTTAGAAAAATTTTTTGACTTTCAACTTGAAAATCACAAGTTACAAACAGAGAGATCAAAGGATTTATCACTGGAAAAGTGTGATGTGCTAAAGTCATACATAAATGCTTTTACAAAGGAGATTACTAAACATCAAAATCAATTAATTAGAATACAGAGAACAAATATCTAATGGGAAACTTTTGTGCTACTGAAAGCCTGGGATTCTGGTGTTCAGATTCAGTTCTCCTGCAGGAAAGACAGACCCATCACGCAATTGCTGCACTTTGCCCTAAGCTGAAC
>NW_011888786.1:18598674-18617609 GCF_000151845.1 Pteropus vampyrus | reverse complement strand
GCAGATAAATCTGTGCCAAAAAGATATTTCTGAGCTAAGAGGTCTTAAGGTCTTCATGAATCTGATAAAAGAGTAAAAATTTTATGCAATTTTACCTTTTTTCTAAAGGGTATGAAATCCTTAAACTGTTTTAAATTAACTTTTAAATTACTTCTGTAACCTTAAGTTTCCATTTATCATATATTTAGCCATTTTAGTTACTATTATAAAATATATACTGAAAACTACAAAACATTGATGAAATAAATTAAAGAAGACACAAATGGAAACACAGCCTATGTTCATGAATTGGAAGATTTGGTATTGTTAAAATGTTCATACTACTTAAAGCAATCTACAGATTCAATGCAGTTCCCATCAAATTCCCAACAGCGTTTTTTTACAGAAATAGACAAAAAATTCTACAATTATATGGTACCACAAAAGACCGCAAACAGCTAACTCAATTCTGAGCAAGAAGAACAAAGCCGAAGGCATCACACTTCCTGATTTCAAAATACATTACAAAGCTACTGTGATCAAAACAGTTTGGAACTGGCATAAAGATGAACAGATAGACCAATGAATAATGTAAAGAGCCCAGAAATAAATCCATGAATGTATGTCAACTGATCTTCAACAAGGGTGTCAAAATATGCAGCAAGAAAAAATAGTATCTTTAACAAATCGTGTTGGGAAAACTGGATATCCATATGCAAAAGATTGCCATTGCACCTTATACCATACCCCACCCCCCGCAAAAAAACCTCAAAATGAATTAAAGATTTAAATGAAAAACCTGAAACTATAAAACCCAGAAGAAAATATAGGAGAAAAAACTTTATGACATTGGTCTTGGCAATATTATAGATACATCAAAAGCACAGACAACAGAAATAAAAGTAGACGATTGCCACACATCAAACTTTCCTCTGCACAGCAAAGGGAATATTTAACAAAGTGAAAAGGCAACCTATGCAATGCAATAAATATTTGCAAACCATGTATAAGATAATGACATTATTATCCAAAGTATACAAGGAACTTCTACAAATCAATAGCAAAAAAACCTAATAACCTAATTTTTTTAAATGGTCTAAGCACTTTTACAGACATTTCTTCAAAAAAAAAAAAAGACATACAGATAGTTTATAGGGATATGAAAGTGCTCAAAGTCACTAATCATCAAAAACTGCAAATAAAAACCACAATGAGATATCACCTCACAAATGTCAGAATGGCTATTGTCAACAAAACAGATGAAGAAAGCAAGGATTTAGAGAAATTGGAACACTTGCACACTGTTGGTGGAATGCAAAATGGTACAACCGCTGTGGAAAACAGTATGGAGCTTCCTCAAAAATTAACGATAGGTGTACTATGTACTTAATCCCCTTTACCCTTTTCTATCTCCTCCCGCCCCCCTTTCCCTCTGGTAACCACTAAACTCTTCTCTGTGTCTATGAGTTATTGTCTGTTTCTTTGTCTTGATCATTTGTTGCTTTTAGTTTTGTATCCCACATATGAGTGAAATCGAATGGTTCTCAATTTTTTCTGTCTCCCTTATTTCGCTTAGCATGATATTCTTGAGACCCATTCATGTCGTCGCAAATGACAGTATTTCATCTTATGGCTGAGTAATAGTCCACTGTATATTGTTTTAAAAATTAAGAAGAATATCTCATCTCCCCAGTCGTTCCCTCCCAAAATTTAAACTACCATATGAAGCAGCAATCTTACTTCTGGGTATTTATCCAAAAGAATTAAAATCAGGAGCTCAAAGAGATATCATCTCATATGTGGGATATAAAACTGAAAGCAATAAATGAACAAGACAAACAGAGACTCATGGACATGGACCACAATTTAGTAGTTACCAAAGAGAAGGGGGAAGGGGGAAGGTAGATATAAGTAAAGGGGTCAAATATATGGTGACAGAAGGAAATTAACTTTGGGTGGTGAACACACAATGCAGTATATATATGGCGTATTATTGATTTGTACACTTGAAACCTATATAATTTTATTAACCAATGTTGCCCCAATAAATTGAATAAAAAAAGAGATATTAACAATTGCACATTCATTGCAGCATTATTCACACTATTCAAGATGCGGAAACAATCTAAATATCTATGGACAGATAGATAGCTAAAGAAAATATAGTATATACATGCAGTGAAATACTACTTGACATTTTTTAAAAAAAGAAATTATGTAACATGCAACAATATAGATGAACCTTGAGGACATTATGCTAAGTGAAATATTAGTTACAGAAAGACAAATACTGCATGATTCCCCTGTTGTGAAGCATCTAAAATAATCAAAGTGTGAAATAGTATTTGCCAGGGGTTGAGGGGAGGTAAAAATGGGAAGTTACTAATCAATGGGTATAAAATTTCAGTTAAGCAAAATGAATAAGCTCTAGAGATTTACTACACAACATTGTACCATTAGTCAATAATAATGCATTGAACACTTTAAAATGTGTTGAAAGGGTAAATCTCATGTTCCTTGTTCTTAATATAATAAAATAAATTTTTAAATGATACAAAGAAATTATAAATATAATAAATGTACTAAATTCCTATCTGTAAAAAATATTAATCAAACTATAATAAAAACACTTTAAATATTTTGCAATAATATCACTTTTATAATGAGATACAAATGTCATCAGTGAAGAATATCAATGGTTATTCAACCTGCTGCATCAATCTTTTTTCTATTTATGGGGAAAACAGGAGAATATGCTGGTTATTGCATGGACATATAATACCAGATTTTCTATGCTCTAACTATATCCTATGTCTAAACAAACTCTCTCAAAATACGTTCCTCCTGAAATGTGCTACCTTTAAAATAAGGCTAATAATATCCTCTTCGCAGGAATATTATGATCACTAAATGAGACAACGGTCACACAATGCCTTGAGTAATTCTTAACACAAAATAGGCACATAAGAAATCAATTTCACTTTTCATAGACGATATGCTTTAGTCACAGTTCAGCTGAATCTACTATACATTTTCATATAATTTAAAAAAAAAAAAAAAAACGGCTGCAAACCCTTCCAACTCTTTAATTAAGGGGTGTGTGTAAGCGGCCCATGGGGGGAGGGGAGGAGTGGAGGTGGCGGAGGAGAATTCTCTTTTGCCATTGAGTTTTATTTAATTTTTAATCAATATTGTTAAGATATGATTCTCATGCAATAAAATGTGCTCATTTTAAGTGTACATTTTGATGAGTTTTGACGAATGTGTACAGCATGCAACCACCACAATAGTCAAGATAGGAACATTTCCATTTTCCTCAAAAAGGTCTCTTGTACTCTTTGTACTCACTTCCTCTACTCCTGCCCCTGCAACCAGTGATCTACTTTCTAGAATTGTAGATTAGCTTGTTCCGAAAGTTCATATAAATGGAATTACACAGTAGGTACAATTTTGTGTCTGGTTCCTTTTGCTAGGGATAATAATCTTCTTCCAGATGCACCCATATTATCGCATTAGTGCGTCCGTTCATTTTTACCGCCAAGTGATACCCTCACGGGATGTGCTGATATACGGTTATTAATATATTGATTGTGTTCCCTGTGCTGTACTTTGCATCCCCATCACCATTTTTATAACTAGCAATTTGTACTTCATGATCCATTTCACCTTTTTTCCCCGTTCCTTCAACCCCTCCTCCCACTGATGGGGTTGTTCTCTATATCCATGAGTTTATTTCTACTCTTTTTGTTTGTTTGTTTATTTGGTTTCTTTAGAGTCCACATGTAAGTGAAATCAGATGGCATTTGCATTTCTTTGTCTGACTTATTTCACTTAGCATAATATCCTCTAGGTTCATCTACTTTTTCAATAACAGAAAGATTTCATTCTTTTTTATGGCTGAGTGTATTCCATTATATATATGTACCACATATTCTTTATCTATGTGTCTCTCGATACACACTTAGATTGTTTCCATACCTTGGCTATTCCAGCCCTTGCCCTAAAGTTAGTCAATTTAGTTGCTCCTCATATGTCCCTGACATATTTTGAGCTGCAGCTTCTGCTCTGGAGCTTAGAGTAAGTGAGTTTGTGAGCAAGTGAGTCTGCGGACAAGCCCATCAAGGAGTTCCTTGGTCTCCCGCAGCACTTTTGTCTTTCTCAGATGCAATACCTGCTCATTTTCACAGCCAAATGTTATGGGCATTCCTCTTCCTAGTACTGATGTGGTGGCTAGGGAGCCTGGCCTGAGGCTAGGACTGCTTGCTCCCGAAGGGGGACCTCCACATCCAAGATATCACTTCCAATTCTTAAAGGTCACACTGTAGCTGTAGGGCCTGCCCGTTCTGCATCTCTGCCACTCCCACCAGTCTCAAAATGGCTCCTTCTTTATGTCTTTAGTTATAGATGTTCTGTTCAGCTACCTTTCAGGTGTTTCTCAAATGGTTGTTCTATACTTTAGTTGTAATTATGATGTGGTCATGTAAAGGGGTGAGCACAGCATTTACCTCCTCTGCCATCTTGACTAGAAATCTCTATGGTCGTGTATTTCTCGCTTGCTTGGATAAATGACTAGCAGTGAAATTGTGGGTCCTGTAGTAAGTACATATTTAACTTTATATGAAACTGTCCAATGGTTTTCCAAATGGTTTTATTATGTTATTTTTCTGCCAACAATGTATGAGAATTCTATTTGCCTCCAATCCATGTCAACACATGGCATTTTCAGTCTTTTTATTTAACCGTTCATATAGGAGAATAGTGGTATCTCATTATGGTTTCAGTTTTGTATTTTACTGTTGAATAATACTTTTTAGCATCTTTTCATGTGTTAATTGGTCATTCATGTATGAATATTGAAATGTCTGTTAAAATCCTTTGCCAATCTTTTAAACCCTTAATTAAGATTTGTAAATTATCAGATTCCTTCTGAATATCTGGGACAGGACCCATGAAAGCATCTCCCTTGATGGCCTTTCTAGAGTAAGAATCTCCTGAGCCAAATAAAACTAAAATTTAATACCTGAGGTGACTGAAGCAACACAATGGGATAAAGAACAAAAGAGAATAGAAAATATTGATAATTGAATCCAAAGAGTAGCTGAAACAGGAAGCAAGTTAAAACAAAGCATAGTCTGTGGTCAGGAAGATCAGGAGAGAATCAGGCTTTACAAAATTTGTTAAGGATAAATTCCAGAATAAAGACTGAACAGTGAATGTAGGGTAAAGTTTTTATATGTGGTACTGAGTGTTTATGTGGGGTCAAAAATGGAAACTTAAAGAAGTCAAAGATGATTGAACAAATATGAAAATATCACCTTTATAACCTTTCATTATTGTTGTTTGGAGTTTAGTATTTTAACAACATGCCAAGTTTTCACTGATTTTTTGCTCTAATTGAGAAAGCAGCCTCCAGTTAATGAAGCAGGAGATGGTGTCAGGAGACATGGCTTTTACTCTTTGATATGCTTGCGATTAACACCTTATAATCTTACCAAAATGCTTCAGCTTTCTTCATCTCAATTTCCCCAACAATTATGTATAAATATTTTGCATTATAGAAGCTGTATCCTTAATAGTTTGCACAAGTAAGAGCAAAAAACAACAAAACAAGTTTTCCTAATACCACAAGCCACAGAAATATTCACAGAAACTCAAATTCTAGTGTTCCCAGTTCATGCTGGATGTGTAGTCTAATCACAAAGACTTTGTGCAAAATTCTTTCTTTACAAAAATTAAATAATATATTTGATGTAAAAGGTGCAATATTTGAAAATCCCATATGAACATGCTTGCCTTCAGCACTGCCACATGAGAAAAGCAGTGATATGATCACAATGGGCTGGCTTCCTGGTACTCCTTTGCTTTCTTCTGTGTTTTTGGATCCCATTTCTATTAGCCTTCCCCAGTCAGAGAATTCACAGTGATTTAGGGAAGGTGGAGATATCCTTAGAGCCTATTTGCACATGTCTCTCAGCTGTGTTGGCAGAGTACATCAACACTCATCTCCGAATCTTTTTAAAGAAAGGATTATTATAGTTCCTCTGTTTCAGCAAATGTGTATGGAACACCCACTATGGACACTGCAGTAGCAAGCAAGGCTCATTGGTTTTCCATGATAGCATTTTCCTTTATGGCAAACATGCTAGTACCTTTGGTTGGCAGAACAGTAAAGAGAGAACATCTCTATAATGTCTCTCTCTTGATATTTTCACTTATGTTATTGTGTTAGCAGAGAATTTTTATTAAACCATAGATATTTTCTTTATAGCTTAGGGAAAAAGGAAAGATCTGAGTTACCATGATTTCTATATAAATTAGTCAACAAAAAATAAATATCTCAAAACAAGATTAAAATTAATTTGATGTGCAATAAAAATAAACTGAAATAAAAGTGGACAAGATGCAAATGATAGCATCAAAAAATTAAACAACATAAAATAATTCATTTTTACCACATATGTCTTCAAATTTAATCAACTTCACCCACAGAAAAAGGATAAAGAGCTAACAGTGCACACGCAATTTAAAGAAGAGGAAAGTCAAGCAGTTAACAAGAAAATGAAGAGATACTCAAGCTTATTATTAATCAAAGAAATACAAACTAAAACCAGTCGAAATTTCAGTCTGCATCCTATACATTAGCAAAAATCATAAAGCCTTAGGAAACTAAGCATTAATGGTAGTAGTAGGCACAATTGGTGGGAATCATCAGCCACCCTGGAGAAGAGGGCACTAGCAGTATCCAACCAACTTAATTATTTTTCTAGGTATCTATCCCATTGAAATTCCAACAGATCTATAATTGGGAAAGTATGAACATGTTCACTAAAGTGTTGCCGGTAGTGATGGAAAATGAAGGCAATTTGAATATCCTTTCACTACAAAGTACTATATAGTAATTAGAAAGAACATACCAGATAGAGTGCTGAAAAAAACTTATGCAAAGAAGAATGATAACAATAACACAATGACATTTATATTAATTTTTTAAAAAATATACATGTTAACAATATATATTTTAAAAAATCCATATGTTCAAAGGGATAGATGTTAAATAAATTTAAATGATTGTCCCTAAGAAACAGGTATGTAAATGGGAAATGAAAATGAGTAAATAAATATGTGAATAAATGTAACAAGAGAGGGGCCTTGCAAGACTAATGATGGTAAGAACAAAAAGGAAAATAAGAGACTAAGATTCAGATGAGTTGAGACAGAGATTAGGGGCAGGGAGATAAGGAGACAGAGAGAGAGAGAGAGAGAGAGAGAGAGAGAGAGAGAGAGAGAGAGAGAGAGAGAGAAATGCTATTATTAGATAAGTACCAAAATATACCTTGTACCAAACACCTTGTTTTTGTCTCTGTCTTTTTTGTGTGTGACAGTAACAGGCTTCTAGAGCTTGGATAAACTAGAAATAACTTGCAGGAGGAAAAACAAATTTGATTTGAAGAATAAAGATAAAGAATGGGAAGGATTTATATCACATTACTCCTAGGACTCATCTTGTTATACTTGTGATGTCCTACAGACAAGAACAGAAGCTATTGTAATAGCCAATTTAAGCCACCTTTAAAACAAAGCCCTGCAGGCCCCTATTAGCAAACACACTTAGCCTGGAGCAAATGGTAAACACAGTACACCTATGTTAATCCTAGGGAAGAATAGCACCTCCAGTGTTTTAACAGCATGCCAATTCTCTAAATCTATCATTAGAAATGTATTTTGAACTATGAAGACTTACCTGTTTCTTTTAAAAAATAGGAACAATCTCTGGAAATCTTTAAGAGAAAATAATAATTGAACTTTACCTTAGAGAGTATATAGATGGACTGGGTGAGAAATTAAAATATTTCAAAATTTTTGTCTTCTGTAAAGAATAATCTGCCCCTTTTATTTAAGAAGAACCTGATGAATTTCAGATTCCCAACAAAAACAGAAAGCTTGAAAATAGCATGCCAGCTCCTACATGTCAAGGAGTATTAACAGCTGCTGTGGGAGAAACTGGGATTCCATGATCAAACTGTTTGGTAACCTGAGTTAAACACAGTTTCATGTTTCATAAACTACAGGACTTATTGAAGCCTATACTATGTCGATGTGAACTGTTAATATTCCAATCATGTAGGACCCAGTATTTCCAGATCTCGTCTAACTATAGACACCATTTATTACTGAGAACTTTGGGAAACTAGTGTTCTTTCATATCCTCTTCAAGAAATGCTACTCTTGGTCAAGTGTGACGATATCCAGTTCATCATCAAAGTCACCTTGATATATATATGTATATATAGCTGGATATATAAATAGATACAGATATAGATATATAGACACAGAGATATGTAGAC
The DNA here is from genome assembly GCF_000151845.1 of Pteropus vampyrus. Taxonomy (NCBI): domain Eukaryota; kingdom Metazoa; phylum Chordata; class Mammalia; order Chiroptera; family Pteropodidae; genus Pteropus; species Pteropus vampyrus. The sequence continues at coordinate 18,609,285 of NW_011888786.1, read as the reverse complement.
ATATAGGTATATAGACATATAGATATAGACTGTGGGTACCATCCAGACTGACAGACTCAGAATATCTGGTGGAAATGAGAATGAGAGCATAGGAAGCCCAGAAATTTGTGTTTTTAATAAATAATCCTGGTACTTTTGTTAATTAACCTAATTTAAATATTATGCATAGATAAAAACTTAAGTATATAGGTTGTTCCAAAAGTCTTTATATAGTTTTAAACTTTAATAATGTCAGAAGTATAATACTACACACTTAAACATTCAAAAGTTTATTTAAAATTTTTAAATATTGATAATTCTTATTAAAATGTAACCTAACCATTGTCTTGTACATTACATTGCTGTAGCTAATTTTCAAACTTTATAAAAGTAAAAATTGCAAAGGTTGCATTTGTAACTGTAGCCTTAATATCATTTAAGGAATGAGGTATTGAAACACAGAACACTTTTGACATGACCCCACAAGAGTCTCAGGGAAAGAGAACAGGTTACTGAAGCGGACAAGAAAAGGACTTTCCCTACCTGAAACTATGACATGAAAAAGGTTTAAATTAAAAATTTACCTTTTACTATTATCTACTTATGTTATTACCTCAACAACCTGCTATTGTATCTGAAATATGATAACATTAGATGTTCATGATGAATATAGTGAGGAGTAATAGGGTCCAAGTTGTTTTCTAAATTATCAAAGTAAATTTACATTTGATATAACTGTGATGTGTGTTATACTTTTAAGAAAATTGGTAATCTGTGAATTACCAATGATTGCAATTTTTACATTAAAAAGATATTCAATTAACAAAAATATCCAATCACCATTCATTGCTTATACAAGCAAACAAAATTCAAATGATAGACTTGAACAATCTATTACTTATTCATATTTATTATAATTTAAATAAATGTTATATTTCTTTTAAAATGATTTTTAAAGAAACGTCAATTAGAAATACATATATATGTATATATGTGTATATATATATATCTGAGTCCTCAGAAATGTGAGATAAATTAGGGGCAATGAGAAAGTCAAAGGCAACAGACGTTTATTACTTTGTAAACCACCTCTGTCCTTACAACAGTCCAAATTAGTTTTGTCTTTAGATGAACTCGGAAGAACAATGTTCCATCAAGTTAATCTACCAAAAACCAAAACGTCAAAACTCTAAAGACATTTGTCTTCCCTAATGTAAATTAACATACTGAAAGGAACAGATTAAAACACAGAAGAGGTCATGAAAATTTCGAAATTATTTCATTCCACATTACTTCCTGTCCCCTACCCCACCTCACCTTACCCTGCAAAAAAGCTTAAAAATGAGTGTTGAGATAGATTCTGGGGTGTATTAGCCTTCTAGTATTATCGCAGCTGTCTGAAAGCTGGGGGAAAACTCTGCTCAGGATCATGCTTTCTTCCTTTTGTTGTTGTTGTGTTTCATGCTATTCATTCTGTGGTTTTGAAAACCGAAAAAGAATAGGCAGCTGGATGGACAGACAGTTCCTTGAAGCCAGATTATTAGTAGCTTAAATAGTAATCTTCTAAGTGTATTGCCAAACATACTGCAAAGACCTCTGAAATAGCTCTTGAGTGAAACGCTGAGGTGATGTGGTAACCGCACACCTCGAACTGTTTTTGACTACCTGAGACTAAAATGTTACTTTCATCTTATTAAAAATTACCTAAAATAGAATAAAGTTTGGAGCCTTCTTTTATTGGCTGTGTCCCCGCTGTTTTTTTTTTTTTAACTGTCATTTGAATTACTCAATTTTTTTCTAATAATAAAAAAATTATTATCTCCACAATTCAAGTTGTATCAACATAACAACTATAATAATCCACCAGAATTAGGATAAATAAAACCATTTCAGCTGTATTTTTCTATGCTTCACAAACCAGATGACAGACAAATTTGTGACTGTGTCAGTTATTTCAGTTAAGCATATTGGCCTATACCACTAAGATTTCAAGGCAAGAAAACCTCAACAGAACAATAAATTTCAGTTCAAAACTAGACAATAAAAATTTTCATATAAACATCAAAATGTAATCAAAGCAGAATAATTATCTTTGCCAAAATCTCATTTGGGAAACAGATATTAGGATTACTTTATTGGCATAAAAATAGAAACAGCAACAGAAAAAACATGACTTAGATTTTAGAAAGCATAAAAAAACAGGTATATTTCTTTTGATAGAAAAAAGCAAAAAAACTATATACTGCACTCCATTTATATACTGCACTCTCATCTTTATTTCTTTTATTGCATTTATTTCTGCATTTGGGGATAGGGTGAGTGAGGGGAGCATTGCAAAAATAAAACTTGAAAGCATTTAATTAATATACATTTATTGTGACAAATCCAAACACAAACATATACATTAAAAAATAATATCTCCACCCTTTCCCTACTCCATTCCCTGGATGCCAATAGAAACCCTTTCCATTTTGCGTGCTTATATAATGTGTATATGCCATTACATAATATATGTATTTAAATACATATATAGCCTAATAGCCTAACTTTCATATATTTTTAAACTTACTCAAGAGACTGTAAGAGAACCACAACACCAGAGATATTAAATTTTTTTGGTCCCGAATAAACCAATTTTTATTAGCTCCAACCCAGCGTATACAGAAGGTGTACAAGGTATACAACTGTATATGAAGCATACAGTTATACATTCTTCTAGGCAATTTTTGTGGAAATGCAGTTAGAATACTTTGCCAAGTAAAAATGATCATAGTAAGAACCATGGAAGCTAAGAACCAAATCAAAAATAAACAAATAAATAAATCAAAGAAGATAAAGTATATTAATATCTCTATTCATTAACAGGCTCAGATAAGCTTAAATATTATAAAATTTTCAGAAACCATGCCAGACATGCCCCTATTTGCAGCTTGCCACAAAAGAGCATTATTAATTCCAGCATACCTTTTGCCGATTTTTTTCTTTTGCTTCTTGTTTTAAAAATGTCTCTCCTTTAAAATTTTAGCAATACTTAATTTGAAACAAGTTCCTTGAATATGCTGTTATGAACAATAAAGTGTTTTGTCTAATGTTAGAAGTTCTAAACTGTGGTTCTGTTTTTACTTATAACAAAAACCTGTGTGATAACAATTAACAATTGCCATGTTACTCGTCTATGTATCATTGATGTGGCAGCTGCAGTAGTTGGATTTCCCAGTGTCTTTGAGTGATTTAGATTGGATTTATCATATATCAGGAGCTAAGTGCTAATTGCTGAAATTCATCATCGTGTGGTTGTATGTGGTTGAAGGATCCACTGGGATCCTAAATCTCTTAGAGCCAGAGGTGTGCTGGTAAATGGTTAACAATCAACCCAGCTCTGATTTTTAGCATTTGGCATTTTCCATGAAGTATATATTCTCACCATGGCCAATTTCGAGATACTGAAAGAGGTCATTGACTTTAAAACTGGGAAGAGACGTATGCAACCAGCCCCTGAGAGCCCCTATAAACCACCTCCAACATGCCACACCACTTCATAGCAGTCTTGAAAATAAAACTCTGAAATTCAGTGACATCTCAGTTTTTCACTCCAAATGGCCTTGTTCATGATTACCACGAAGGCACCAAAGTCATCGCCCTTCTTTTCTGTCTTCCCATCACATCTCTCTCCTCTGGAAAACAGTCTAATACTCAGATAAGAGTTTGATCTTAAACCTCTTCCCTGAACCCAAATTTTCCCTCTCCATTTTGCACATCTTGATAATACCAGGGTCTAAAATAAAAAGAAAGGGAAGGGAAGGGAAGGGAAGGGCATTGTCCATGGTGTTTCTCTAGGCCCAGAGCGGTAACTGCTGTTCTTTCCTAGAATGGACTAGAGTCAGGAGGAAGGTAACTATAATTGTTCCTGAGGTACATTTCAACGTGCAGGGTGCTGATTTCAGAACCTCCTACCTAAGTTCTTTCCCATCTCCTCACCTGTAGGGTCACCATGAACGGTTCCTCATGGAAACATACACAGCCAGGGGCCTGGCATAGGATAGGGAAGGGTATGTGATTGTTGAGTAAGTGAGTGAATATTCATTTCTTCTCTCTTGTATCTTGTGATACTCTTTTATGGATAGTCCCTTAGAAGGAAGTATACATAACATAGTCGCCCTTCCATAATATATCCATAATATAATGTATTTTACAGTATAAGTAATACGAAGGCCACTGATGGAAGAGAATATTATGGACGTATTTCTGAATGTAGCAGTGGAAGAAGTTGCTAAACTGCAAGTAAGAGAAAATGCTATATTCCTGAAATTGTCCAAAGACACTGCTGTCTGTCATATCACTATAGTTCCAAACTTCCAGGCCTGGATTCACTGGGGAGAACCTGCCTATACTCCAGGAGGTCAGGTGAGCATCTGAAAAATAGTAACAAATGAAACCACCTGGCTCAGAATTACACTCAACAAATACATTTTTTTTTCAACTTTCTATTCTCCTAATAATTCCCCTGACTTTGTCTCCTTACTGGCACTATAATCACATGCTACCATCACTAAGTGCACTTTGATGTTCAATTGAAAAATGTTCACTTAGAATACATCTCATTGTCATTGTGGAAAAAGTCTACATTTTATATATTTTTATTCAACTCTGCATTTTGTTAGGGGCCAGAAAATATAATGCTATTTCTCAAATGCCAGATCAAATCTTTACAAATTTTGTAGTTATTGTTGTTGTTATAATAGAATCAAATGCCGTCTTCTCTAATAAACTTTCCAAGTAATTTTTAAAGATGTTGATTAGATGTGTTTTTAAAACTGTGCCTTATTTTTAATTCAGTAACTTCCTTCAGAATTAAAAGTTTCAAACATAGTAGAGAAGGTAGCAGCCCCACCACATTCCCTAGGACTATTTTAAGTTTGCCAAAACTCCGAAAAGCCTGTAGAGGTCCTTCCAATTCTACAACTGTGAGCACAGGAATCATCTCATCTTTATAAAAAAAGAATGGAATCCTTAACAATTTATAGGGTAAGAGAAAACTACAGCCCTCCTAGATAATAGGAGTTACATTTCAAAAATCTTCTTCCCTGTTTCTTCCAGAAATTAGTTTCTCAACATAAGCAGACAAATGTAACTAAATTCAAATTACCTTTCAAGTATTTGGTCATATACAAATCTATAACTTGTAGTATCATCAAGATTCCTTCCTTTCTTCAGCAGACACTTACTCACCAACTATCATATCCGGCAATTGAAAATGTATACTTAGAATATATAATTCTACTTATTAATTTAAAATACTGTTTTGCTGATTTTAAAAAATAATGCTAACCACAAGAACTTGTGTTCTTCCATAGCTAACACTTATTCAGCACCCACTATTAAGTTTTGTTTTTATTTTTATCTTCAATTTTAGATTTATGTTTGTCTTATCAGTGCTCTCAGAAAACTGCTAGGCTTACAGTTCAACCTGTCTGTAAAATCCCCAGAGGAGCAAAAGTAGAGCTTAAGTCACTTTACCCAACTGTGTCAGCTATTCCTGATGACAATAGTGCCACAGGGTGGGGCAACCTCACAGAGTAATAAATTTAATCCTCTACTTCCCCAATATTAATATATTGCAGCAATTTCTCTTTCCACGGGGTACGATTAATAATTATTTCTCATTCAAGCAGCTGAGACACAACACTACCATTAGACACTGTTTCTGCAACAGCTGAGTCATCCCTTTCAATTTGGTATCAATTAGGCTAATTAGTGGTTAGCAGCTCAGACTGCCCTTCAATCACTTGGAAATAGCTCTCTACAGAAATGTCAGGCACTCTAAGATTTTTCTCACATACTGATGATACTATATGTCTTGGCTGCTAAGACAGAAGCTACCGGCTGGAAAGAAAGTATTTGGCCAAAACACTTGTCTGACCACTGTCACAAAATAGAGCTTTTGTTGGCCACCCACTAGTTCTAAGTTCTCTTGTCAGCCACAGCAGTTGGGTTACAATTTGTTGGCCACTGAGATAACTGAGATCTGATATCTTTTCATCTCACCAGCTAGGTGGTCGGGGTGTGCTTTTCCCTGAGGGCATATGTACCTGTTAAAACACTATTTCTTTTGGCTCTGATTCTAAACCCAGGCAAAGGGGATTAGGAACCTGGCTTTAATTGTGCTTGTCTTTTTCTTTTGCGAATGGCAGTCATTCTGTAGCGCCTTTTGTGATACGAAAATGAACACTGGATTAAAGCATATTTTTGATTCCCCACCAACCATTCTAGTCAGTCAGGCACCTTGCTTAAGCCAGTGGGTGTGTGTATGGGGCAGCTCAGCTTTGGCAGCAGGCAAATGTTGAGCAATTTCAAAGCAAACGTAGTTTCTACTCCTAAAGAAGATCGCTGGGAACACGTTTACAGAGATAATTCAAAGAATTATTTAGCATCATTCATGTAGTCATCAAATTAAACCTTGAAAGTTTTGACAGATTGATTTCCTTCATGAGATTTTAAAAGTCATAATACATAAACCAAGAGCCTGCATAAATTATAGAAAAACATAAAGTAGGTTGTTCTCCAAATTATATCTTCATTAGTAAGATATCTTTTCAAAACTTAAGGTAGTGTTTCAACTTTTTAAAAATGTCATGTATCTTTTATATATATTATATGCCTTTTAGGTTGCCTCATAATGTCAGAAAATTTCAATTTCATATGAGAAAATACCAATTTAAAATATCCCATAATTATGTTAGATGTTTAAGAAAATTTACCTTGTTCTACTAAATTAGTTATGTTATCAACCTTTTGATTCTAAGAAAATAAATCCTATGTAATAAAATTACATATAAATATACTTTTGAATATGGTAATTTAAAATAAATTTTCTGGTGTCATTATAAAATTAGAGAATTTGCCAATTAAATATTTATAATGACTATAAAATATCCTAATAATAAATCTCATGTCAAATTTTATGTTAAAAAAAATCTTCAAAATACATCACTGACATAAAAAATATACATATAATTTAAGCTTATTTGTGATGCAAGTTAAATATAATCTATACTTTCACTTTACAAATGACACATTTTTATTTTATTTATATGTTTAGAGTCTATATAATATGTAAAATTTTTTTACATATCATATAGGGTTCAATTATATATGAAATTTTTAAATATACATGTGGATTTACATTATATAAACAAATTAAGAGAATTAAAAAAACTCCGATGTTTAAAAATGTGGCATCAATTATAGCCAAAAGGAAATGTGACCAACAAAGCCTGATAAATTAAAAGATCAATTCTGACTAAACATTGGCTCAGCAAATTAAATAATATAATAATTTGAATCATTATAATTTTTAAACATTTTTGGTATATTGTGATAATTTTTCTTTTTAAAATTAATCATCTGAAGACATAAATATTCAAATTTTTTATATTAGTAATATAAATACTTGAAATATTTGTGCCTTGTAAGCTGAACTTATATATAATATGAATAGGTATAGGATTGAATAGATAGAGCAAGATAGAAATTTCTTTTTATATACTGCAAGTTATGGATCAGAAACATCAGGTTTTTTTTTCATTTGCCTACTCATTGACTATCAGTAAAATTCAATCTTAGATTTTTTTCCCTTAAATATAAAATGATGCTTTCAAGAAATTTTTCTTCAGCAACAAGAATTATACAAAAACTATAGAGCCTGTAGTATGTGGGACAAATTTTTTAACTACATTCTATATAGAAAGTAAATTAACTTCTAAAACATGAGAAGTAAGAAGAAAAATTAATTTATAGTACTCGCTACTTTGCTAATTTTAAAGCTCCAACATTTTTCTCTTTCATAAAGTTTCAACAGTAGGCTATGCATGTCCCCAAATAGAGGACTTTATCAATGAAAACAATCCAAAAATATGTAGAATAATCTAAAAAATGTAATTAGCCTCTTTTCTGTATTTGAAAGAAAAATGAATTTCCATGTAACTCTTTTTATAACTTGTTAAGTAAATAATTTCTTACCAATAACATCATAATTTGTCATTATAAACATCATTGAGAAAAATTATATTCTCAAGTATACATATTATCCAAATAGTTTTCAAAATATAAAACAGTAATAGAAAATAATAAAATAACACCAGAATTTGAGAAAAGAGGTAGAATAAAATAGAAAAATTACAATTTACAAATCAGACCAGGGATTTTGGTCACATAAAGAGTAATTCTTAAAGAAGGAATATGAAATTTTGTGTAGATTTAAAAAAATTTTAATAGTTTCTTTTTCAACCATTTATTTTTTTCTGTATGAAAAGTTATAACCCGTACTGTCTAAAATGATAACCTCTGGCCACATGTGTCTACTGAGCATTTTAAATATAGCTAGTCCACAATGAGCTGTGCTATAAGTGCAAAATATGCATTGTATTTCAAAGATTTGGTAAAAAAAATTATAAAATATGTCCTTCATATCTTTTTATATTTACTACATGTCAAATGATAATATTTTGGGTATATTGGGTTATATAATGTATATTAGTAAAATTTACTTCGCTTGTTTCTTTTTACTTTTTCATGTAGACACTAGAAATTATAAAATTATATTTTTGCATTTTATTTCTAGTGGACAGCATTAAATAATTAGTGACTTTAATCAAAATTTTGATGTGACTTCTTTTTTTCTAAAGTGGTTAAGTGATACCCTAAGGAAACTACTTTGCCTATTCTGACCAATAAGACCAAAATAAGACAAAAGAAAAACAAAAGTCAAATAAATCTAAAAGCAGTACCAAACATAAAACACAGAAAGTTATATAAAAATAGGTAAATTGAATAATTTTCGACTGGTCAAGTCATTCACAGAGCCAGATCATTTGTGCTTATTGATACAACTTCAATTTTTTATCCTGGTCAATCAGATCCATCCAACTAGAAAATATTTACATTTCTGTTACCCTCCCATATATATTGGTCATGTATTAGTCTAAGCTACAATATTAAATTCAAAAGCGTAAGAGTGATAATGTACCCTAGGCTTATACATACAAAATATCTCTACGAAATCTGGAATTTTAACAGTAATTTTTTTTTAAGTAATATATTCATTTCAGCAACAATCGGTAGCATGGTTATTTTATTGGCAAGTCCATTTGAGTATAGTTGTATCAAAATAGATATTTGAAAGCTGAAAATTTTAATCAGTCAGTGTTTTATGCAGTATTGTATAACCATAGTCAATAGAGTGGGCATATCCAAAGAACAGATTGAAACTGACTTCGATATTAAATAACATGGGGGAAAAAAATGGCAACTAAAACTGAAAAATACCACAGCTAAATCAGAAATAAAACAAAGTTATACTGCATATACTAATCTTCCGTTTTACAGCATGCCTCCTCTCCTACTGTTTCCAGTAGATTTGTCACTTAAAGTTCTGTTCACATGGAATTTGATGAAATCCCCAGCAGACCGCAAGATTGGTAAACCTGTTCTGACTGCTCTTACAATATCATGGAACAGAGCTTGAATTACCAATCCACCAGAGAATGCTAATGCAATTATGAGTGTTTACTTACACCATGTGTTTCTCACTGAGCCTGCCCCTCTGTGTCAGGATAAACCAAAGGGAGCTAATGTTTTATAGATGGTAAGACTCTGTTTGTTTTCAGTAGGGCTAAGTCTCCCAAAGCACTCAGACACACTAATTAAAGTAAACTGCAGAGGCCCATAATAAAATATATGTGTTTGGAGACTGTGAGATGAACCCTACTGGCTTATTAAAAGTCAAAAGAAAAATATACATTATTTATGACTTCAAAGGGACACATTGTGAGCTCCAGTTTATTTAAAGGATTAACTAAGCAGTGGTTATTGGTGACCATCTGAACTGAACGGTTCTTCTTTCACAGTTCATTAGTTCTGTCATATATGTGAGAAGTCATCATTTGGGTTCAAATCAAATATTATTAATCAAATAAATTACAGAGGGTACACCAACATTATTAAATGAAATCTTTGTAAAATGGCTGCTAATAAATCTGGTACTTACTTTTCAACAGTGGCCTAGTTGCGACAATATGATTTAGGTTTTCAAAATGTGTTATAAGTATTAAATAATGTTATTCATAAATTTGGCCACGCCAGAAATAGGAAGCTAGGGAACACAATTACAAAACAACTTGCTTCCTGACAATTTTCACAAGTTATTCTATAGTCTCTTAATCTAGAAACCTGAAAACTTTACTTTCTTATTTTCGACACAGTTTACAAGAAAAAGTAATCACACATGAAAACCGAAGCCTTTTTACAACCTATATTTCTTTGAATTATTATTAATCATGCCAAATAAAACCACATTATTCAATCAAAGTTTATTGCTTACACTTAGCATAAGGGAGTCTGAACTAAGAATGATCAAGACAAATCAATACTGCTGTACTTGTTCCCCTACATGTGAATAATTGCAAAGCTAGCCATTATTATAGGTTCTATCAATGAAAATTTTATATTATTCAGCTGATTATTTACATGAGTCTAAAGATTCCATATAACTAAAAGTTTTCAACTATCTCATGGTACGACACTAAAAAGTTTCTCATATCATTCTAGATCACCTTGAGATTTAATTAAATTTAC
>NW_011888786.1:18597253-18598378 GCF_000151845.1 Pteropus vampyrus | reverse complement strand
AAAAAATCTAAATGGAATAAACTTAGCTTTATCTTAATAGTACTTATTCAAAATTAATTTTATTTCTATAATTTGTATAGCTTCACTTCAACAAGGAGATTTACATAAGTTTAATTTTTAGATTTATGAAACTACTGGTGGCAAAATTTATACTATAATTTTAATATTCTAGAAATTATTAGTGGTGGAATTCCACTTGGTTGTGAGATTTTTCTCTAAATGCATATTAAAAAGAGAAAATAATAAACAAAAATTATTGGATTAAGGGCTACTTGTCATATGTTTTTCTTTCTACTTCTTTTTTTTTTTTTTTGTCTTGCCCAATGGACTTCCTAAGTCTATTTTTCTGTAATGCTAAATTTAAAACTTCTTTTTGCCTTCACAGTTCTGAAACTGTGGTGATTTATGTCTTTTTTTTCCTTAAAAAGATGCTCTATAGACTTATCCTATACCATTTCAAAAAGCATGATGATTCTATAAACAAAATTAAACAAAAAAAATCACTAGAGGAAGCTTCATCTTCTTTAAAATTCATGCTCCTTTGAGCAGTAAAATTTGGGTGTAATTTGATGATGTATGTGTAAACTAAAACAAATGACTTTAGTTGTTTTTTTTTTTTTAATTTCTTTGGCCCAAATACTATCCCTTGCTCTTAGCTCCATTTTAACTACTGTGCTTTACCAAACCAAGGTGTCCTTATTGAAGCATCAGATTGAAAGTATTTTACAAATACAATAAAGTTCCTCCAGTTTCAAATTAAATGTTGGTTGAAAGAAGAAAAAGGATAGCTACATTTCCTTAGTACTTATTATGAGGTAGATCTGTTATAGATAAGAACATTGAGATTTAAAGAGACATGGTCATTTTTTTAGTGTCATTCGACTAGGAAGCAGTGAGGCTTTGGTTTTGATACTAGCACAGACCTGTCTGAATCTAGAGTCAAGAGCTTAACCACTTGGGTAAATTTCCTTTCCAGTAATAGGAAACCAGTTGTCATTCTACAAGGCCAGACTTTTAGGGCTACAATTAGAATGAACTGTACCCGAAAATCAAGTGGAAAATATTCACAGTAGCTCAGAGTATTTCACTAAAGTACTTTCATGTCTTCTACCAAGAAAGGAAGGA
>NW_011888786.1:18576026-18597028 GCF_000151845.1 Pteropus vampyrus | reverse complement strand
ACTGTGAGAGTTCAGTGTGCATTCAACAAATATTTATTGAGCTAACTCATACTACTTTGCAGCATCCATAACTACCCTCACAGTCCTATATACACAGATGGTATTCAATAAATATATATTTAAAAACTGATGAACATTTTATAAAATAAAGATGAAAAACTTACTTGAAATATGACAATAAAATATTTTACATTAAAACTGCAAAACTTAAAACACCGGGTGGTCAAAATAAATCTCCTAGATTCAAAATTAAATCACATGTTTTTTATTAATGTACTTAATTTAATCTAACTTCTACTCAGCTTTGAAAACAGTAGGAAGTAGAGTAAAATGCACAATTATTCTCTGGTCTAGGACAATCTTAGGGATTATTTTTAATATATAACCTCATATTTAAAGGTTTAAGCATTTCTTTTATTCTATAAATATTTATTTAGAAATGAATCAATGATGTCATAAATTTATATAAAATTTTTTCAAGTTTATAACAATATAGGGGCTGAGATTCAAACAGTAGAAAAGCAAATTAACATGTAGTAAAACTTTTTTCACACAATTTATCTCAATTTGTATAATTATTATTAATAACTGTCTTAATCGTGAGACTGTAAGGTCCATTATGTAAATAGACTGTAAGGTCTATTTTTTTTTTTATTTTACCCCCAGTGCCAAAGAAAGTACCTAAAAAAAAAAAAATGTACATTAAACAAATATGTGCTAAATGTTTATTACGGGGTTGTAAATATAGTAAGTCCTGTAGGATTTCAGAGGGGAAGAGATTGCTTCCAGTTGGAGTAATTGTAGAAGACTGTGTAAAGGAAATAGCTCTTGGGTTGACCTTGAAAAATGAGTTAGAATTTCAGTAGAAGGGGTTAAAAATGTATACTTGAGTGCTGGGGAGCAAGGAGTGGAGTGGGGGAAGGAAGGATTTCAGGCAGATAGGATAACAGAAGATATGAAGGATAAAATACAAACACATTGAATTAGAGCAAGCAAACTGGCTGAAACGTGGTAGTGGGAAGAATTCTGCAGAGAATAAGGAAAAGGAAGCTGAGGTCAAATTAAAATTCAGGAAGCCTTGAAATTCAGACTTCATTTGGAAGATATTTGAACAGAGGATGAGGTAGCATTTTATGAACCTAAGTCTGGCAATGAACTACAGAATAGTTACTGCATTAACATAATAGTAGCATGAAAATCAATTGAGACAATTGCAAAAACCTAAGTGAGAAGTAAATAAAACTCTGAAAATGTTTCTGCTCATCGATTCCTGAACGATGTTTCCTTTAGATCAGCAAATTGTTTAATTTGGGGACTAAAGTGATTTTTCTAGATCTTTTTTCCAAACCTTATATTTTATGATTCAGGAAACTGAGGGCCAAAGAGATTCAATGATCTGCCCAAAATTGCAAAGTCAAGACTGGATGTAGATCTCCTCACTTCCAGGTTCATCTTTCCATGATGAACCTATGCCTCTTTCAAGGTGACTCTTTAAAATAAAGTGAATTAACAAAGTAACAAATACAGAATTAGGACCTTTATTGCTATTTCACTAACTGAACAGTAACCTTATTTAATAGATCTTCCTTGCCACACAGACGTCCTGCTAAAGCATTGTAATAAATGTAATAAAAGGGGAGATTAGGGCAAACATCAGCGGGAAGACATTAATTAGAGGAAGACCTCATCAATTCTCAGTTGATTAATCCTCAAACCCTATAATTCTCATAAGAAAACTGGCAATCTTGCTTTACTTCTTATCAAAAAGAGCTTCCAGACAAAGAGAGTGGCAGGCAGAATCTCATTAATTTTATTAAATATACTCTAAAGTCTCATAATAAATAATTAAGCCCTATTAAACAGATATTTGGTAGTACGTTTTATCTCTCCTTATATATGGACATAAATAAAATGACAGTGCTTACAATGAAAATCTTAAAACATAATTGTTGTTATTGATGTTAATAATACCTTATGTTTGTTTTAGAGATTTTAAAGCTTTTCAATCATGACTGTTGCATCATAATTGTCCTACAAAGCATTTATGCTTTAATCTATATAAATAAATTTTCTATCTACTAGCTGTTACATCACTTGAAAATGGTTAGACAGATTTTCACTAAATTTGGCATGTATGTTTGTGATGACCTGACTTAAGATAGTAACTATTCAGAAACTGCCTGGCAGCATCAATTGAAATAGAGATGTAGTCTCCACTTATCTGACTAGAGTACAGATTAAAACTTTTTCACTAGTGAAAATGTTAAAGACTCGTGAAATTGTTTTTTTTTTTCCGGTTACCTATATTACTCATTTCTGCTTATGTAAATAAATGTTTTCGGCTACTAGTAAAATTCATAGTACCAAAATTTTCTTTATTTTTGACTGTGACTATGATACAAATGCAATAAAGAATTTACCAGTTTCAATTGAATCACAGTACTTTCATATGGACATTAAACCGGTTGCCTGATGTGGTAAGCAGAATGCCTCCTATCCCCAAAAATGTCCATGCCCTAATCTCTGGAACCTGGGAATGTGTTAATTTGCATGGTAAAAGGGGCTTTACAAATATAATTAAAATTATGAATTTTAAAAATAGAAAGATTATTATGGACTTTCCAAGTAGGTCCAATCTAATCTCATGAGCAGAGAACTTTCTGTGGCTATAGTAAGGGAGACACTGCAAAAGGAAAAGTCAGAGAGATTCAGAACATAAAAAAAAACCAGCTCACCATTGTTAGAGGTGGCCTTGTGGAAGACATAAGAAGTAATGCAGGCAATGCCTCAGAGAGAAGTCTGGCCCCAGGTGACAGCTAACAAGAAAATGAGACCTCAGTCTTACAACCACAAGGAACTGAATTCAACCACAAGGAACTTAACGAGCCTGGAAATAGATCCTTCCCCAGAGCCTCCAGTAAGGAATGTGGCCCAGTCAAAACCCTGCTTTCAGCCTTCAAAACCCTATGTAAGGACCCAGCTAAATTCACCAAGACTTCTTATCTATAGAAACTGAGAAATAATATTTGAGTCATTAAAAACCACTTAGTGTGTGATAATTTATTACAGCAACAATGAAAAACAAATATACCTGAGTACTTTGGTTGATTTAATCATTTGAGAACATTCTATATATAAAGTGCTAGAGTAAATATTTCCTTATCTTGAGTGGCCTACAGTCTAGTTAGAAAGGTTAAGATACCTAAATTAAAGAATGATTGGTAAGTCAAAGCAGTAGCAAATGATATGATAAATAATAAATGTATATCAGTGTTTAAAAAAAGAAGCAATGTTTATCTAGATCATTTAGGGGAGGCTAAAAGGTAGTTTTTTTTCCTATATGTAGGGAAATGAGTTTCAAATTACAGATTATATCAGGGTTACTTGGGATTTGCTGGTGAATTTATTTAAAAGAACTCAGTAAAAAATTATTTTCAAATTTCTGAAAATCAGCAAGACTCAGATAGGACTTGAGAAGTTGCCTTACCAAAATTCCAGGTGATGCTGATGCATCAAAGGACCAAAAATGGGTAATTACTGTGTAGAAGAAAAAGAGATTGATTTAAGCAAATACTTAAGGCTTAGAAGTTCAAAAACTGATTAGAGACCATGAATAGTCCATTGTAAAAATAGTGCTTTAGAATTATGAATAAGACCATAAGTACTCAGAAAAAAATTGGAGTCAGGAATGAATATAAAGCAGAAGAAAAATAATTTTTTTAATGAAGAAAAGAAGCCATTGCAATAATCTAAGCATGATAAGCCTAAACCAACAATGAATGCACACAAATAGAAAAAGGAAAAATGCTTGAGAATTAGTAAAGGACTATGAAATAAGAAAATAATAGTTGATAATAAAAAGAGTAACCTGACTTGTTCTACTAAAGGTAATTGACTCTAAACTTTTAAGCATTTTATATTTTATTTTTTCTTCTATTAATTTTGGTTGTGTTTTTAGAGGAATAATCCATTTCATCAAATAGTCACTTATTAGTGTAAATGTCCTCTTATTACCTTATAATGTTATTAATATCTGAAATAATATTGCCTTTTCATTATTAATATTGATAATTTATGTTTTCTCTCTTCATCAGTTTTACAAGGAGTTTTTCAATCATGTTAATTCTTTCAAGGAAACAAATTTTGACTGCCAGTTTTTTTTCATTTCATGTTTACTTCCTTATTTAGTTATTTTAGTTCGTATCTTTTTATCTCCTTTTTATATTTTTTCAATGAAATTTGTTGTAGTTTTTTTTTAATTTACTGATATAGAAGCATTAGAACAATAATTTTCTGTTGAGAACTCCTTCCACCCAGCTGGCAGGCACAGGAAAACGACAAATCTGAATAGTCCATTAATTTGAATAACACTGTTTACCCTGCCCTGATGATTCGCCCTTCCCTAAGATCCCCTACCACCTAACTCCAGACCAGCCAGAAATTCATTCAGTGGCAGTTCCAGAAAAACAGCAGGCCTGGGCTCATGCTGTGGACTTTCCTAACATCTCTCAAAGGTTCACAAACCCCAAATAAGCAGTGCCTTGCCTCAGCAGTACCTCTTGATAAGTGGCCCCAGGCTTTGCATAAGTGGCACCTGGCCTTGGTTCACAGCTTACCCTCTCCCAGGCATCTCTGAGCCCAGTACAGGCAGCAATCATCTGCAGAACACTCTGTAGCTCCTACTTGTGACCCTGAGCCAGGCATAGCAGTGGCTGACATTGTTTTGCACCAAAGCCCCTTGCAGGAAGCCCCATGTCCAACATACCCAGTGGCCAACTTCAGACCACACAGGAGCACCACCCGACCACCTCTACAAACAGCACACAAAAAGGGTGGATAGGGAAGGCACCAGAGCCCCATTAAAGCAAACCCCATTCCATGAGGTCAGCCCCTGCACAACAGCTCCTCCTCTGTGGTCATGACCAGTCCTCACAACCAATCAGCCTGAAGGTCAATTCCTCCCATTGACATGCCAACAGCAATCAAGGCTCAATGACAACAGGAGGGCACGCATAACCCATACAACGAACACACCTGGAGCACCTGACTCAGGATACCAGAGAAACTGCACCACTGGGCCCCATAGGACACATTACATAGCCTACTCTACTAAAAGTAGACATAGCAGCTCTACCTAATACATAGAAACAAACACAGGGAGGCAGCTCAAATGCGGAGACACTGGTTATAAAGATGCTCAATGAACTTAGGGGAAGAGTAAATGAACTCAGTGATAACTTCAACAGTGAGATAGAAAACATAAAAAATATAAAAAGAATCAGTCATAAATGCAGAATGCGATGAGTGAAATGAAGAATACATTAGAGGGAATCAACAGGAGTTTAGATGAAGTGAAGGATTTAATCAGTCATTTGGAAGACAAGGTAGCAGAAAACATCCAAAAGAATAGCAAAAAGAAAAAGAATTTAAAAATAAGGATAGTTTAAGGGACTTCTAGGACAAGTGTACCAACATTCGTATCCTAGGAGTACCAGAAGAAGAGAGAGAGAGAGAGAGAGAAAGGGAATGAAAACCTATTTGAAGAAAAATGATGGAAAAATTTCCTAACTTGGCAAAGGAAACATACATACAAGTTCAAGAAGTGCAGAGAGTCTCAAACAAATGAATCCATAAAGGCACATGACAAGACACATCATAGTTAAAATGCCAAAGGTTAAAGACAAAGAGAATCTTAAAAACAGGAAGAGAAACACAGTTAGTTACCTACAAGGGAACTCCCATAAGACTATCAGCTGATTTCTCAACAGAAACTTTGAAGGCCATTAGAGATTGAAATGAAACATTGAAAGTGATGAAAGCAATCACCTACAACCAAGCCTGCTCTACTGATCAAAGCTATCATTTAGAATCTAAGGACAGAAAAAAGCTTCCCAGACAAGAAAAAGCTAAAGGAGTTCACCACCACCAAACCACTATTACAAGAAATGGTAAAGGATGTTTTTAAGAAGAGGAAGAAAAAATCAAAAATATGAAAAATAAAGTGCAATAACTACATTTCTATCAACTTTAAATGTAAATGAATTAAATACGCCAATCAAAACACTTGGGGTGGCTGAATGGATAAGAAAACATGACCATAAATATGTAGCCTACAAGAGAGCCACTTCAGAAATAAAGACACACAGAGACTAAAGAGATGGGGAAGATATTGCATGCAAAGGAAAAGTTTTAAAAAGCTAATGTAGCAATATTTATATCAGAAAAACAAAAGCCATAAAAAAAAGACAGAAAAGATGTTTCATAATAATAAAGAAAGCAATCCAACAAGAGAATATAACCTTTGTAAACAATTATGCACCCAACCTAGGAGCACCTAAATACATAAAACAATTGTTGGTAGACATAAAGGGAGAGATCAACTATAATACAGTCGTGGCAGAAAATTTTAACACTGCAATGACATCAATGGATAGATCATCTAGACAGAAAATCAACAAAGAAACAGTGGCCATAAATGAGACATTAGACACCGTGTATTTGATTGATAATTTTAGGAAATTTCACCCCAGAGAAGCAGAATATATACATTCTTTGCAAACACATGAAATATTTTCAAGGATAGATCACATGCAAGAACACAAAACAATTCTCAATAAATTTAAGAAGACTGAATTCACATCAAGCATCTTCTCTGATCACAGCGGTATAAAATGAGAAATCAATTATAAGAAGAAATCTGAAACATACATAAACACGTGGAGGCTAAATAACATACTACTAAATAATGAAGGGGTAATCACAAGATCAAGGAAGAAATCAAGAGATACCTTGAAACAAATGATAAAGACACAGACCCAAAAATCTATGGGACACAGCCAAAGCAATTCTAATAGGAAAATTCATAGCAATACAGATCTAACCTCACAGATAAAAAAAAAAAAAAAAACCTACCCTGAACAAACGTGATCCCATCTGATCTCAGGAGCTAAGCAGGGTCAAGTATGGTTAGTACTTGGGTGGGAGACTACCTAGGAAGACCAGGTGTTGTAGGTGTAAAAAATAAAAAAAATAAAGGATGTAAGCTGATGAGGTTCTTGAAATCTGTGAGGTCAACCAAGAGTTGCTTCGTCTAAAAAAAAAAGAAAGAAAGAACTAGAAAAAAAGAACAAAGACCAAAATGATTAGAAGTAAGTTAATACTAAATATCAGGGTGGAAATAAACAAAATAGAGTCTAAAAACACAATACAAAAGATCAATGAAACCAAAAACTGGTTCTCTGAAAAGATTAAATAAATAGATAGATAGATAGATAGATAGATAGATAGATAGATAGATAGATAGATAGATAATAAATAAATAAATAGACCTTTAACCAAACTCATCAAGAAAAAAAGAGAAAGTACCCAAATAAGCAAAATCAGAAATAGAAGAGGAAAAATAACAACTGACACCACAGAAATACAAAGAATTATAAGAAAACACTACAAAAGTTATATACCAACAAATTAGACAACCTGGAAGAAATGGATAAATTCTTAGAAACATAGCATCTTCCAAGACTGAATGAAGAGAACAGAAAATCTGAATAGAACAGTAACTACTAACAAAATTGACTCAGTAATCAAAAAATTCCCCTCTCCTCAAAAAAAAAAGTTCTTGGACCAGATGGTTTATCAGGCGAATTTTACCAAACATTCAAAGAATTAACACCTAATGTTCTCAAACTATTCCAAGAAATTGAAGAAGAAGGTTCCCAAAAACATTTTATGAGGCCAATATTAAACCAATTTGAAAACCAGAGAAAGACACTATGAAAAAGAAAATTACAGGCCAATATCTCTGATGAATATAAGTGTAAAAATTTGCAACAAAATATTAGCAAACTGAATTCAGCAATACAGTAAAAAAATCATATACCACAATTAAATGGGATTTATTCCTGAAATGCAAGTTTGATTCAATATCCACAAAACAATTAACATGATACACCACATAAGCAAAATGAAAGATGAAAATCATATGATTATGTCAATATATGCAGAGAAAGCATTTGACAAAATCCAATATCCATTTATGATAAAAATAATATATATATATATATCAGCAAAGTGGGAATAGAGGGAACATACCTTAAGATAATAAAGGCTATCTATGACCAACCCACAGCTAACATATTCAACAGCTAAAAGCATTTTCTTAAAATCAGGAAAAAGATAATGATATCCACTTTTACTACTGTTATTTAACATTGTATTGGAAGTCCTAGCCACAGCAATCAAAAATTAAATAAAATAAAAGGTATCTAAATTGGCAAGGAAAAAGTAAAATTGCCATTATTTGCAAATGACACGATACTATATAGAGAAATCTCTAAAGATTCTATAAAAACACTATTATAATTAATAAATAAAATTAGTATAGTAGCAGGATACAAAATATTCACAAATTATTTGCATTTTTATATACCAATAATGAACAGTCAGAAAGAGAAATTTAAAAAAAAAATCCCAATATTGATTGCATCAAAAAATAATATGCCTAGAAAGAAATTTAGACAAGGAGGTAAAAGACCTATACTAGGAATACTATAAAATATTGAAGAAAGAAATTAAAGATGACACAAATAAGTGGAAGTCTATATTGTGCTCATGGACAGGAAGAATTAACATTGTTAAAATATCCATATCACCCAAAGAAACCTATAGATTCAAGCAATCTCTATCAAAATACCAATGCCATTTTTCATAAAATGAATAAATAATCCTAAAATTTATATAGAACCACAAAAGACCTCGAACAGTCCAAGCAATTTGAGAAAGAACAAAGTTGGAGGTATCACACTACCTGATATCAAACTATGCTACAAGGCTATAGTAATCAAAACAGCATGGTACTGACATTAAAACAGACTCATAGATTAATGGAACAAAATAGAGAAACCAGAAATAAAACCATGCCTGTATGGTCAGTTAATCTGTGACAAAGGGATCAAGAATATACAGTGAGGTAAAGTCAGTCTATTCAATAAATAATGTTGAGAAAACTGGACATATGCGTGCAAAAGAATAAAACTAGATTACTTTCTTACACTAATGCAAGAACAAACTTAAAATGAATTAAAGACTTAAATGTAAAACCTGAAATCATAAAACTCCTAGAAGAAAACATAGGCAGTAAACTATTTGACATTGCTCTTAGTAATGTTTTTTTAGATATCTGTCCTCAGGCAAGGGGAACAAAAGAAAAAATAAACAAATGAGACTACATCAAACTAAAGAGTTTTTACACAGCAACAAAAACCATCAATGAAATGAAAAACAACTTACTGAATGAGAGAAGATATTCACTAATGATACATTAAATAAGGGATCGATATTCAAAATATAAAAGGAACTCACATAACTTAACACCAAAACAAAGCTGATTTAAAAATCGGCAGAGGACCTGAATATACTTTTCTTCCAAGAGGATATACAAATGGCCAGTATATACAGCATATAAAATGATGCTCAACATAACTGATCATCGGAAAAATACAAATTAAAGCCACAATGAGATATCACCTCATATCTGTCAGAATGGCTATCATCAATAAATTAACAAATAGTAAGTGTCAATGAGGATGTGGAGAAAAGGGAATCTTGTGCCCTGCTAATGGGATTGTAAACTGGTACAGCCACTATGAAAAAGTGTGATGTTTCCTCGAAAAATTAAAAATAGAACTAACATATGATCCAGCAATTCCACTTCTGGGTTTTTATGTGAAGAAATCTAAAACACTCATTTGAAAAGACATACGCACCCCTATGTTCATTGAAGCACAATTTACAATAGCCAAGATATGAAAGCAACCCAAGCATCCATAGATAGATGATTGGATAAAGAAGTGATACATATGTTCAATAGAATATCACTCAGCCTTAAAAAGAAAGTGAAATCTTACCATTTGTAACAGCATGGATGGACTTAGGGGGTATTGTGTAAGTGAATTAAACCAGACAGAAAAAGACAAATACCATATGACTTCACTTATATGTGAAATCTAAAAAACAAAGTAAACAAAAAAGAAAAAAACTCATAGATACAGAGAATATTTTGATGGTTGCCAAATGGAAAAGAGATTTGGGAGTAGGTTGTGAAAAAGGGGAAGAGATTAAGAATACAAATTGTCAATTATAAAAAGCAGTCACAAGATGTTATGTACGGCATAGAGAATATAGTCAGTAATATTGTAATAACTAAGGATGGTGTCAGATGGGTCTAGACATTGGAGTGATCACTTTGTAAGTTATACAAATGTCTAAAAACTATGTTGTACACTTGAAACTAATATGATATTGTATATCAACTATAACTGAAAATTTTTTTCTTAATTTTTAAAAATGTTAATGTTACAAAAAAAGAAAAAGGAATAATTTTTAGCTTTTCTTCTTTTTATCGTATACATTTAATGCTATAAATTTCCATCTGGGCTCTGCTTTAGCTACATTTCATAAGCTTTGATATGTGATATTTTCATTATTATTTAATTTAAAATACTTTTTTAAATGTTTGTTATGATTTCTTCCTTGACCCACAGACTTTTATAAATATTTTGTTTAAAGACAATTGTGGAATTTTTGTTATTTTTTGTTACTGATTTCATTATCTTTAGGAAAACATATTCTGTATTATTTTAATTCTTTAAAATTATTCGAGACTTCTTTATAGCTCAGATTATAGTAAATTTGATAAATAGTTCTCATGCATTTGAAAAGGATGTAAATTCTGCCATTGTTGAGTACACTGTTACAATATGTCAATTAGGTCAAATTTGTTGATGGTATCATTTATATGTTCTTTATCCTCACAAAGATATTCATCTGCTTTTTCTCTTAGCTTTTGAAATAGGTTTGTTCAAGTTTCCTTCTCACTCTGATTGTGGATGTATGTAATATTTCTTTTTTTCTTTCAGTTAATTTGTGCTTTATATTTTCAAATCTTATAAAACTATGTTATGTACATAAAGAGTTAAGATCGTGATATTTTCCTGATGAGTAGACAAATTTTATCATGTAAATGTCCCCGTTAAACTCCAATAATACCTCTTTATTTAAAGTCTAATTTCTCTGGCATTATTTTTTAGTTATTGCATACATGATATATCTTTTCTCATCCTTTTACTGTCAATCCTCATCTTATATTTGAGATGTATTTCTTTTAAGCAATACATAGTTTCTTTTTTCCCAGTCTGACCATATTTGTCTTTTTCTTGGTACATTTAGTCCAGTTACATTAGCCCAAGCACTGATATACTGAAATTTATATCTATCTAAAATCTTACTATTTTCTGTTTGATCTATTTTATATTTGTTTTTCACCCTTCCTTGCTTTATTGCAGATAAATCAAACTTTTTTGTTATTTTATTTCTAGATATTAACTTGTTAGATATGCATTCTTTTAGCCGTTATGCTAGATTACAACCTGAATCCTTAATTTATTATAATCTCATGTAAATTATTTCTACTTCCTTGAAAATGCTAAAATCTTAAAGTATCTTAACACCTTTTTCCTCTTCCTGCCTTTTAAATTATTTTTATATTTTAATTTTAAATATATTATACAAATATCTTGAATTGCATAAAACATTATTTTGTGCTGTCAATAGTTACCCACATAAGAACTTCTTTCAGTACATTTTCTTTCTTTCTATATTTCTATTGTCTTGTCTGGGGTCATTTTCTTCTTCCTTAAGAATTCTATTTACTATTTACTATTTACTTCAATGCAGGCTTCTTATGAAAATTTTTATCAATTTTTATTTGCTTAAAATATCTTTATATCACACTTCTTCTTCTTTGAAGGATATTTCCTCCAGGCATAGAATTCTATGCTGGCAGTCATTTTCTTTAAATTCTTTCAATATTGTCTTCTGGCTTTTATCATTTCTGTTAAGAAGTCAGTCTACTATAGGTTTTAAAGTTTGGGGGCAGGGAGGTGTTGCCTTTGGTTTTCAGCAGTGTGACTATGATGTGTGTAGTGGGTGGGAGGTGGTTGGTTTGGTTTGTTTGGTATTTGTATCTATTCTTCTGGGGACTTGCTGAGATTTTCAAATTACTGAGTTTGTGTCTTTTATCAGTTTTTGGAGCGTACTGAGTCATTATCCCTTCAAATATACATCTCCCCAATTTTCTCTCTCCTCTTTCTGTCACTCTAATTGCACATATGTTGGCTCTTTTCATGATGTGCCACATCTCTTTTACTTTGTTTTATATTTTCTTTTGACTTTTGTTATGGTTCATTAATCCTGTCTTCTGGTATAACCAATCTTGTGGTTAAACTCATATATAGTGTTAATTTCAGATGTTGTGTTTCTTCAGTTCTAGAATATCCATTTTTTTCTATTTGCAAATTATTTTATTTTAAAATTCTCTCTATTTTTACATATTTTGTCTACTTTTTCTTCTCTCTACCTGAACATATGTAAAGTTCTTATCTGCTAACTTTAATATCTGGATTCACTTAAGGTTTCCTTTTAGTATTAATTTATTTTCTTTAAGTTATTGGTCATATAGCCCTGCCTTTTTGCATACCTGGTAATTTTTAAATTAATTCCTGGTGTTATGCAAAAATGAAGGTATATCTGATGATGGTGTCTTCTATCTTTTGGGGTTCAGCCTTGCCTTGTCTAGACAAATACAGTGAGAGACAGAGTGGAAAGCTGATTGCCTAATGCAATCAGGATTGAGTCTGTACTTCAGTATACTCCTGGTTCACCTCTATTCATAGAGCATGGCTTTCCAGGACTTTCAACTGAGTACATGTTTTTGTCTCTTCGACATCAAAAGTTTGCTATAATTTCTGCTTTGCATTTTAGAAGTCTCAGCTCAGTGGTCTTGATGCTTTAGTCCTCCACCTCGCATAGCTCTAAATTTTGCCAGATGTTAAGAGGAGACCAGTTGTGTTTTCGAGAGCCCTGAAAGCCTTCAATCCCGTTATCCCAGTCCTATGGGGTTGTGAGCCTGAAGCTCCCGAAAATCATCTTGCCATGATGAGAAAATAGTCTGCCTAGTACTATTCCTAGTTTGCTCAATTATGTGAGTCAATAAATCTTATTTTTGCTAGTTGGAATTAAGTCAATAAATCTTATTTTTGCTAGTTGAAACTGAAACAATCCTGACAGGTATAATCACTAAATTGGCATTTTCCATATGCCTGTTTTTATTCCATTTTATCTTTTTTTCCCTTCTATTGAAAGTCACTATTACCTTTTTCCTCTTCTACCAGTTTGGATTAA
This sequence comes from Pteropus vampyrus, assembly GCF_000151845.1. Taxonomy (NCBI): domain Eukaryota; kingdom Metazoa; phylum Chordata; class Mammalia; order Chiroptera; family Pteropodidae; genus Pteropus; species Pteropus vampyrus. The sequence goes on along the minus strand of NW_011888786.1, from coordinate 18,583,789 downwards.
AACATAGTTATTTATGTCTAGGTAGTCTCAAAAAAAAAAAAAAAAAACCACACACACATTTATATAAGAGACTTAGAGAACTCTGAAGGAAAAACAAATCTATACAAAAAGAAAGAAAATCTATACAAAAGGTACAGAAACAGAATTTCAAAGTTATGGAAGGAGTCATTCTAAGTAGATGACTAGACTATTTTGGAAATTCACATTGGACACCACTTAGGGATTTTCAGCAATAGCCAATGGTGGAAGATTTGCTGGTAACTGTAGTCAGAGCTCATTAGGCAGGAGTAGGAACCAGTGAAACAGAGTTGACTATTACTGAAAATGACCTTGTTCTGCATCCCAGCCTAGGATACTGGAGGAATCTTGGTTTACTACATTCCACCCTGGTTTACTACTAGACTTTTCCATAATGAAGATGGCTAACTTGTACCTCTTAACATCCTTAGAATCCGAAATTATCTTGAATATAATAAGTTTGCAAATGTTTTTGGAAAGATAACCAAAATGATAAATGCAAAAGACATTAAATTAGGAATGAGAAGATAAAATTCTATTCCTGGGCTCACCAAATACATTTTTGGACTCTTGCCAAACCACTCAATTTCTGCAAGTCTCAGTTTTTTATAATATTGGTTGTGCCTGGTAAAGTTGTGAGAAAGATCAAATGAAAATGAGTATGGTAAAGCACTCTGTAAATTGTAAAATGCTTTACAAGTTTAAAGGGTTAATAATATTATTAATGTTGGTAATGTTGAAACCTACGCATTTATGTCGTACGATTTGTAATTTAAAAGTCAGAAAGTTGATTAAACTTGCAAGTGCATTCAAAGTTAAAAATCTTATCCAGATTATTGTTAAGAACTCATGAGAGTTATTAGGTAATATGTTTTAGGTAATATGTATTAGGTAATATGTTTACCTAATAAAATGTATTAGGTAATATGTTTCTTAGTGGAGTTTACTATGAACTTACCAACTTTCCCTATGAACTTACCCTTTCTCCCCTATTTTCTTCTATTTTGCCTACCTTTTCTTTTCTCTACTTTCCCAGGAGATAGATTTATTCACTAACTCAGAAGCTCTTTGAACCCTATTGCTTAGAGATTTGTACGGAGGTTTCATTACATAGGCATGATTGATTACATCATTGACCATTGGTGATTGAACTCAATCTCTAGCCCCTTTCCCCTCCTAGATGGTTGGGAGGCAGGGCAAAAGTTTCAACCTTCTAATCACATGATTAGTTTTTCTGGTGACCAGCCTTCGTCATAAAGATATTTAACCACCTCATCCTCTACCATTGGTCATCTAATTAACATACAAAAGAATTTTATGGGTTTTCGGAGTTCTGTGTTAGGAGCCATGGCAAAGACCATATATTTATTTTTTATTATATCACAAAAGAAATGTCCATTACTTCTGATGTGTGCACCTTGTAAGTTATTACTTACAGGGATATTACTAACCATAATATTCATTTAACAGAGAAATTATAATGCATCCTAGAAAGAAAATCTCAAAGGATTATATTATCTTGTCCCTACTACTAGTCTAGCAAAAATTTTAGCATCCGCACCCTGGTTAAACTATTCATCAATGGCTATCTGAAGTAGATTAGTACTGAAAGACTTAATAAAATAACCCATGAGCTGATTTTTAAAAAGTATTGATTGAAAAACTAAGTTAAGAACAAAATAGGTACAGGTGTCTTTCTTTGCTGATCACTTATCAATGTTACCTAACATTCAACAACTAAACTATATGGATATACAATTTTTATCCATCACATTTATAAAAGTTAAATTCAGTGTCAGACAGGGTATGGTGAAATAATACTTTCATGTGGTAGGGTAAAATAGTAAAGAATTTTGGAGGTTTAATTTGATTTAAATTAAATCAAAATTTTAAATGCAAATATACTTTAACCCAGCAATCCTTTCTAGGTATATATTCTAGAAAAATATTTACACACTTGCAAAAAAAAGACTTCTGTGATAATATTCTCTTTGCTAATTGCAGTGGTAGAAAAGTAAAAACACTCTAAGCACCCACCAATAAGAGAATGGTTTAAATAAATGGTAGTACCCATTTGATATATACTTAGCAGTTAAAAAGAACATGGTAAATATTTTCTTGTCAATATCTCAAAGACACACTGCCAAATGAAAACTCAAGCTGCACATATTGTTTAGAATGTGACCTACATAATGTTAACAAAATAACAACAAGCATGTACATAATTATTCACACACATACATAAAATTTGTAAAAAGGATTACCTCTTGGAAGAGTATTACTGTGATGGGGCAAATAAGAAAAACTTTTTATTTAAAGTAAGCCTTTTGTTTAAATTTATATAATGAAATTATAATCATATGGCGCTTTTGTGAGATCTGTATATCTTTTAATATACCTGAAGAACAAAATAATCCTGAGGTCCATTCAACCTATTCACATATAGGCAGTGCCTTGAAGTCCTGTGACCGTGGTTTTCCAGTGTGGCAATACAGCCCATCTGTACTCTGTCCACACAAATGCATCAACAAATCCTGGAGCACCAACAAATTTTAGATGTCTGATTTCCTGTTATTAGCCTTTGAGACCACTCCACCACCCTCACCCTGCACAGTTAACTCATCATTCTACCTGTACACTCTTCCATCTCTCCTTGTTCCATGGAGTCAAACATGCATCTGTTTTTGCCGTTGTTGTTTGTCTTTTTTTTTTTTTTGAGATAACGTTGGTTTACAACATTATGTGAATTTCAGATGTGCAATATCATAATTTGACATCTGTCAAAAGTCTGTTTTCCATTCACCACCATATAATTGGCCCCCTTTACCTGTCTTATCCTCCTTCCACCTCTCTTTCCCTCTGGTAACCACTGATCTGTTATCTGTCTCTATTAGTTTGTTTTGTCAACCTGCTTTTGAATCATTGCTTGGCAGCTATTTCTGTGGCATTGGGGAAGTCACTACAATTCTATTTAGTCCAGTTTTTTCAACTGTGAATTATGAAGATAATATCTGCCTTCCAGGATTATTGTTAAGGTATTGCATGTGAAGCATAGTGCTGAGCTCCAATTTAGGGCTTAATAAATAATAGCTACTATTATTATCTTTATTTCTCTGATTAAGCCACCTCTTTCCATGGTTTAGAGACCCTGTGACCCATCGATTCCAAAGCATTTTGTACCCATTGTTTAAAAACTCTTCAGACCCCAACATCCATTAATGGGAAAAAATAACAGTTACTCTCTACAAAGATTATATTACATAGTTTTAACTGCTCAAATTCTATGACAGCAGTATCATTAGATACATTGATAATGAAATCTGAAAGATGAAATAGTATTTCCTTACAGTCAAATAATATTGGATCATGAGCATGTCTTGTTTTTATCCTGAGTACCAGAAAAGATACGTATAAAAGAGTAAGCAGGAAGGTAAACAAAATCTCTTTCTTATGAGCATGAAAGAAATGATAGTAGAATAAAGAATGAATAAATATTAAGAAAAGAATTACTAAAATGAATCAAGCTTTCTCTGGATCACTTCATATGAAATCATATACCATTTTTCTTATTGAAAAACTACCTACAACTGCAGTACATGTATGGTCACCATTTTTCATGACAGTACTAGTGACATACAGAAACACTTTTGAATTTGATTCTGCAAAGCATGTAATTTAAATTCTAAGTGGGCCCATAAAATTTATGCTGTAGGACCTAACATATAGGTGAGACCACGTTATGATGGAATTATTTCAATTAATAAAGTGATTTTACTTCAAACCATACTATAATTACTATAATATTAAAGTGCTATTGTCCAGTAGAAGTGTTATTTTGCACTGTTGTTATTTTAATTGTAAATAAATTCAAGAGCACTGCAATCACATATGAATCAGTACATTTTAATGCTTTATTTAAAAATCTATGTTTAAAGTAATGTTGACTTTCTTATTATCACTGTAAAAATATTTAACAACTATTTTAGTGGTCACATCTTTTAACAAGAAAGGCATGGTTCATAAATACTTTAAAGACAGACCAATACCACTGAACCAAATATAACTCATGTGGGCTAAGTTTATGGTTTCCCAGTCAAAACAGTTGCCACCTGCCATGATGCCTGGTCTCTATTCTTGTATTCTTTATAATGCTTTTATAAAAGCTTTTGTTAGTCAGACATCTTTATCTACAGCTTTCTTCTAGAAAACATACCCTATTTAATAAGTTAGATATAAACTTCTTTTAAACTACTTTGGATGTTATTTATCTTAAATAAATTTTGCATAAAAATCTAAATTAGAAGAATTTCATTCAAGTGAAAACATATAAAATAAAATGCTTTCTCTCATTTAATCGTTCATATTTCCCCTTACCCCTCTTAGATATAACCTATTTCTGAGGTAATACATATAATTCTGTGACAAATCCACTTCAGCCTTGGTAATGCCCTTCGTTTTGACTTCAAAACATTCACTGGCTCTCATGGATTTGTACTATTTAACACCCAGATAAAGGTAAGCTTCCTTTTTTAATAATGATGGATTACATTTTCTCGTTACATGCTCTTATTCAATTGGATTTTTTCAATTTAAACACATCTATTCTAGGGGAAAAATGTAATGTCAGTCTGAGAATAATTGTAGTTATTAGAAAAGTAAACATGATAAAGCACAAAGGAACATAAACTGAAATTATCTGATTAAACTACTGTAAAAGACTAGTATTTCCATAGAAAAATGAAATATCTATATGCTCTATATTTTACCTCTTTTTTTGTTATAAGACTATGTTATAACTTGCAACTTCTTATAATCAAATACATATGGAATATGTGGGAATATTTTAAATAGAAAGGGAAATTTGGGGCATGTGCAAGATACTACATCATACGTTTGAGCCTGATCTGAGAGTTTCTAGGCTAACAAATGTCTTACTGCTTTTATAGATGTTCTTTCTGAACACCAATTCCAGATTAAGCTTCAAGGTTTTCAAATGCACTAGTCCTTACATTCTGATAATATGGCTAAGTTCATTAAATTTATTTTGATTGTGTAGAGTTCACATAAATGCAAATAAAAACTACTTGATTGAGACCTATTCCACTCAATTTGAAACCATTAAAAATGTGTTCCCATATCTTTGATAAATGAATATTTTAAGTTACTTACTTAAAATAATTAAAATTAATGACTTTCTTAAAAGTAGAATAAACCAGTACCAACCATAATAATAAAACTGTCTTTGATTTTCTCAGCATCCATATGCCATACTTAGTACCAATCATTTTACTTAAGTTTTCCCTAAACCTTACAGCCATTCTGTAAGATAGGTATGTTGTGCCCTTTTCCAGATGAGAGAACTAAGACTCACAGATGTGAGGTGTCATACCCTAACTGCTCAACTAAGTAATTTTTAAAGTAGTATTTGAACTTGGATTCTAAAATGCATGATCAGTCCAGTGTACAACTTAGCCTCTCACATTCCTGTTATTCAATTCTGAGACTTGAACCCAAGCATTATCCCTGCTCAAAACCTGGCATAGTGTCTGACATCTAGTGGGTGCTTTGTCAGTGGTCAATGAAAGGATGAATGGATATGTAAACAAAATATAGGCTTGGTAAAATACAAAACATGATGCACAATTTTGCAATGTATTAAGTATCATGGTTTCTTAAAGCCAACATGCAAAATCATGAAAGTATAAGTCCATGGTATAAATTTCATTAAAATCACATTTACAGAAGCATATTTCTATTTGAAGAATTGATGTTACCCACACTTTAAAGTACCAAAATATGTGCTCTTTTTATATATATTTATTATAATCTGATGAATTAGGCATATTGATGTCTTCCACTGTTTTCACTCAAATACAAATTTAATTATGATTTATTAATGGAACATTCTCTCTTTTTTTGTATCATAATTAAAACAATGCATTTCACCTTCATTCTTTTTTCAGAGATACCAATGTTTAAATCTGATATTTCGGTTTTAAATCATGTTTTCTGGCCAAAACTCCTTTGGAGAGCAGAATGCATTATTCACTATTTCCAGGCATGTTGTTGTTGGACAAATCCTGCAGCAATAAACCTGAAAGATTAGAAGGGTGGAAGAGTAAGAGTTCAGAATAGACAAGGTCAAGATGCCAAGATGCCAAGAAAGAGAGGTGAGAGAAATATGGACAGGGAGAAGGTGAGGGAGAGAGAGAGGGAGGGTGGGTTTAGGAGGGGAGAGGGAGCGGGAGGGGTTTGTATTTGTCCTATTACGCTGTGACAGACATATAGAATGATATAATCCTGTTTTTGTAGGACTATTTTGTTAAAATAAGAAGAATATTGTGTTTGTCTTCTTTAAAACATTTCATAACAGTGCACCAAAAGAAGGATATAGAGACCCTCTTGTTTCATTTCCTGCCTTCATAGAATGTTGTGTTACTAAAATATTTTTATTACAGCAGAACCTGAAGCAATATAAAATGTTTGCTTGAGGATTTATTTTAGTCCCTTTAAGCTGAACTTCTGTAATGAAATCTATTTACAGACATTCCACAGTGCCCTATGGTTACTAGCTTATGCAAATGAAGTATGACCCTGGGAATAAACCTCTTGCCCCCGCATCATCCTCCCTGGCTTCAAAGGTCTCTAGGCAATCACTTTTTTAAGTGAAGAGATTTTAAGCTGAATTTAAATAGAAAGAGAAGGAACATAACTTGATGTCCAATACTCATACAATCCAACCATTTACTATCTACTATTTTCCCATAAATATTTAGACACTAATTTTAAATCCATTTAAACACATTTGGGATAAATGTGTTAGTGTATAATGATTTTTTTTTTCAGCTCTTTTTACTTTGAATCCTAGAAATTGGAGACCAATATCAATCAATAGTCATTTACTCTAACTTCATTTCTTACTTCTTAAACAAAGGGTCACTAGATTGGGACAGAATTGGTTTTGTGACAATAAAAATCTTCTCTGATGATTATATTTTCACTGAAAATATATTTGTGCTGAGCACCAGAATAATCAAAGTCATCAGAAAGATTTCTATACAATAGAAATGTTATAATAACTAGATGTATGTTTAATATATTACTTGAATATATTAGTATTAAGATTAGAATATATCAGCATTTATATGCAATTAAGAAGAAAAATAATGGATTCAATTTTTAGAGAAGAATAAGTGAAACTAGATCATGGATTGTATTTTCAAATATATTAGTGGGAAAGAGCCATCCAAAATTTTGAGTGACAATCATCATAACAAACTATATAATTTTAAAGGGTTCCTTCCTACTGAACAATACCATGAAAAAATTAAAAAACAGTTATTTTGTTTGTTTGTTTGTGGGATTGGAAATTGTTTAAAGACCAGATGGCCAGTGGATTCAAATTAGCTTTAGGAGTCTCCAGGGATCTCAAGGTCAAAGTGTCATCTCAGGATATTGCCAAAATTTAGAAATAATCCAGGATGATTCTGGGACTTGTAAGTCAAAAGGTCTCCTCTGCAATATTTCAATGGTTGGCAAACCATAGATGACTAACTTAGTAACTTGGACAAATGGCATGATGAAGTTAGGGTGCAAGAAGACATTGGCAGTTTCCTATTCAGTAAATATATAGATATATATTTTATTCCCAGGGTCATACTTCATTTGTATAAGCTAGTAACCATAGGGCACTGTGGAATGTCTGTAAATACATATTTATATTTATTTATTTATATTTATTTCTT
>NW_011888786.1:18561903-18574866 GCF_000151845.1 Pteropus vampyrus | reverse complement strand
AACTTCCTTAAGATACTAGCCACTATCACAGAAGACACATCTCATTTCTTACAGAGTTTCAGATAGCCTGCTCTGAACCATACTTAGAAGGCATGTAGTAAGACAGGATCTGTAGAAGCAAAACCTTGAAACAGCTTTACCAACAGCTTTCCATACTGCTCATCCTCACATCATTCACCAAAGAATAACGTGGGGCATTTCTCCTTAGTAGCTTAAAAATCTCAAAGAGCAAAGGCAGAGGGAAAGCTCTAAAATTTCACAGAAATGTATCATCAATGTACATGGCCAGAAAATCATGGCAGTAAACAGAAGAGCATATTTGAGGAAAGGATTTATCTCTTTTGATTAAACCATAAGTGGAGAGGGCAGTGTGCCTGAAGCTCAGACATTTTAACCCAGACCTCCTCAGCAAGCCAAGAGCATTTTGCTAATGTTAGATCAATTGGCATTACTTCAAGGGCCACAGAAACCTAATGTTTTTTCCCCTATGGATAGACAGATGCAGAATACAGTTGCCTTTTGAGAAGTTAAATTCTGGCTAATTGGGGTATGATGTAAGATGTAAATATAGAAAAAAGGAGGCACCTGAGATCCTAGGAGATTGATTTTTAAAGTAGCTTATGCTATAAATAAATAGATAGATGATAGATGGATGATAGATAAATGGCTTGTGATTTTTTACTATATTATTGAAAAGTGCCCTATTCCCTTATAAGTAAAGCTGTTACTAAGAAGATGGTAGATCATTTTCATAGGAAGTCCAGGACCATGGTGGCTCCAACCAGGATCTGATAGGAGTAAAGAAAAATGAGTCTCTAAGCAAAGGGGAAGTCTAGGCTATTAGTTCAGAGCTGAACAAGGACTGAAGTCATTCCTGGGAGTAGGATGTTAGACACAATGTGTGATTGACATGAGAAGCCTTTCAGACTCAGTCACCCTAGTCCAGTGGCTATGTTGTTGTGACCCGTAACTAAGCACACATGCATAAGAATTCACTCTTGTCAAGTGGGCAAGCATCCTGCAAAATGTACAGACAAGTCTCTGACATTGAAACCATGTGGCAGAGGGAGGCAAAGGCATTAGCGAGCTTTCCTGTTCCCTCTTTGCCTGGTATTTAAAGTAAGACTTGTCTCCCCTTTAGCCTTAAAGATCTGGGGAGCGTCTTGGCAATTAAAGGGAAAGTGTACTAAGAAGGCGGGTAAATACTTGAGTAATTAGTATATGTTCTGGGTTTGTGGAGTGGGCCGTGCTACTTACAAAAGGAATATCCGTCCCTCTCCCAAGCTTTTATCATATTCATCATAGAGTTGCACTTTCATTCTCACATCTTTTTGTTTTCAAGGTTGTGTTATACTGTATTATTTGAAATATCTTTATTCAATTGTGCTCCTATTTGATTTTCTCCACGCATACTCAAATATCTACTTTCCAATAAGAAAATAATGGTAAAAGCTTTCATTAAAAGTCGTCTTACCTGGTCACTATAATATTTACTTTCAATTGATAAATTACGCTTTCTTTCATTTGGCTACACTGAATTCGAAAAAGTAAATATAATTCCAGTTTTCAATTAATAATGCCTTTCAAAAATCTTGCTTAACCTGCCCACATAATTAGCTTATTTCTTACTTTAGCTTGAAACCAATTGCATTTTCAGAAGATACTGAAACACAACAGATCCTACTGAGTCTTTTGGGGGAGGACAAACCTGTTTTAAAATTCAACTTTAGAAGATATTTTTACTTTTTATATTAAGACGAGTTGTACTTTGATGTCTTTGAGAAAAGAATTTGTACATCTTTAATACACCTATTTTCATTTCATTATTAAAATTTTCATCTGTTTTAGCCAGTTTAGGCTAAATTATGCTGCAGTAACAAATTATCCCAATTTGTGTGGATGAAAGAATAAAAGTTTGTTTCTAGCGCACATTTATGCCAGGCACAGGTTCGCTCTGCCCAATGTCCTCTTCATTTTGGATACAAGTCTAAGTGGCCTATGTGAAATGTGCTGGTCTTGAAGCAGAGAGAAAAGAGATGAAAATGAAACGATAGCTCTTAAAACTTCAGCATAGAAGTGGTATGTCACTTGTGCCCTTAGTTATTTCATCGTAATGACTTATTTCATTGGTCAGAATGCGTAACTTGGCCAAGCTTGACATAGTCAAGTCTGCTGGTAAAAAGGGTCCAAGTAAAGAAGGATCCAGTAAGAAGGAAGTACTACCACAAATTTCTTCTTCTGCTGCTATTCAATGATCAGTATTTAAGCAGAAACACAATAGAAGAAAGATTTTTGAATTTTGTATGCCCTATAATAACAAATGTAAAGATGAGAAGCCTAGAATCACAATAGCTTCAATTCCAAACTTCTTCAGTTTTTCAGTAACACCACGGTGCCTGTTTTCTATGTTGAATATTTGAAGCTGTGACTATTAAATGCATAGATTTCTTTAGGAAAATACCATCAGTCTGTTTTTCTTTTGTTTTGTTTTTTGTTAGTGTTTTGTTTTTTATAGTCCACACATAAGTGAAACCATACAATATTTGTCTTTCTCTGCCCAACTTATTTTACTTAGCATAATATCCTCTAGACCCAACCATGTTGTCACAAAAGGCACGATCTCATTCTTTTTTGTTGTTACATAATATTCCATTATATATATGTATGTGATATATATACATATGCATGAGATATATATATGTAAGTATATTACACCTTCTTATCAAGTCTTCTATTAGTGAACATCTAGTTGCATCCCTATCTTGGCTATTGTAAATAATGCTACAATAAACATAGGGATGCATATATTTTTTTGAACTAGTAGTTTAGTTTTCTTTGGATAAATACCTAGAAGTAGAATTGCTGGTTGTATGGTATATCTATCTTTAGTGTTTTAAGGAATCTCCATACTGTTTTCAATAAGGGCTACACCAGTCTGCAGTTCCATCAACTGTGCACAAGGGTTCGCAGTGACAGACAATTACTAGAATTAGTGGGGTAATCACAGGGTAAGGTATAGAAATTTAGAATCACTATATTATAAACCTGAAACTAATATAACCAATATAATATTGAAAACCAACTATAGTTAAAAAAAATTTTAAATAAAGAAAAATACCATCAATGTCATGATTATTACATGATTATTACTATACTTAATATAATTATTTTTAAATAAAAATTATGGTTTAGTAAATGATTTTTACCTTTAAAAATAAAAAACAATATGATATGCACTACTTTTCATCTTTAGATTTTACTATTGTCTTTGTTTTTATCCCCATTTCTTTCCACGTATTTGACTTTATTACACTAAAATTTATAACAAGAGCAAAGTTATATATAGACATATAACATAGCAGTGTCTCTCTATAAAATGATTAGAAACCCACCCACCAAAAAGGCAACTTTTCAAAGACTATAGCCTGTCTATTACAAAAACTTATCATGCCTAGACAGATGTAAATAACCCATCGAGAAAGTTATCTTGATTGTTCTAAAACAATTGGTTAGTAGATATTATATCAAAATGTTGTATATCTAGGTTTATGTAAAACACACATTATAAATAATTTTTAACATAAGTAATTAACATGAAAAAAGGAATATAGAAAAAGAAATGTTACAATTTTAAAAACATTATTTACTTAAAGCAGATCTCTTCAAAATAAAATAGAGAATATTAACTATATTACATTTTAAAAGCTCAAAATATTTTAAGTACATTTTAACTTTCCATTTCTGTGCTAATAGTAATGGTCATTCTTAAAGAAATTATTTTCCTTTAAGTGTGTACGTTGATAGACAAATTATAATCTACAAAAAATTTACTATTTCAGAGTTACAACCTATGTTTTATGAACTTAATAAAATAATACCCTAGCATAATATCTTCAGTGCTCCTGTATCTCTCTGTAAATTCCACCATCTCAGTCGATCAATACGACTTTCAAGGGTCAAAGGTTTTCAATGCCCCAATGCTAGGATTACCTCAAGATTTAACAGCAGTCTCAGTTAAACATATTACATAGATTTCCCCTTCTTTTGGCATACCCAGAAAGGAATCTTTTAATTTTGATACAAGAACCAACAAGAAAGAGTAAAACAGCCCCTACATTCTACCTAATCAGCAGACAAATCAATCAAGTAAACCGAGGTGAAAGAATTATGTGATCTAAAGTGTGTACAGGTAATTATATCACTATCATTATTACCCAACAGTTGCTGAGCATTATCATGTGCTAGGTATTGTGGTAAGCGGTAATGGTACATACTTCAATGACAAATGGAGGAGGAAACGTTCAGGGGACACTTTCCAAAGAAGTTTAAATTTCAGAGAATAAATTTTAGAGAATTAATAAGATTTTGCCAGGTGAGCAATGAGTGCTGGAGAAAGAGAGAAGAGGTAGAAAAAAAATAAGACATTCCAGGCAAAACAAATATCATAGGCAGAAGAACGAAGGCAAGAAACAACATAATAAATTCTTGAGCTGCAATTAGTATAGTGCAGCACAGGCTGTGGGAGGTGAGGTCGCTGATGGCATGGGCAGCAGCCACTTCATGGAAGACCTCATGTGATTTGCTAAGATTTTTCGATTATCTTATGGGCAAGGTAACAGCAGCAAAGAGTCTTAATGAAAAAAGGTATGTAATAAATCAATACCTTGGAAAATATGGAGTACGAAGGATGCATTGGAGGAGATTAGGCTGAAGGAAAAATATCAGAGACTTTTTTTTCTTTTTTTTTTAATTTTATTTCATTAGTTTCAAGTATACAGGAGACTATTTTTAAGGTCCAGGGCAGAGAGATTCTTTTAAAAGATTCCAACAAAGGTAAGAGTAGTGAGTACAAAGAAGAGAGAGCTCGAAAGAGTACATAGAGGTCGAACTGAGAGGGCACAGTAGTTATTGGATGTGGAGGTTTGATGGTAATGTCAAGGCTGACTAGGACACATGCAAATCCAGGAGGATGGGGGATAAAGACAACGAGTCCAGTTTGGAGTTTGTTACTCATGAGGGTTCTGTACATCTAAGCATCTATTGAAGAGAAGATGGCATTTTTCAGTAGTCAAAACTTCTCTGTTTAAGTTTCTTTTCCCCTGTTGGATACTTTGAAAGGAATCATCCATATTCCCTATCTTCTTACAAGATACCTCCTTACAAATGTTACCTGGAAATTGTTTGAATACCTATATATGGAACTATTTGCTCCTTCACTGAGGAAAACACCCGCAAATCTATAATTCCTTGAACTGGGTAAGGTTCACACACCAGGTCATGATCTTTCCTCTTTTAAGTAACAAATAATGGTATTTCCCTCCTTGATTTGACATCTGACTCCTCCCTCCCACTGAGAGCATATGTCTCCTCCATACTTACGCTTCCCACCAAGATCTGACTTGCCCATTAACCTATGAAGTAACCTGAACTGTTTTGTACTTTTAAAGACCAGTAGAGGAGACAGCAATGATTGGGTGTTTTCAAAATTTTGCCCAGTGGTCTGACATCATAGATGTTTCTCTGGGTCCATTTCAACATTTGGCCAATTTTTTTTTCCTACTGAGTCATGTTAAAACAAAATATATTATCTCAATAATTGCTATCTTCAACAACCTGAAATTAAGCATATTATTACAACATGTGGTACAATGAGAAAGAAATTCTCTTCTTTAAGAAAGTGCAGGAGGTTCTGGTGCTAGAGAAGTTGTACCATACATGGAGAAGAAATTTTCAAAAATTATCTTATGTAATTTCGAGAAAAAGGTCTATCATGCTTTGTTCACAACAAAGTCCCTTTTACCATTTATCACTTATAAAAAAAATAAAAGCAAAGCTAAGCATAGTTCTAAACTCTGTCATTAAAAATTGTATTTAGATTTTAATTTCTGCTTATTTAGCAGCGTATCCATTCTTAAAATACATAAATTGTCACTACTGAAAATACAGCATCTCCCCACAAAGTGATTTTTAACAATGAACAGCTTGTTATAACTAGCTAATGTTTCTTTGTAAACCCAAAACCTTTTAGTAAGTTTACATAAAAACTCTAATAAGGTCTTAAAAACATCTATGATAAAGATCACACAATGCAGTAATACCCAAGGAGAACTGTCGACAGCAGCTTCTTGCTGCCTGCCAAAGTCCATGGTTCTTTTTTAAGATCATGGAAGGCCATTCATTTTGTTTTCATGAACTTAAAGATGATTTAACCAAATCCCCTGACAGTAGTTAATGGTTCCTAATTATATGATGTGATAAAAAAAGAAAACCTTATTCACTGAAAGACAGTATTATTACGAAAATTGTTTAATTTTATATGGCAGTGAAATTAAAAGATGACACAGCAAAGATGGAAAAATACCCCCATGAAGTGGTTGAACAGCATTCAAGTTTTCATTCTCTGTGCCAAGTTCTACTTCAGAGAGCAAATCTCGGTTGCATACAATTTCAGGAAAACACAACATTAAGTTTGGAAGAAATTTTATGGCTAAAGAATTTCATCAAAAATCGGTTCTTTATGTATTTATGAAGAAGTACGTTTGCATCATCCCTTGAATCTTTGAATCTTCTGCCATTTCCATGATTACAATTTTGACTTCAAAGATGAATGGCAATATTGTGAGTAATCCTCATCATCATACTAATATAGCCAATGACATTTTGAACAAGAATAAAAAAACAAACACCTGACTTGAAGGATTCTAGGATTTGGACCATGATAAGCATACCTGAGATTGCCTATACCATTTCTTTTGGGAACAAGAACTCCATTTCTTTCAAATCTATGTAAACGTATTAGCTTTTCAAGAGTTTCCAATCCTCATCTGTTGTGTAATCTTATGTAACTACTATTTTTTGAGTTTTAAGTATGTGCTCAGTTAAGTTTTTTTAATTTGGTATTTCAAAAACTCTATGAGATTGATATCATAACCCCTACACTACAGATGAAGAATATGTAGAGGAATAAAATTAGATCCTCAAAACACATAGACTATAAGAACAGAAACAGGATTCAGATTTCTCTTCTGTTCAACATCAATTTGAATGCAGATCTATCTGGCTCCAAAACTTAGGTTCTGCTATCACACAATACTGTTTTCCATATGCCTAACTCTCCGCTTAACTGTTTCACCTTAAACTAGGGTTACGAAACATACTGTATAACTTGTCTATGGCTTCATTATTAATAGTAATTAGACAATAAAATTAATGCTTTTAAAAACAGACTTATCATTTGAGTGTTTTTTTTTCTTATAGAACTATATGAACCGAGAAAGAGGGCTATTACCCTTCCAAATATCATGTATTTTTTTTATATTTTTTTGTCTCTCTCTTCTTTTTTAAGTTTTTACCTCTGAGCTATGTTATAAATAGGTCAGTGTTATTGCCTTCATCCCAAGAGAAAATGACCAGCACTGTGGTCCAGGCAACCATCTTTCCAACTCTTCAAGGCCTAGGTTTGTCATTTCTTCCCCACAGGACTACATGTTTGCAATTCAGAGATTCATATTTTCTCAATTATTATATAATCATCTCACAATGGGAACTGGATGAGTGTAGGGAAATCATTTGACTTAATTCAGTTCAAAACTCTGTATTAATTAATGCCTATCATGTGCCATCATTGTGTTAGGTATGGAGTAACAAAAATAGAAGAAAACTATTAAGGAACTTACAATCTAGAGACAAGTAAATAAACGGGTGTAGACATAATGTGTTGAGAACAGAGAGATAGCAATCTGCCAAGAGTGCTATGAAACTATGGAGAGGGTTCTATGAAACCACTTGGCCTATCTATGAGTTGTTCTCAGATTTCCTAGAAAAGATAGACCTGAGCCAATTTCAGTTATTAGGGAAGATGAATAAGAGTCTGGTCAGCAGGGAAGGTGAGAAGTTTCTCCTTAACAATGGAGCAGACTGCAGTAAAATACAAAAGCATAGCCATAATTTGGTTTCTCTGATGTGAATACTAGTCAAGGATGTTTCTTAAGATCAATACTGGTGAAAGGGTACAAGAGGAAGCTGGACTGGGCAGAAGAAGAAATTGAACTGGGCAGGTGATCCAAGTCTCCTTCAGCACCATAAGGAGCTCTGGAGCCAGGTCTTTATATCTTTGCCTGGCTCTGTCACCCAAATTGGTGCAGTCTTTGGCCAACCAGCACCTTAAAGCTGAAACAATGAAAGAAGGGGCAGCTGGGCAGCAAGTCTTTAGTGGAAGGTGGTCAGTGCAGAGCATCTCCATGTTCACCACAAATATAAATCTATAGATGTCCAGGGTTATTAGACTATAAATTTACATGTAAAGAGAGGTCAGAAAAAAAGCTGAAGAAGTTGACTTTTAAAGACATGTTCTCACAGTGATATGCTAGTCCCGCTTACAAAGCCAATAATGGACATTTCCTCCTGACTCTGAATTCAGTGACATCACTTTGATATCTTGAACTCATCTTTGATGAAAGTATCTGCACCGTAGAAACTGGCTTTATTTTTCTGAGAGCCAGTTTACCAGCACAAAACTTTACCATTTTCCTGCCTGTGTCCATAAACCCATGTTTGAACCATGATAAATAAAAGCCCTGAGTTAGACAGTACTCCATGACCTGCTCGGAATAAGAAAGGTTATAGGCTAACAAGTCCCACCTCTTTATGCTCAGAGAAGTCTCCTTTCTATTTCTTACTTCCTCCACTATCCTCATTTCTGCTTTGGTAAATTACAGTAGTCTCAAAGAATAATTCATTTATTACCAGTATTCCATCTTCACATGTGTTCAAAAATACATCCTGAAGGCCTACTATGTGCCAAGAACTAAAATAACTGCTTAGAATTTAATGATTAGCAAATGGCAGGCTATTTCTTGTTCTTAGATTTTATAGTTGAAATAAATATTAATTAAATCATGAAATAAATGTATAATCACAAATAGTGATTAATACTATGAAGAAAAGATAGGCAATAAAAGATACTTAATATCATTAAAGTTTTAACTTTCTAGATCACTTAAATGCTATAAAATAAAACCTCAGTGTTACTAAACACTGTGAATTAAAGTAATGATGAGAAAGCTAATTAGAATCATTTATAAGAAATTCCATCTTATCTTTTGTTATGAAAAACCCAGATGAATATTGATTTTTTTTCCCCAAAATGTCCACATATGTGTCTCACTTTTTTTATTTACTACATCATTACACTTGTCTGTTGTACCATTACAAAAATATAGACACAAAGAAATTTGAAGTGTCTCTGTTTAGGACGAAATATTTGGCAAAAAGAAAAAAACCAGCAGCTAACCTTCAAATTTCTAAATCTGGGCTGATTATATGAGGAAAAAAATGTAAATTCTTTTTATTAATATTATTTAAGGGGAAAAATATTTTGTTCTTTGAAAAAACTGAGACCTATACCTGATCTATATCTAAAAATATATGAAAGAGAAATTTAATCTCTCTCATGTATTGCATTTCCTAGAATATTCTTACCTATTCTGAGTGTGCAGTTAAAAGCACATATCAAATGCTCAGTCTGCTCTGTTTTAGAGGACTTGAAAAGGAACACTTTCTATTTATGATGTCTCAATTGTGCTTTTGATTTCTGATGAGATTAAAATATCAGTCCAAGGCAATCTGCCTCTACTTCTTATGGTCAAGATTTGAACAACATTTTGCTATTTTTAATATTTATTTTCACCCCAAAGTCATTAAAAATGCATATCTAGAATCAAATTTTAAAATTTAAGTGTTTTCCTTATGTATTGCACCAAAGAGTTAAAACATTACCTCAACACATTCTACATATATTTATACATACGACCAAAGGGATACCATTCTCATTTTTCATCATAAAGGCATTTACAAGACTTCTATCTTCTCTTGCTTTTGTGACCTCTAGCCAGAAAGGCCAAAGTAAATAAAGGTCAAGATAGATGTCAAATCAAGCAATTACTAAACAGGGAACTTGGCTGTGACCCTGAGATTAGATATGGTGACCTGTCACAGCAACAGGGAAAAACCATCCTGCAACTCCTCTTCTTGTCCTATGAAATACAATCTAGATTTGCAGCCTAGACCAGAAAAAATTGATATCTTTCATTTGCGTTTTAATCTTTTTTACCCTTCATATTAGAGTTGTCCTCCTATTTTCTCCTTGGCTATAGGCTCTGAATTGTAGACATTTGAGAGGAAAAATTAATGGGTCTCAGGGCTGGAGAGGGACAACATACCTATCATGAAAAATGAGAACAAACCAGCACAACATAAAATGTTGTAATATCATTTTTATTCATATAACTTTATTTGGAACTGCATGAAAATTAGATAATTTGTGTAATAGCCGTGATCTGAATCAAATGCTATTTTTTTCTTCAATGAGTCGTTTGTAGAAACATAGTTTTGAAACATTCTTTGAGAGGTGACTAAAATTTGAAAATTTATTTATATATCTGAGCTTTGATTCATACAATCACTAGAATCTCATTCTTTCCTCTTTTATCCCCCCCAAAATTGCCACTCTTCACTCCAAAAGGTATGTTGGAAAATATTGCCATTTTTTTTACCCATATTAATAATACTGAGTTCCTCACTCCTGAATTCCTCTACTCCTTAAACTTTCCATCCTTCAAAACACCTATATTTCTATTATTTCACTTTTCATTGTCAAGAAAATGAAAGACAAAATTTACTTAGGAATATATGTAAATTTTATTTCTGGGTTGAGGCAGAAATAAAAGGCAAATTTTAAGTCATAGCAGTAGCTCAATAATGGTGTCTTACAAAGAGGTTCTTTGCTTGTTCTTTTCCCGCTTTGACTTCCACAATTCACTAGGGAATATTACCAATTAAATAAAAAATCTCAACCATGTTTCCTAGTAAATTACAAATTCAGTTGAATTAATGGATTTCGACTGTTAATTTAAGTAGTCTCAGTAAAATTCTTTAAGTCAAAGGGCCTCATTTGAAAGTCTGACTTTGAAATAAGCTAATAGAAAAAATAAGAGGGTGAAAGACAAAACAAACAAACAAACAAACCAAAAAAACAAAAAAAATGACATAATCTCAAACCTGTTATTGAAACCCAGTCCTAGGACTCCTTTGAGGAAGAATTAATCTAGAAAAAATGTTTTGAAAATGAAAGTTTTACTTTTCAAAGATTCTTACATTAGCAAATTAAATGTTGACTCCATGGAAGAATGTAAAAACATTACTTTAAGGTAAGTTTCATTTCAAATTCCACTCAATTCCAAGTCATTATTTAAAAAAAAAAAGAATAAAGGAAGAAAAATAATATGAAGACTTTCTTAGCTGAAAACCTTAAAAAAATAAAACAAAAGTAAAAGTTTCCAAGATGACAGCCAAAGTAATTTAAATTCTATGTAAACCACACTTAAGTTTAATTGTTTTCTGCCCCTATGCTCACTGCTTTCGTTTCTTTGTTCAAGAATTCTAATAAGAGGTCTTATCAGAAAGTTTGGCGTATTATTTTTGTTATTATAAGTGGTTCTTCTAGTCATCAATAAAGCTAAAGTAGTATATGTAGTTTGAATGGTCAGTTTAGAAAGCTTTATAGTCCCCAAGGTTTTCTTCACAGATTATATGAATTTTGGAATATTATTTCTTCACAAAGCATAAACACCTGGGGGCCATAGCATAGGCAGGGGCAGGGTGAACTCCTAAAAATTCTACATTCTTTCTTTGAAAAAAATCCTTTTCATCTCTACTGCATGAATTTTTATTTTTATTTACAAAATTTCCAGAGCTGAGACGAAACAAAAGAACCCAGCTAACCACCACTTTGAATTGCTACATCTTGTTTCCTCATTGTATCTGCGGCTAACAAAACTGTGAATGAATAAGACCAAAGATGCTGCCTGTGATGGCTTGATGTGTTTTCTGTTTTCCCAAGTGGTGTGGCCAGATTTGGGAGGGGGGGGGGGGAAGAAACTTATGTATTAAAAACATTGTCTAGGAGTGAGAACCTGGCATTTAAGTACGGGTGGATTCCCTCTAAATTTTACCCCAGTGGCTGCAAGATATGAATCACAGAAAATGGGCAACTCCCTATGGCTAGCATTCTTTCTACCCACCTTTAATAATGCCAATTAGCCTGGGTGGAGCCAACTTGAGTGTATCATTTTTATAATAATTTTTTCCTTTAGATAGGGGTCTGTGGGCTTCAGGCAAACTAAAAATAAAATTATACCCTTTAAGGATAGGGAAAGGTTATATTTTAAAGTTAGAAAATTAATTTTAACTTTACTAGTGTTTATTCTTAATGTTTTCTTTATTCCTTTTGAAAACTTTAAAATAATTCAAGAAAGCATAATAATCATCTCTGGAATTATCACTAAGTACCAATAATGTCAAAGGTTATTAATATGTTTCTTTTAAGCCTCCTATTTTCTAGACGTTCTCAAGCACCTAGACAAAAAATGATAAATGCAAAATGAATTTAAAAGACTGAATTTCTTCATGATGAGTCATTTTAATATTATTCTAAAGAAACATATTTGCTAAATAGCACCTGTAATAACTATAATTTTCACAAACGGTTATTTTCCCAAAAATCTATAAGCACCACACAAATCAGTGCCTAACCTTTACCAAAATGCCCTAACGATTATATATACAATAGAATATTATTCAGCTATGAGAAAGAAGGAACCCCTGCCATTTATAAAAATATGAATGGACCTCAAGGGCATTATGCTAAGTGAAATAATCCAGATGGAGAAAGACAAATACTGCGTGGTATCACTTATATGTGGAATGTAAAAAAAAAAAAGTCAAACTTACAGAAAGAGAGAGAAATAGGAAGAGGTTGGTAAAGGGTACAAATTTTCAGTTATAAGATGAATAAGGTCAGAGGATCTAATATATAATAAGGTGACTACAGTTGATAACATTGTATTATATAGTGGAAATTTGTTAAGAGTAGAACTTAAATGTTCTCACCAAAATAAATAAATA
>NW_011888786.1:18558060-18560621 GCF_000151845.1 Pteropus vampyrus | reverse complement strand
TACAGTTGATAACATTGTATTATATAGTGGAAATTTGTTAACAGTAGAACTTAAATGTTCTCACCAAAATAAATAAATAGATAGATAGATAGATAGATAGATAGATAGATAGATAGATAGATAAATAGATAGATAAATAAGTGAGGTAATAGATATATTAATTAACTAGAGGAGAAAATTCTTCCATGCTGCTTATGTGTATCAAACCATCACAATGTATAGTTTAAATATCTTAGAATTTTATTTGTCAATTAAACCTCAATAAAGCTTAAAAAATCCTATTAATCAATATGCAGTGAAAACTGTACATGTAATATCCAGGCCAATTTCTGAGGTAAACTCATGTGAACCTCCAACAACCTTCTTAAGTAAAAAAGCTTTCCATTTTAAAAGGAGAAAATCGAGATTCAAAATGATTGACTATGATCCTGAGTTAATTATTAGAAGAGTAGGTTAGATTCCAGGCCTCCTGGATTCTGATATACCACTTAATATTTACCCTCTCAATATCTAACTCGCTTCTCAAATTTTTATGTAATCTGTCTCTTCTTTAGGAATTCAGAGAAAGCACAAGTTTGTTAAGGCCTTAGAGGGACAGAGGGCTTTGAGCAGAGTCTTAAAATTGGGACCAGTTGGGACAGGTGGAGAAATGTATGCCAGGAGGGGGACAATAGTCGCTAAGTAAAAATAGTTACAATAACATTTATTAAGCATATTATTATTAGACATTGCACTCAGCATTTAACCTACATTATCTGGTTTACCTCTCATAATGCACAATGAGTTAAATACTTCTGTTTAGGAAA
This sequence comes from Pteropus vampyrus, assembly GCF_000151845.1. NCBI lineage: Eukaryota > Metazoa > Chordata > Mammalia > Chiroptera > Pteropodidae > Pteropus > Pteropus vampyrus. Next base: position 18,559,815 of record NW_011888786.1, on the reverse strand, counting down.
CAGTAATTTCCCCCAGTTTCCCCAGGGTAACAGAGCTGGAAGAGGACAGAAACTTGAGCTGGATTCCGGACCTGGTCTGTTTGACTCTCAAACCCAAGCTCTTAACCTCTATTCTCTACTGTGTCCAGAGGAAAGGCATAAGAAGAAGCAGAGCATGTGCGAAAATAGCCCAACTAGAGAAGAGTCATGCTGAGCGTGGAAGGAAAAAAATGGATAAACAGACAAGGAACAAGTTATAGAGTGCTTGAAAATTCATTGTTAAATTCGACGTAGTAAGTAATGGGACTTCTTTATAGATTTTTGAGTAGAAAGAAAGATGATAAAGGAAAGTATTCAAAGAATCTTTGTCTTAGTACAGGAAGACTGGGAGGAAGTAAAAGATGAAGGTAAAGGAGCTAGTTTAGAAACTAATCTAATAGTTCAAGTACAAAATCATTAAGGTGTAATCCAGAGTAGTCGACATGATCATGAATCAGAAGAAAAGGATATAGAAAAATTTAGAAAGAAGAATCAACACAATTTCATGACTAATTAGATACAGAGGAATAATGAGTCAAAGATGACTGGACAGTTTCAAGCCTAGGAGACTGAGGAGATGGCGCCACAGAGAGTAAAACTGAGGGAGGAAACTGTGGTGGGAGAGCATGAGTTTGTGATTAGGCATGTTGGATTTTAATGACTGATGAGTAGGGACTTAGAGATGGGACTTGTTTTCAGATATCAGTATATAACCATTAGAAACATGGGTGCTATGCAATGATGAAAATAGCAGATATATCTGAATTTGCTGGTTAAACATGGAGAGAGAGAGTAGGGCCCAGAATTTAGGTTAAGGTATTTCCATAAGTAAGGCTGCCTGAGAGGAATAAGGAGACATTCAGGAAATAAGAAAGAACAGTTTCTTCCATTTAAGAGTTTTACAATCTCAGCGAGTCACATTAACATTCATGAAGCAACATCAGTATATTTATTTATCTCCACCGGAATACAAGCTCCATGAGGGCAGGGACCAGCCCCTGAATCAAGACTTGGCATATTTTAGAAATTCAATAATATTCGTTGAATAGATGAATAAACCATTGTACCCCGTATCTCAGCAACTAGCCTAGTGCCTAGCAAATAGCTGGTACTCAATAAACTTGTTCAATTGAATAATTCTATCTCTACTCCTAAGGAGAGCTCATCTTAAAGTTGCAAGTTATGAGATTCAAGACAAGTTATCTAAGAATTCAGAGAAAAGACATATTATTGAGGCATTGCAAAAAAAAAAAAAAAACTACAGCATTACCTTGAAAGAAAGTGAAAATTTAAATAAAGAGAGAAGAAAAGACGGGGATAAAAATAGTCACTAAGGCACAAAGGCAGAAGTGAATTTGAGATATCTGTACATTAGTTTAAAATTTAGATATGAATGAAGGATATGAATTAAGGAATCATGAGAATTATCATTGATTAGGTTGTGGTGCTAGTAACCAAAAAATATACCACAGTCCTCCATGATTCGCTACAGGCAATAAGAGAGAAATGAATTAAAGACTATGCCAAGATTTACAACCTGAGTGACCGTAAAAATAACGGCAACAGGGAACTCAAGTGGAGAGGAAGACGTGTTTGTTTTTGAATACAGATGCCCCCAATTTCTCTGTTAGGCACCATTTGAATGACATTCACTCCAACCAGCTCAAATGAAAATAGGAATCATTAAAGAAAGATAAAATACAAAATTTTGTAGACATCAGAGAAAAGAAAAAATGT
>NW_011888786.1:18546687-18557145 GCF_000151845.1 Pteropus vampyrus | reverse complement strand
CTTCAGACTTCAAATGAGTTTGTGTTATCATTTAATAGGCACTATAATAAAATATTCATTGACAGGAAAAGAAAGAAATAGATATAAAATCAAGATTTGTCTCTAGAGAATCACTTCTTTATGATACTTTCCTTCTCCATCATCTTCCATAATCCAGAGTTAATTGTTTTACCTTTAAATCCTTCTGGAAATATTCTAGTAGATGATCTGCCAAATATAAAGCAATAATCCTAACCTGAGTGCTATCAAGTTCAGAGCAACTCAGACCATAAGAAACAATATATATGAAGCATTTATTCAATTGAAAATGGCTTTTCTAACAAATACCGTTTCCTATTCCTCTTTACAGATTTATAAGGTAAATCTTACGAACTGATCTATAATCTCTGAAAGGTAAAAATTTGTACTTTACTTAGTTAGCATCATATGGATCAGAACCAAGATATTATTTCCACCAACTGAATAACTAAATTGTTCTAAGCCAAATAGTCAGTGCTTGCCAATTTTTACTTGATGAAAATTCATGGCTCTAGGAAAGAGGTGAAGCTTCCACCCACACAAAAATTCTCTCACTAGTGAGCCAATTATCTGAAATTTCATTACTAATTTTTTATCCTTTTTGTTGACAACTTTAATCCTTATGAAACTGTTTATTCTTCTGTTGGGGCGAATATTCTCCTTGTTCCCAGAGATAATTTCTGACTACTTAATTTCACCAGGTTCAGCTTTTCTGGTAAGCTCTTTTGCATATTACATGGTTAGGTCCAGAAAATAGTTTAAGAAAAAAGGTCAAAGATATCAATGAACTATAGGCTAGAAAATAAACTATGTCAAATGTTAGTCAGAAATATTCTCTTGCAATTTATGTAAATTTTTCATAAGGACCTTCTGAAAAAGCAATTACAAATTGCCTGGCAAAAGTATGTTTTTGAATTATTTTATAATTACAGTACATAAGAACAGTGGTCCTATATTTAAACTAAAAGAAAAAACAGTCCTCTTTAAAATGTTATTAAAATTTTACAGAAAAGCTGAAGTCACTACTAATGTATAATCTCTCTTCAAATAAGCTATTTTTTATTCTTCAAATACATGCTTAATAATCTGTAAGGAAAGATTGGAGAAGCCTACATTGATGTTTCCTGTATCTGAAGAAAATAAAGGATAATTAAAATCAGTAGCCCTACCATGATCCACAGCCCAAAATATACACATATAATATATTTTCCCAGATAAGACTTGCCTCATTGCCTTACATGGTATTCTACAAATATACAAATTTTCGATGCCTACATATACCATAAGTATCTTCTAATTAGTTCACTTATTCTTTTATTTACATCTTGACAATTTCTAATAACCCATCTTTAAAGTGTTAGCTTTTCTGAAGATAAAATTTTATTTGGTTTAATTTATTCTTTAAGAGTATAGGTGGTTCTGTTCATTGTTTCTTCTAATTCAACAGTAAGGAATGCAGGCATGCATTCCTATTTCTGGGTGCATAGTGTTCAAATATGGACCATGATATAAGATCTTTTATGTGAGATAGTCTTCAGTGTGAGACCAGAGATTAACTTTCCATTCTCCACCAATATTCGTATAGTACTGACAGCTTTAAGGTAACTACTCAACGTGAAAATCTCATATTATCTGAAACTATTTTAATTAAAGACTCGAGTGAAGTTGCTCTACAAGACAAACATGTATTGCTTTGATGGATTCATTCAGTCTCAAGTAAACATTTGACCAAGTTATATGATTTTTAAAAATACCTATTGCATGTTTTTAATTCCATGAATATAGTTATGAAAAATATTTTAAAATCTTTGCACTTAGTACTTGCAGAAACTGGAAAAGTTAGGTAACTTCTCTGACCCTCATTTTTCTCATTTGTGAATTAGAGATTAATCATAACTTTTTTTTGCAGATTAAATTAAAAGAGCTATTGAAGTTCTTGGTACATAATAGATTTTTACTAAATGTTTACCTTTATTATTGTAACTGGGAAAATACAGTATTTCAGGGGTATTGAAAAAAAAGTGGCATGATAATACACTTTTAAATCCAGAAATTGAAGTCACATGTATTCTTGGACTGTCTTTTTTTTCCTTCCTTTCTACTACCCAGTGGCTCATGTAAATCCATTGGATTCCTGACATCTTAATTATGGATTTGCTTCTACAGGCAGATACCAAATAGGATTGCTAGGAAGAAGGTTTAGTACTATTCTAAGACTAGGCCCCAGCTGTCTCCCATTTTCATGAGATAATAAATACCTTTTTGCTTTCCAGGTCCCTTTCCCTGCCATTCTAATTTTGCCTTCTGATATAATGCTCCCCCTCGAATCGTACTAATCATCCACCCCCTCTGCCTCCCATACCCAACAAGAGCCCCCCAAGCCCTTATTATACAACTTGGTCTTTTCTTTCAATAATTCAGTAAATTTAAGACCTCACTTAGAAGGATTTGTCTCTAAATAATTTCTTCCCCACCTTCCCATTGTCATGTCCTACAGTCCAAGCTGAGACCTAAATGGCATCTAGAATAGCAAGGCTGATCACTAGAATTCTGGTATTTTTGAACAGCCAAGTGAAAATAACATAGGCCAGGATAAACCTTAACAATTTAAAAACAAACAAAACTATCTGTAAGCATAATGCAAATGTTCTTAGTAATAAAGCTCAGAGAAATTGGAAATGAAAATAATTTTTATCCCCTATAATTTAAAACTCATTCTAGGCTTTAACCAAAAACATTTTTCTTATTGTATAGCATGGTCAAACTTTGAAGAAATAAAACAAAACATTAAATGAAATGTCCTCGGCAAGAACTAATTACCCTCAATGGTTTTCCATAGTCCAGAGCATTAATCTAATTAACCCATCTTTCATGATGTGTTGCTTAAATGGGGCCAGGCAACCACCCCTGCATATGTACAGATGCCTGGACATGCTTGATCTTGTGGTTGAAACTCAAATTCTTTCTCTCACACAATGGAGCAGAAAACACTTTCATTTCCTGGAAAAGATTAAGTAGCTGCAAAATGTCACAGGTATTGCATTTTTTTGTAACACATATTTATCTATTTAATAGATTTCTTTTCTATTCTAGCAGAAGAAGTTTACATTTATTTAAGCAGTTTCTCTAAGTTTGCTGAGTAGCAATTACATATCATTCAAAGCTACCCATCTACACAAGTTCTCTTGTTTTTACCTAAATTCTCTAAATATTTTATGAAAATAAACAAAATAAACTAAACTAAATTATATTATATTTAGTGACTTGTAGACTCAGTCTGATGTATATTTTGGGACACCAATTTGGTGAGAGTATTTATAAGTTTATGTTTCATGCTACACATAAAGAAAGAGGCAAAGTTTTAACATTTACTTATTTAAGCCCCAATATAAAGAGGATTTGAGTAGATTTACAAATAGTTGAGCAATGTAATGACATAATAATACACACATATTATATATCAGGCAGTGTTCTAAGCATTTACATGCATTATCTCATTTATTTCTCATAACTGTATGAGGTCAATCTAATGTCATCCTCATTTGCTACAGATGAGAAACGAAGGCTAAGAGAGGCTAATGAACTTCCCCAAAGCTCCAAAATTGAGGAGCAATTGGGATTTGAAACCAGGTTGTCTGACTGTAGATCTATGTCCTTGTCAGTAAGGAAATAAGAAAGAAAAGGAAGCCATAATTATCATCAGCACAAGAAATATGTATTGAAAATTTTTCCTAATATGAAAAATGAATCATAAATTTGGTTCTCATTTTCTGGGAACCAAATAAAGAAAATAATACAATTAGAAACAAAATTCACAGTGCCCAAAAAATAAAAGGCATACCAACAATTCAGAAAATACATGGCTTCTCTCTGGTGAACATCATGACAAAAAGCAGAGTATTCTAAAAACATAAGAACAAACAACAAAAAAATATCCAGAAAATAACAACAAAACCTAGCTCAGAAAAAGCATGTTTAATGCTCCAAAGCAATATTATCCAAATATGTATGTCCAATGGCATGGTTTGATTTCAGAGTAAGATTTAGAAAATCTCAAGGACTAAATAAACTATTACAGCAATCTTCCCATATATAAAAATGTAATATCTTAGAAGTTACTCAACATTTAATGAGACTTAAGAAGCAAATACTAATATTATATTGGCTGGTAAGAATCTGAGATGGACCTATATTATTTTGCTGATTTAAAATGTATCCATTTATTTAATTTTTCAGTAATGTAGAAGGTAGAAAGGGTACAAATCACTTAACTGCTCTAATCACTTAACTAAAATAGGGATAATAATAGTACCCTTCATTGTGTTGCTTTGAAAATTAAATGGGATAATGCATAAAAAGTTCTTAGAACAATGTCTAACTTGTGCTATACAGTAACTAAATTGTTGAATGTTATCAATTGTTGAATGTTACCACTCCTAAGTCCATATTTAGAAACTCTAAGGTGACCCTTCAACACTTTATGAAGCATAGCAGTAAATTGAAACAATATTATAGCTTAAGAAATTAAAACCAAATTCTTTTAGTCAAGTCAGGATTCAACTCTTAAAAAATATATGTAGATGTTGTGTTCTTTGTCACTTTTTCAAAATATTTTAAATTAGGTTTAAATTTTTGTGGGAAAAAATGATTTTTTCTTTAATTTAGTTATGTAGATAAAATTGAATCCTTGGATCTATTAATAAAGTGAGGATAGATTTCTATTCAAACTGGAATACTACTGAGAATGAATGGGGTGCTGAAATAACTAGCAGCATTAATTGATCTAAAATGAGCATAATCCAGGCTATTTTAGCAAATCTAGAACATAGGGTCACCACACCAGTGCTTTCTTCTGTATTTCAAAAACACAGAAAACAATTAATGGATTTGCATTGTTTAAAAGGTATTTGCAAAAACCACTTTTAAGGCCAGTATTTTTTTTGCAAAATCATAATTACGTTTCATTTCAATATGCATTAATTTCCAAAACAAATATGCATTATTTCCACTCCATCAAGCAATACCAGTGGTACTCAGAATCAAATGTATTCTAACACTTATGCAAAAGTTGCAACCTTAAATAGGCTTAGCTCAGAGATACTGCAAATTCAGTTCCAGATCACCACAATAAAGTGAATGTCACAATAAAGTCACAAATTTTTGGTTTCCCAGTGCATATAAAAGTTATATTTATACTATATCGTAGTCTATTAAGTGTACAATAACATTATATCTGAAAAAAACAATGCGCATACCTTAATCAAAATATTTTATTGCTAAAAACTGCTAACCATCATTTGAGCCTTCAGCAAGCCATAATCTTCTTGTCTGGATGCTGATGGCTGCTAACTGATCAGGTTGGTGGTTGCTGAAGGTTGAGGTGCTGTGGAAATTTCTTAAAATATGACAAAAATAAAATTTTCTATATTGATTGACTCTTTCCTGAGTGATTTCTCTGTGACATGTGATGCTGTTTGATAGCATTTACGCATAGTAGAACTTCTTTCAGAAATAGGAGTCAGTCTTCTCAAACCCTGCCACTATTTTTTCAACTAAGTTTATGTAATTTTCTAAAGCCTTTGTTGTCATTTCAACGATCTTCACAGCATCTTTATCAGGAGTGGACTCCATCTCAAAAATATCACTTTCTTTACTCATTCATAAGAAGTAACTCCTCATCCGTTCAAGTTTTAACATGAGATTGTAATAATTCGGTCACATCTTCAGGTTCCACTTCTAATTATAGTTCTTTTGCTATTTCCACTCCATCTGCTGTTCATTCCTCCACTGAAGTCTTGAACCCCTCAAAGTCATCCATGAAGGTTAGAATCAACTACTTTCAAACTCCTGTTATTGTTCATATTTTGACCACTTCTCATGAATAACAAATGTTCTTCATGGCATCTAGAATGGTGAAACCTTTATAGAAGATTTTCAATTTACTCTGTCCAGATCCATCAGAAGAATCACTATCTATAGCTACAGATTTATGAAATGTATTTCTTAAATAATAAGAATTGAAAGTCTAAATTACTTTTCAATCCATGGGCTACAAAATGTTTATTGTGTTAGCGGGCATAAAAACAACATTAATTTCTGTTGTACATCTTCATCAGAGTTCTTGAGTGACCAGGTTATTGTCAATGAGCAGTAATATTTTGAAAGGAATCATTTTTTTCTGAGCAATTCTCAACGGTGGGCTTAAAATCTTCAGTAAACCATATTGTAAACAGATGTGCTGTCATCCAAGCTTTGTTGTTTCGTTTATAGAGCACAGGCAAAGTAGATATAGCATAATTCTCAAGGTCCCTAGTACTTTTAGAATGGTAAATGAGCACTGGCTTTAACTTAAAGTCACCAGCGACATTAGCCCCTAACAGGAGAGTCAGGCTGCATTTGATGCTTTGAAGCCAGGCACTGACTCTCTGCTCTCCAGCTGTGAAAGTCCTAGATGGCATCTTCTTACAACAGAGATTGTTTCATCTACAGTAAGTCCTCACTTAATGTTGTTGATTGTTTCTGCTACTTTAAGTGAAACGACAATGTATAATGAAACCAATGTTACCATAGTTTCATCGATATAAACAGGAGTTAAGTTCTTATGGCATCTCATCAAGGTTAGAATGAAACAACATTGAATGAAATGGGGTCATTAGAGGACTTGCTGTACAGTGAAAGTCTGTGGTTTAGTATAGCCAACCTCATTAATTATTTTAGCCATCTTCGTTAGTTATCCAGATCTGGATAACTTGCTGCAGCTTCTACATCAGCGCTTGCTGCTTCACCTTGCACTGTTGTTATATAGTGGAGATGGCTTCTTCCCTTAAATCTCATGGCCCAACATCTGCTGGCTTCGAACTTTCCTCTGCAGCTTCCTCACTTCTCTCAGCCTTCCCAGAATTAAAGAGTTAGGGTCTTGCTCTGAATTAGTCTTTGGCTTAAGGGAATGCTGTGACTGGTTTGATCTCCTATGCAGATTACTAAAACTTTCTCCATATCAGCAATAAGGCTGTTTCGCTTTCTTCTCATTAATGTATTCACAATAGCAGCACTTTTAATTTCCTTCAAAAACTTTTTCTTTGTATTCACCGCTTAGCTAACTGACACAAGAGGCCTAGCTTTCAGTCTGTCTCAGCTTTTGACATGCCTTTCTCCCTAAGCTTAATTATTTCTAGCTTTTGATTTGAAGATAAGAGATGTGTGACTCTCACTTGAACACTTAGAGGCCATTTCAGTGTTATTAATTGGCCTATTTATAATATTGCTGTGTCTCGGGGACTATGGAGGCTAGAGGAGAGGGAGAGAGAGTTGGGGAATGGGGAGTGTGGGAAACAAACAGCCAGTTGGTAGAGTAGTAAAAATACACACAATATTTATCTATTGATTTTGCTATCTTATATGGGCACAGTTCATGGCATCTCAAAACAATCATAGTAGTAACATCAAAGATCACTGATCTCAGATCATCATAACAATATAATAATGAAAAAATTTAAAATATTGTGAAAATTACCAAAATGTGCCAAAGAGATACAAGGTGAACGAATGTTAAAAAAAAAAAAAAATGACCAATAGATTTGCTCAATGAAGTGGGATTTGCCACTAACCTTCAATTTGAAAGAAAAATCACAATATCTGAGAAGCACGATAAATAAGGTATGCCTGTAATAAAATCCAATGGATTATGTTGCTCATTAGTTTGATAGCATAACTGGTCATTTAATAGCATTTAGATTTATTTTTACATATATTTTTTATCTGTGAAATTTATGAACAAATGTCCAGTATATCTCTTCAGTGACTGTGTATACATACATAATAGAATTAGACATGTCCCACACGTTATTTTTTTTTCTTTTAGAAAACATGCTAATGGAGGAGTAAAACATGTTTCTAGATTCTTTAAGTCAAATATTATTTTCCTTCCACAAAAGATTTTTTGTAGTATTGCCATCCCCTGGTTTATTCTTTTTATGTCTTTAAATTCTCATTATCATCTAAATAAATAACAGGGGGAAAATAACAAATATTTAATTAATTTATAAGATTAATAATTTAAAATTATTATAAAATAAACATAAATGGAGAAGGATTAGAAAAGAGAACAGTGAGAAAACTAATAAATATAAAACTACTGAGTATACTGAAATGTCTCCTGTGCATAGTTTAAGAATGTAATTCATATTTAGAAGACTGTCTTTGTGCAGAATATCAGTAATAATAGAATAATATCCCAATTGAATGAAATTTCATTATATGTCAATAGAAATTAATTGATAGATTTCTGAGCGGAAAAAAAAGGTGGAATGTAATTCAAGGAGAAAAAAAAAATGTAACAAGGAAAGAGTTACCATGGAATTATTCTTGTAAACCATGGATGCCTTTCCCCACTTCACTTCTAATCTTTGAACCAAGTAGCATAATTCCATGCTCCTCCCTTGTATGTTTCTCTTCTCTGATGACCTAAGCACCATGAGAGCAGAGACTGTTTATTCAACACTATATTCTCAGAACATTATACAGAACCTGATAATGTTCTGTATAAGGTGCACGATATACATTTATTGATTGGTGACTATAAAGCCCATTATTTAGGTTCCACATATAAGTATTTAAAGTCCAGGATAAAAACAACCAATTAAAAACTATCTTAAGAAATTGAATTAACATTAGGTTTACTATGTTCCCAGACGTATAAGGTAATTTCAAAGTCTAATGTAATCATTGATTATATTGGTACAGATAAGGGCCAGATCAGGAACTAGTTATCCTTTGTTCTGTACTCATCAGATCACGTTATAAGAAATTTTACCATAGTAGAGTCAATCAGAAGGGGAAAGATATGGTACTGAAATTAATCATTCATGTATCATTAAAGTCATTAGAGAAAGACAAGGTGAGACATGATCACTCTTTAAATATGAACTAGTGGCATATAAGATATAGTGTGATACATTATATCAAATTCCATTTGATATTGAATGGAATTTTTTTATTATTCCATTATAATGTCAGAGATATGTACCAACCCCCTGCCCTCCCCAGAAAAAGAGAGAATTCTGTGACTCACTTCAAAGACATCTGTATTTTTAGAATGCTTACTACATGTAGTTAATTGTCAATATCTGTAAGAAATTAGTAAATGAATAAAATCAATTGCAATACACTAACTCTCTCTGAAGTATTTGTAGAGTTTATATCTATTTAATTGTGATAAGCATGCAAAAAGACTCCACATTATATGTCATCAGGAAAATGCAAACTAAAACAACAATGAGATATCACTACACACCAAAATTCAGAACACTGATAACACCAAATGCTGACAAGGATAGGGAGCAATAGTAATGCTCATTCATTATTAATGATATAAATGGTATGGCCACTTTGGAAGACTTTGGCAGTTTCTTATAAAACTAAACATACTCTTATAATAGGATCCATTAATCACATTCCTTGATATTTACTCAAAGGAGTTGAAAATTTATGTCCACACAAAAACCTGCACAGGGGTGTTTATAGAAGCTTTATTCATAATTGCCATAACTTAGGAAAAAACAAGACAACCTTTAGCAGGTGAATGGATAAATAAACTCTGGTATATCCAGACAGTGGATTATTATTCAGAACTAAAAAGAAATGAGATATCAAGCCATGAAAAGACATGGAGGAAACTTAAATGCATATTACTAAGTGAAAGAAGCCAACCAGAAAAGTCTACATACAGTATGAGTCCAACAATATGACATTCTGAAAAAGACAAAACTGTATTAACTGTAAAAAGATCAGTGGTTGCCAGGGGTTGAGGGTCTGGGGACCAATAAATAGGTAAACACAAATTTTTGGGTTAATGAAAACACTCTGTACAATACTATAATGTGGATACATGTAATTATACATTTGTTCAAACCCATAGAAGGTACAACACCAAGAGTGAACCCTAACACAAAGTATGAACTTTAGGTGATTATGATGTATTAATATAGGCTTATCAGTTGTACTGAATGTATCATTCTGTGGGAAATATTGATGTTGGGTGAGGCTGTGTGTGTGTAGGAGTAGAGTGTATATAGGAAATCACTGTGCTTCCCATTTTGTTGTGGACATAAAACTGCTCTAAAAAACTAAAGTCTTAAACAAAAAAGAATTTATGCTGGCGCTACCACTATGTCAGATTTAGTAAAATTGTCTACCTAAAAGAGTAGGGCAAAGTCTGTGTTGTAGAACAGCTACCAGCAGAGTTTCTCCTGCAGCCTCAGCTCCCCATTGAGCATGTACTACAGATCCAGGTCTATAAGTCTGGTACAGGACAGACAAGAATGTCTTTTAAAGAAATTGCCAGTCCATTAAGTGAGACTGATAAACTATAAATATTTACTTATCTAAATAACCTGTTAAATAATAAAAAAAGATAATCTAATTGCATATGGCCTCCTCTAA
>NW_011888786.1:18541247-18545547 GCF_000151845.1 Pteropus vampyrus | reverse complement strand
CCTGTTTTCATGTAAAAATGTGTATATTTCATTTTAGAACAAGAATGCTCACTTAAATTCTAACTATAGCCCACTATTCCTTGCAAATCCTTCTTTCTGCAAAACAATGCCTAAGTTAATCTTCTTCATTTTCTATTTTTGTAGTTCATTTTTTGCTCATAATGTGTCCTCCTATTTTACCCTAAATTATACCAAAATAAAATAAAACTTTGGTTTTAACATTTTTTTTAGAAAAGAAAATATTATAATGTTCAAAATCATCACAGCTATCTGGGTATTTATATAAAAATATAATTTTCATTCAAAAAATTTCACGTATTATTCTATTCAGCCTAATTTTTCAGCACTTCCTCAGAGAGACTCTTAATCTGCTGGGTTAGTGAGAGCTCTATGAATAGTTCTTATTCATCAGCCTCAAACAAGATAATTGACTGCAGAACCCAAGACAAAAAGGGTTTGGAAGAGGATGTGGCAAGGTGGTAAAGGAAGTAACTAAGATGTTCATAGGGCTCTTGAATAACAGAATTTGAAAGCGGGGGTGGAAACACCTTTGTAGGTTTCTTGGATAATCTCTTAAACATGCAAATAAGTGACTAAGTTAGAGGAAACCAACATACAATGGTTGGGGCATATTTACGTGGCATTTTGGGATCATGTTAAAACTGGTGAGAATTAAACCCAAATCTCAAGGGTCTCATCTACAAAGAGAGGAATAAATGAAGAAGAGACCACAAAACTGAGAAGACTACAGACTGCTGGGATGGGATTTTAATCACTGGCACCATGTAAGATTCTCTTTTGCTCCATCATGCCATAGGGGGATTAAATGATTTCTCTGTCTTTTGAATTTCATGGGCTCCAAGTGGATTTTAATGGATTTCAGATGATTTATTACAGTGCTGAGAAAACAATCCACATTACTGAAAACATAAAACCAAATGGACAGTTTTACAACATATTTCCACTCATTCATAAACTACTCTGACAATGCCACTCATTGTTATCTCCCTAAATTTCCTATAAAATAATTATTCATGATGATATTATGTTGACAAATTAATATGAGAAGCTATTTACCTCTTTAAAAATATATTTTTTAAAAAATTATATTCTAAATGGAATATCAAAGAAATGTTTTTAAAAATATACTACTATGGAAGAAAACAACTATGTATTTTAAATTGTCAAAAGCCAAATTGCCAATAAAAAGATTTTCAAACTGACATTACTGCTAGTTTCAAGGAAAAAGATTCAAGTTTCTAAATTTACATATATAAATGAAAGTATACAGAAACAGTAGTTGCAAGACTAACTGTCTCACTTGTGGGCTTGCTGTTTTTAAGACTATGTATATGCATCCAGATACTATAGAAATCTAATGTATTCATTAATAATTATTGGATACCAATATGTGTTATTCACTAGGTTAATCTTTGTAATAATATAAGACATATTCTTGCTCTCACTCTATTGGGAGAAAAGGGAAGTGTGCAATAAACAGATGATAACAATGCAGTGTTATAAGCGGTATGGAAGAGTTAAGTGCAGGGAACTGTGGGAGCAATCGAAGGATGCCTAGCCACGAATGCCTAGGAAAGGGGAGAGATTGAAAGTTCAGTAAAATTTCCTAGGAGTCTTTCTGCTGGAACAAAGAAAAGAATTACTTACAGAGAGGTCCACATTTCCTGTCTGTCACACTTCAAATTAAACCAAATAGACTCAGTCTGGATTTAAAATGTTAATACTAGGTTGACTAATTATGTGAAAGCACTAGTGTAACCCAGGCCATCAATGTTTAGTACGTCTGCGTCTTTGTCAAGAAAACCCGGTGAGTTGATCTTCCCTAATGATTCAACTCAATACCGAGAAAACTATTAATCTAGTGAAGTTTCTATATAATAAAAGACCAATAATTATATTTTTAAATGACTGTTTAAAACCCTATCAAACTGCAACAATTCCATATTTTTAAAATATTCATTGTATAATGTGCAACCATTTGTTTTCTGTTTATTTTTCAAAAAGAAGAAACAAATTAGTTACTACCATTCATGGGGTATATTAAACATTGTTTTCACTAAACTGTGATTAGACATTTGTTCTCTAATTTTTTAAAAGTCAACCAAATATTCTGACCAAATTTCATCCTAATATGTATTTACACATATATATATGTTTGTATGTATATGTATAGTTAAAAACAAAAAAACATATATAGCAAAGTGACCAGCAATACCAAAATATGCCCCCTGAGATTTGTATATATTTTAGTTTTCGTTTTCAGACAGTAAAGCTTTAGGATTTCAGTTTAGTAATTAAATGGAGTAAAGATGATATTTTTCAGTATTTATACAATGCTCTTTATAATTTACATTTTTTAAGAAAATGATCAAGCAGCTTGCTCATAACCAGAAAGGTTGACAAGATTAATTCTTACCATATCATCTCTGAAGCTTGATTAAATATCTCAGTTAAACCACCACATAACAATGAATTAAGGTACAAATATGACAGGATGTGTTTTACTCACATTGGGGACTATCTCACCTGCAGTTTAGAATAACTTTTAACCTTGTAACCTAAATTTTAGACAAAAAATATTGCCTTTATTCATCAGAACTGATTATAATTAATTGAATTATCTGAAGCAAAGCTCAGCATGCAGCTTAAATAAAACACAAAAGAGCAGAAAATATTGAAAACAACTTTTTTTATAGAGTTCACACTGAATCTTAAATAAGCAAGATTTTTAAAAGTTAACCTATTTCCGTCCATCCTAAAATTTTACATATATATAAATTTCCATTTTAAAAATGATCCTAAGTTTATAAAGCATACATACATAAATGAGAAAACTAGGGAACTATAACACATTAAAAAGATTTAGCAACAGTGTACCTAGAAAAATGAAAAAGAGTAAATTCTTTTCAATAAATATGTAAGGGAGAGAGGATAAGAGAGGGGATATGGACACTCATTTGTTTTAAAAGTAGAACTAGATAACATTGCCACAGAAAATATTTCCTTTGGATCACAAAACATTGCTAATGTATATCTGAAAAATATGTATTCTTTCTGTATATGGTATCTCTTATCTAAAAAAAAAGAAAGAAAGAAGTAGGAAAGATAAACATGATAGCCATGGAAAAGGCGGTATCAAGCACAATTAATGGAAGATGTCTACCACGAATGTTACATAATGAGCTATGATCACTATGAACAAAAATGAGGCCATGGAAAACTTAGAAGAAAACAAAATAAGAACAACTGTTAAGGGTTCTTTTAAGATATAATTTAGGCTACCATTTTCAGAAACATGATCCAAAAAAATCATAGCTTTTATGTAATTTTTCCTTTACTCTTTGGCATTTAAAAACACAGTGCCAAAGTTTACATTTTAAGCAGATTATAAAACAAAGTCTAGGGAAAACAGTAAGTTTTAAAAGGCTGTACACCAGCAGCAGTGTTCAGATGCTGGCGTTATACTCTGCATGAAAACTTTGCAAAGAGCTCCATCTTCAGGCCCTTCATATACTGAGCTCAGTTACAAAGCTGTCTATTCTCTTTCCCTAAATGGTTCCTCCATTGTTGTTTATCTTCTTCTGATTTGTTCTGTATTAGCATGGAAGATATTAGATTTACTATATTTATTAAATAAGACACAAAATTTCGTAATTTTCCTTTATGCATTGTAATATTTCTTCATAAATCAGATTATTGCTCAAACACATCTATGCATGAGGACCCGTCAATGGGAGAACATTAGCTCCATAGTTATTCCCTGAGGTTAATTCTAAAGAAGCAAGGCTAAAAGAGAAAGGACTCTTTCCACTTCATTTTCTAATTTTAGAAGCAACTATTATGTATAATATTATATTTTTCCAATTATTATCTCCAATTTCTCAAATTCTTTATTAAATTTCTTAAATACAACATTTACAAGTTTGCGATTGAAGCAAAGCAGAGATGACTTAAGCAAGATACACTTTTTTCCTTCTGATAAATATTATTCATTTCTTTCTCTATTTCTTCTTTCTGCACTCTTACCAAAGTCAGAGATAGTGAGTGTACAAAAGACCCTGGAAGGAGTTATATGGAGCAAACTAATCCACTATATTTCTAAATCCTGACTTTTTAATCTTTAAACTCCTATGCAAGTTGTTGACCTTATCTCAAAGAATGAGGAACATCCCCAGGCAGACCTGCTTTCAGATCTCACATGTCTGAAAATTACCATATTTATTCATTAAGTCAAGCAAATCTTGGAATCAGAGTATAAAAAAAAAAAGAGGACCCACCA
>NW_011888786.1:18533068-18540062 GCF_000151845.1 Pteropus vampyrus | reverse complement strand
TTTTGAACAAGTAGAACCAAGTTGCTGTGATTTCTGCAGTGGTTGTGTGAAACTCCGTCATCGGCAACCAGAATCCTTCTCAAATTCATGAGACGTGCTTGAACAAAATCTGTAAGTCTGAGACTTATGTGATCAAATTTGATACTATAAGCATTTCAATAAACTAAGACATTCTGAAAAGCAAAAGACAGTAAAAGGAGGGTGAAAATAAGGCTTCTCAGTGAAAATGTGATGGTACGATTTGTAATTTCACATGTCTAAATGATCCTGTCTCAGTGAAGAGCTAGGGATGAACATCTTTCATTAATTTTAGTTTAATCACTGAATTTTTAAGCTGGTGGAGGGAAACAATTTTTCATAAATTAGTGATGAAACGTAGGCTAATAATTTAATCAATTGTGAAATTTTCAACTACTTAATTTGACATTTATATTTAATTGAGAATAACTATAGTTGACCAGAATAAAATGATAAAATTTAGTCCATGCATGTTATAGATATTTCTTTATTTCTCTTGAGAAAAACCACATTTCTATGAGCAAAAATCTAGATTATAAAAGCAGAAATAGAAAAATATAAAATAAATCAGAAAAATAGTATTTCTTTTTGTCTACAGAAATATAACCACATAGGAGTGCCCATTCAGTTATATTTTTATAGATGGAACAGAGAAATATCAATTTTAATGCAATTCTATAATACATCACCTGTATATTGCGTTGTGTGTTCACCAACCAAAGTCAAATCTCCTTCTGTCACCATGTATTTGACATCCTTTACTCTTTTCCTTCCCACTCCGCTTTTCCTCTGGTAAACCACTATACTGTTGTCTGTGTCTATGAGTTTTTGTTTGTCTTGTTCATTTGTTGCTTTTAGCCTTATATGCAAGATATCATATGGTCCTTGACTTTTCCATGTGATTTACTTTGCTTAGCATGATATTTTCAAGATCTATCCATGTTGTTGCAAATTGCAGTATTTCATCTTTCCTCATGGCTGAATAGTATTCCACTGTATATATGTACCACATCTTTATCCAATCATCTATTGAAAGACACTTTGGTTGTTTCCACATCTTGGCCACCATGAATAATGATGCAATGAACATAGGGGTACATACATCTTTAAGAATAAGTGTTTTCAAATTTTTCAGGTAGATACCCAAAGGAGGAATTACTGGGTCATATGGTAATTCTATTCCTAATTTTCTAAGGAAGCTTCAAACTATTTTCCAGAGTGGCTGTACCAATTTACATTCCTATCAGCAGGGTATGAAGATTCCTTTTTCTCCACAACTTCCCAACATTTGTTATTACTTGTCTTGTTGATAATAGCCATTCTAACAGGTGTGGTTTTTGATTTGCATTTTCTTAATAGTGAAGTTGAGTATCTTTTCACATATCTGTTGGCCATTTGTATGTTTTCTTGGAAGAAATGTCTGATCAGGTCCTCTGCCCATTTTTTAATTGGATTGTTTGGGGGATTTTTGTTGTTGTTGAGTTGTATGAGTTTTCTCATACAATTCATACAACTCAACAACAACAAAAAAAATACAAAATATATTTTGGAAATTATCAGAGATGTTGTTTGTAGATATCTTCTCAGAGATGTTGTTTGTAGATATCTTCTCCCTTATCAGAGATGTTGTTTGTAGATATCTTCTCCCTTTTGGTTGGTTGACTTTTTGTTCTGTTGTTCATTTCTTTCACTGTACAGAAGTTTTTTAGTCTGATATAGTCCCATTCATTTATTTTTGCTTTTACTGCCCTTGCCTTTGAGGTCAAATTCACAAAATCTTCTCTAAAACCAAAGGCCATAAGTTTAGTACCTATGTTTTCCTCTATGCATTTTATTGTTTCAGGTCTTATATTTAGGTCTTTGATCCATTTTGATTCATTTTTATGTACGGTGACAGGTGGCAGTCTAGTTTTATTTATTTTTTGCAAGTGGCTTTCCAATTTTCCCAGCATAATTTATTGAAAAGACTTTCTTTTCTTCATCGTATGTTTTTGGCTCCTTTGTCAAAAATTAGTTGCCCATAAATGTGAAGGTTTGTTTCTGGGATCTCAGTTCTGTTCCACTTGTCTGTGTGTTTATTCTTCTGTGAATACAGTACCGTTTTTATTATTGTAGTTTTGTAGTGTAGTTTGAAGTCAGGAAGTGTGATACTTCCTTCTTTGTTCTTTTTTCTCAGGACTGCTTGGGCTATTCAGGGTTTTTCGTGGTTCTATACAAATCTGGTGATTTTGTTGTTGTTCTATTTCTTTAAAAAATGCCCTTGGGATTTTGATGGGTACTGCATTAAATCTGTATATTCAAATAATATAGCCATTTTAACTATGTTGATTCATTCAGTCCATAAACATGAAATATCTTTTTATTTCTCTGTGTCATTTTTAATTTCTTCTAACAATGTCTTATAGTTTTCAGTATGTAGGTCCTTCACATTCTTTCTCACAATCTAGGTATTTTATTCCTTTGTTTCAATTGCAAAAGGAATTGACTTTTTCATTTCTTTTTCAGAAATTTTATTGTTAGTATATAAGAATGCAATAAATTTTTGTATACTGATTTTGTATCCTGCAACTTGTTTATTGTTTCTAATAGTTTTTTGGTGATTTTTACAGTTCCATATTCTTTGCTTATAACACACATTTTAAAACTAAAAATACATCATACTTTTATTTTTATAGTACAACATTTTATTGAAATGAACAATAAATGAAACTTAATAATATAAAATGTAATCAAACATTAAAAGTTTTAGTATGTTAATGCTATGCTAGATCATTATATTCATAATCAGAGAACTAAATTATGTAATAGAAGCCAAACTTTGAGGACATTAAAGTAGTTGTTAAGTAATAAGCAAAAGTAGAAATAAAAGATTGGTTTTCTAAGTTTAAAAAAAAAAATGAAAGATTTCTCAGAAGTGAAAATATCCTGAGCTATCATTAATTATTACCTTTGAATATACTTCACATATAAATCTTTAGGGGGAAAAACAAAAAAATATAAGAAAGAGTTTCTGTTAATCAATACTCTGATTATCTTAGCTTTCTAAGTGAAATAACATAAGTACATAAATGCTAGTAGTTTAATAATGGAATAAATTAATTGAGAGCATAGCATTATTATACTCTATGTTACATAAAACAGTAATTTTGAGAGCAGAGATGCATTTAGCCATATTTTTTCATAATTATTAAAAAACATAAAATTTAACTTTTAAGATTAATTTAAATAAACTTAAAAGTTAAGTTTTACTTGCCCTCTGTTAAGAATATTTAGCCATCACCTCTTACTTTTGAATATATGTATTAATACACATTATATATATGTGTATACACACACAGGCACACAGATATAAAATAATACTTGTTGTGAAATTTAAATTTTCTCTCTGAAGTTGCACCCAACAAGGCTAAACTTTTTTTGGTAGCAATCAGAATTGTCCTGGCCCTAAAGAAAGCAGTGAGGAAGGTCTTAAGGCTCATATTTGTAAAGACTGTTAGTCTGAAATGTCCCCTCACTAGGGAAGAGTGGCTGACCGATTTGCAATTGCCACTAGGTGGAGTCAAGGCACTGCCTCAGTGCAGGCCCTTGCTCCAGTCCCAAGACTGGCCTTGCCAACATTTCACCCACTGCCCTAGTGTAGAAAAGAGGGTCCATGCTTGACTCACTGCCATTTGCAGGCCCTGTGCCCTCTCAGATGCCCACAGAGATGCTGACAGCTTCATGGAGCCTCAACCTGCCACCTCTCTAAATTTTGAACCTCGGCCAGGAATGTCAAAGAGTGAGCATCTTATTACCACAGCCAAGTTCATGACGGACTGATCACTGCAAAGCCTCGAAATCATTCTGAAGACTACCCACATAATCAGTTTTGCAGATAAGTTTTCTTTTTTTAATCTTTTCTGCCAAGTATATGAACAGCTTGACAGCTCTTGCTGTTATTCCTTGTTCTAAGCAGCCCTCCTCATACTTCAGATATTAGTGGTTTGTTCAAGAACACCGAATTTATATTTCTACCAAAACAGAGTAAAGAAACATATCAAGGAGCTAGGCACTGTGGGGGTGCCATTTACTGCACTCGCCTGAGGAAAGTCAGCCATTGTGAATTTCTGTGCAGAGCGCAGACTCAGGATAGCACACCCAGCCATCATTATGAAAAGGGGCAAGCTTGGCAGATTGACCATAATCACCAGCAGAATCGTGACCACGGTAGTCAAGGTAGGGTCTGCCTAGTCCAGATAGGAAGCTCAAGGCACAATAGTCAAAGAACACTCTAATTCAGACTTCATAAAGAGAATAAAGGGAATTACTGAATAATCACTAAATCTATAGTATTGAATGAGGTCTATTTATAATTATAGCTAATTAATAGATAATTTGAGCATAATTATATGTGTATACCCAAACTACAATTCATTTAAAGTAAAACTCCAACAGAAATTTCCAATTATCTTCTGAGTAAGAACTGATGAAAATTCTTATCGAAATTGATCCAAAGTGTAGTTTCTGTTCTGGCATATTCTGTCTTCTTTGTCTCCTTGCATTGCCCATATTTCTTTAACTTCTTCTCTGTACTTCAGTTCTTTTCATTCCATAAGAAAGCACCAAAAACTATGTATTTATTTGTTTTTTATATTAGAACCATCAACCAAGACCGTGTTTATGAAGTTAATCAGTGTGCATTTCTAGTGAAATTATTATCAGTAGATCTTTTCTGGGGCTTGTTCCCCCTATTATGTTCTTTAAAAAAAAATTGTCACCCACTGTTCCCTCTCTGTTAATATGGCTCTGTGACCTAAGACCTAGGACCTGAGGGTTCTGCTCTAAGCATTCTACAACTCACTACTTTTATTCAGCATGCAGCATGGTGATGCAGTTAAGAGCAGATTCTAAGGCCAGCTTCCTGGGTCTGAGTCCTGGTTCTGAAATTAACCAGCTATGTGGCCTTAGAGATCTATTGTGCCTTTTTCTTTATCAGATTCCCCATCTGTGAATAACTGGTCTCACTTCTAGGGTTCTGTGAGGATTAAGTTACCTAATTCATGTAAGGCATTTGGAACTGAGCTTGGCATATTGTGAGCATTTTATAAACGTTCCCTACTTCTATTCTGGCCAATTGACACCTAGTATCCAATTAATTTAAGAGCAAATTTCTGAATGTAATACACAAGTGGTGACACTCATTCCTCTAACTTAAAAAGAGGGTGTTTCTCACCTAACCAGCTAAATGTTTTCAACATCGAGAAACCATAACCAAATTCCAACCTTATTCCAACTGGTTAGTTCACCAGTTTTGAGAGACTATAGAGCTCAATCATGAAAACTAAATCATTTTACAATGTTCCCAGAAGCCATCATTAAATTGCAGTGACAGTATAAAATTTTTTCTCTATAGCCGCTGAGCTAAAAGACAGAATTTTGTTATATTTCAACTCATCTCTATCCTAGGAAAGCTGTCAAATCATATTAATCCTGGTGGGAAACCAAGGACCTGTGTAGACTTTTATAGAAGTGACTTCCTGATCGAGGTATGGAGAGTGTCTACTATTAGCCATAACAGGGAAAAGATAAGAGAAAAATAAAACCCTGCTTGTTTTCTCTGAGAACTGTAAGATCTAGGTGTTTGTATGTAGGAGAAAACTAATGAGGTTTGGATTAAACCTGAACTTTCTCTGTGTTGCTGACACTCAAGCTAGTAGGTACCCAAAGGAAGGAGTCAGTAACTTGCCTAATATAATAGTTAAGTTTCTGTGTCAACTTGGCTAGGCTACTAGTACCCAGCTATTTGGGGTTGCCATATTTTTTAATTAGATTAACATTTTAATTAGTAGACTGAGTAAAGTAGATTACTCTCCATTATGTGGGTAGACGTCATTCAAACTGTGGAAGGCCTTAACAAAAAGATGCTCTCCACTGAGGAAGAGGGACTTTTGCCAGCGGAATACCTTCAGATTCAAATTGCAACATCATCTCTTTCCCTGGGCTCCCAGGCTGCTGGAAAACCCTGAAGGTTTTGAACCTGCAAACTTCCACAATTGCATGAATCGATGCCTTAAAATAAGTATGAGAGAGAGAGAGAGAGACAGAGAGACAGAGAGACAGAGAGACAGAGAGACAGAGAGAGACAGAGAGAGAGCGCTAGAGAGATATACATGTACACCCTATTAATTCTGATTCTAGTACACTGAGCTTTTGACAGTAAATTTCTGAATGCCAACAACCTATACTATGTCCAGAAGGAGAGTCATCCATGTCTTTCTAAATTTCCCTTGGGTGGATATCAGATGGAAAGTTATTGCCTTTGTAAAAGGTCAGAGACTGCCCAGCTGGTGGCCCTCCATATAGTGAGAACTCACCCAGAACAAAAATAGTTTGCTTAATTTACATAAAAATCACTGGATTTACAAAAAAATAATACAACAAAATACTTTAACTCTGCCTCTTTTGAAAAACATGAGTTCTTAATGCACTGCAAATCTATGAAATTTCAGAAGTTACTGAACCCTACTTTTTATTTTGTAAAACACAAACTTTCATACAATTCCAAAATACCAGAGATAAATTTTAATTGCACAGCACAATACTATTTTTAGATTGGGTCCTATATCAGTAAAAAATATATTTGACTGCAAGAACCCAGTCAATGTGCTACAGATGAGTTACAATTATGCTGTGACTGTATTGCTCTCATTAGCTCTTAGGTCATCTGCGGAGAGTCTAGATGGTCAGAATTCCTAGGCCCATCGCCTCCAGCCATAAGCAGCTCTTTCAAGACCTCCTCAAAGGGTTGCTTCAATAGAGTAGATGGTATGCCCCATGGTCCCTGTTGTGGCCTGTATAGAATAGACCAAACCAAGTATGCTCTCAAAGGCTGTTTATTAGCCGGCGGCTGTCCTGTACAAAGGAGCAGCCCCGAAATGCCAAGATACAAGGTTTTTAAGCCCTAAATCCCATTCTTCATTCTATCTTAAACACAAAG
>NW_011888786.1:18531301-18531718 GCF_000151845.1 Pteropus vampyrus | reverse complement strand
GACAGATTATGTACTTCTATTTCTTTTCTACTTCCTAGTTTGGGCAGTAAAGGGGGTGGACGCCCAAACGTAATTTCATAAGGCGTTATTCCTTTTACATAAAGGGTACATCTAGCACAGAGAAGTGCAAAGGGAAGGAGGCTTGCCCAATTTTCGCCGGTTTCTAATTTATACTTAGTCAATGTTTCTTTTAAAGTCCTATTCATCCTTTCTACCTGGCCTGAACTCTGTGGTCTATATGCACAATGCAATTTCCATTCTATTCCTAGTAATTTTGCCATAATTTGACTAGTTACAGCGATAAACGCTGGGCCATTGTTGTACCCTAATGTTATGGGCAGGCCAAATCTCAGAACTATCTCTGATACTAATTTCTTAGCTACTACTTGTGCAGTTTCATGCTTAGTGGGATAGGCC
>NW_011888786.1:18528057-18529957 GCF_000151845.1 Pteropus vampyrus | reverse complement strand
CATCGGATACAAAACTGCTTCCATCGGTAAATAATACCGCATCCGGATCAGGCCACGGCTCATTCTTCAAGTCTGGCCGTAGTCCAGTTACCTGCTCAAGGTGCTGAACACAGTCATGCAATGGAGCCTGCGGGTCATCATCTGGGAGCAGCATGGCAGGGTTCAGGGCTGCACTTTCAAAAACTGGTTCTGTGGGGGGTTAAGCGACAGTACCTGGTACTAAGTAATCCGGGCATTGGAAATCTATCTTTCAGGAGGGCTGCGCAGCATGGCTTCAACTGCATGTGGAGCCACAATCTGAATATTTTGGCCCAAGGTCAATTTTAAAGCTTCTTTGGTCAATATAGCAGTAGTAGCTAGTGCTCTCAGGCAACTAGGCCATCCTCCAGCCACCAGATCTAGTCTCTTTGAGAGATATGCCACTGGTCGCTTCCAAGGTCTCAAAGTCTGCGTGAGAACCCCTTTTGCAATCCCTCTTACCTCAGTCACAAATAGTTGGAATGGCTTTTCTAAGTCTGGCAGAGCCAAAGCGGGGGCTGAGGTCAAGGTCTGCTTCAAGGCTTCAAAGGCCTGTTGTTGTTCCTTGCCCCAGCTCAGTCTGTCTTCCTTTCCCCCTGTGCTAGTGTACAGGGGTTTAGCTAGATCAGCAAATCCAGGAATCCAGAGACAGCAATAACCTACTGCCCCTAGAAACTCCTGCACCTGCCTCTTAGTCTGAGGGGTAGGGATGCCAAGTATTGCCTGGATCCTGCTGGGTGAGAGCTTTCGGGTCCCTCTCTCTAAGTTATATCCCAGGTACGTGGCTTGCGAAGTGCAAAGCTGGGCCTTTTTGGCAGACACCCGATACTCTTTCCTTTGTAGTTCTTGCAACAAATCCTTTGTCGCCTGTCGGCATTCTTCCTTCGTCTCAGCAGCTAGCAGTAAATCATCCACATACTGCAAGAGTGTGACCTTCGGATGTTGTTGTCTATACTCAATCAAGTCTTTTCCTAATGCCTCATCAAACAATATGGGAGAATTTTTAAATCCTTGTGGCAACCTAGTCCATGTTAGTTGTCCCAAAAACATTCCATCCGGATCCTCTCATTCAAAGGCAAAAATAGGTTGGCTCACCTTAGCTAACGGTAAAGTGAAGAAGAAATCCTTTAAATCCAACACTGTGTCACCAGTATCAACTAAAAAGTTCACAGGTTTGCCCCCTACTTGCAAAGTTACCCTGGGCTCTCGGGGGCTCATTAGATAAGAGCCCTGATGCCCCTATTTATCTTCTAAAAGAATGAGGGGCCTTTTTTCTTCTTTCTCCTTAGAATTCTTCCCTTTTTCAAGGCACTCATTTTTCCAATGGCCTTTCTTCTTGCAAATAGCACATTGGTCTCTTCCCAGCCTGGGTTTTCTATTTTGGCCTTCTTTGTTGCTAGATCCCCCTCTATTGTTAGGGGGTTTTTTCCAAGGAGGTCGGTTTCCTTGTTGTCCCACAAACATGACCTTTTGCACATCATCCCTATTGTTAAATACCTTCTGTGCTATCTCTAATAGCTTGGATAAATTCTCACCCTCAAATCCTTCTAATTTTTGTAATTTCTTTCTAATATCTGGGGCCAACTGACTAAAAAAGTCAAATTAATTGCCCGTCTATTGACTGGATCTTCAGGATCTATAGGAGTATATAAGTGATAAGACTCCAGTAACCTTTCTAAGAAGGCAGATGGTGATTCATCTTTCCCCTGTAACACCTCGCTTACCTTAGACAAATTTATTGGGCGATGGGCAGCCGCTCTTAGGCCCTGCAACAGCAACTGGCGATACCGTTGGAGAGCCTCCTTACCTTGAGTGGTGTTGGGGTCCTAGTTGGGACAAGTACTGGGGAACACAAGTTGCATCCGAACAGGATCCGTGGTGG
>NW_011888786.1:18513834-18525573 GCF_000151845.1 Pteropus vampyrus | reverse complement strand
TGGGCAGCAAAAACCCAGAGTGACATCCAGCCACTCTTTGTTCTACCACAAAATGCTACACATGACAAAGTATTCTATGTTACATAAGCATCTGCTTCAACAGCCAGTGGTGCACTGCTGCCCACCATGGACATGGAGCCCAAGGAGCTACTAAAAGAGGTCATGTTCTAGGCCTGTGCATCCATGGAGTCCATGTTCCATGGAGTATAGCATACAGCCCAAGGTGCAGCTGCAAGAGCTGGCTGGTAAGTTGAGAGGGAGGCTGGCAAGCATACCTTCAGGCAGCGGCCACCAATCACTACTTCTTTTCAATTCTTCTCTTCAATGTTACTGACATGCCCTTGTATTATACAAGTGAGTTATAGTATGACCACTCTAACTACTTATGCATTTCTACAGATTATAGCTTTATTATTTTAAATACCTGATACAAAAAAAGTCTAATTAGATTCTATATCAGTTTATAGTATCACAAGATACTTTCACATCATGTTCATCACTAAATTAAAATTAAAATCTTTTAGATTCTTAGATAATAATTTAAACTGGTATAAAAAGTATTTTCTGCTATTTATGCAAATAATTTCTCATCAGTGATTATTACCAAGAATTTGAATAGATCATAATTTAAAAGTCTTACCAAAATATGTTGATGTATTTATAAATTATCAGTAGGTAAAATAAAAGGAGACAAAAGAGCAGAAAATATGTACAAAATTCTTATTGCAAGAGTCATAACAAAGCGTCCAGTTAATAAAGTAACACTAGATAAATTTACCAAGCTTCCTGAAGTACCTACTACCTTCACCATGATCAATTAGAATCAGAAATTGCAACACCTTTAGATATTTTATCTTCTAAGTGTAGCATCTACCCAGAAGTAAAAGCTGCATTTTAGAAAAATTTGATCTTGACATCAGGTAAAGATTCCTGTAGGAATAAAAGAAAAACAATAGGCAAACACACAAGGGAGAAGCAATGGGGAAATGAACTGGCTTTGGCTGTAAGGCCGAAGCGATTTACCATCTCGCCCACCCACATGTACCATATTTACCATATTTTAATAGTTGGAATATGTTTCATGTGATTCATTATCACTTTTCCTAAAACCTATGGTCCACTCTATCTCACATAGCAGTATGTCAACATAAGAAATGCCCAAACCTAAAGAGAATTTTTATAAGCATATATTTGAGCCAAACTGATGACAATGCCAGGAATCAAAATTGCTAATGCTCTAGAGGAGGACAGTTTTGTAGCTTCTTTTATACATTTGGAATTAAGGAGAGAATGAAAGAAAGGTTACATGAAAATGGGAGAAAGCATGGTGGGGATTGAATTACAGGATATTTAAGATTATGTGCTCTCTTGGGGATAGTTATACTTCTGAGGGATCTGAAAAAGAGGCATTTCGAAGGTATGTTAACCTGGACACATGAAACAATGGACAGGGCTTGGTAAGGCAAAGATAAACCTTTTACTAAAGAGATTATATGCCTGGATGTGACAATCCTCCATGACCTGCCCAGTTAGGAATTTACAATCAGACCATGCTGTAAGGTTATTTTCAGTTAAGATTTATTATAGAGCCCCTTTTTCATCTACAAATAGAAGCCAAAATGGTATGCCACCTTAAAAAAATACCGAGGTAGTCTTAGTAAAGCCAGATCTACCATACTTAATCAACTATACATACCTGGGTGGTTAATCTGTTTTTAACTGAGCTCCATTGTTGTCATGTATATAGTAAATAAATGAGCGTAGGTGCAAACATCGTGAGTTTACAACACAGATATTATGCAACTTGCAGTTTTAGAAGACCCGTTGGCAAGATTTAAAGCCTGTGTTTAATGTTCGGACATATTCTTTTCTTTATACTATTGTTCATGATTTCTGTTTTCTGAACATCACAAAGCCAGCTGTTCAGCTCATGTGACATGGCAGGCAAATGGACGTATGATAAAAGCTCTTATTCAACAGAAATTCTCTCTGATTTCAGTGTATTTCCCCACTAAACAAAAGGCAATTTCACACTAACTTGAAAAAGACCATTCTGATTACTTCACAGGAAGAAATTCTTTATTATTTTATTGATAAACAGTACGTTGCAATTCTCTCTTCATGCACAAGAGTATTTTGATTTTCTCTCACATAAGAGGTCTATCACAAGAAAAAAAAACCTTGAACTTGTTTTTGAAATGTCAATGTAAGAACTTCCAAAGCTGCAAATAATTTTTGTAAGAGTTTATTATGGTTTACTTGAGCCAAACTAATGACATGCCTGGAAGCAAGATCTCAAATGCTCCAGAGAATGACACTTTTTCAGTTTATTTTTGTACATTTGGAATTAAGGAGGGAATCTAAAGAAGATTACATGAAGGTGGGAGAAAGTAAGGTACAGGATAGTTAACAAGATTATGTGCTCCCTTGAGGGTGGTTATGCCTCCAAGGGGTTTGAAAAGAGAATTACTCTGGCTTTTCAAAGACACATAAGAAAAATGAACAGTTCTTGCTTAAGGCAAAGCTAAACCTTTTACTAAAAAAGTTATAGGCCTGAGGCATGACTACCCACCATGACCTACCCAGTTAGGAATTTATAATCGGATCATCCTGCAAGGTTATTTTTGGTCACTAGACTTGTCAGACTTATCGCAGAGCCCCTTTTGTGTTCGCAAAAATTAAAGAAAAAAATTCTAAAGTTAAATGCCCATTGTTCCCTTCAATTTCATAATTATCTGAGTTATATTCCCTCTTAATAAAAATAGTCATCATATCTAACATTTCTCCAAAATCCTATATTCCCCAGAAAAAAAAAGAGAAACTAATAATACATACAGAAGACAGTTACCCTTTTGTCTGTCATTCATGAATATCTTGGAAATATGGCCAAAATCAAAAAAGGTCATCGCTACTTGCATTATAAGTCTAATAAATTAATATTAAAAGTAAAGGAAGCTTAAAACTTAAAAGCATAAACAAACATATTACTCTTTTGAATTTCTCTTTACAAAATAATATGCAGTTACCTAATGACTACAGCCCAGTAAACAGTTTACTAGTTTCTCAAAATTTCTCATGTCTTTTCATTTTGTTAAATTTTACTGACTGTATATTTGTGTAACACATAACATGATACAACAGAATCAGAGACTTTTAAAGCCAGAAGGCTTTTAGAACTCACTGTTGAATGTATGTCATGGGCAAAATATTGTCTTTAATACTTAATATGCTGGAGGTCTTAAGGGACTTGCTCAAGGTCATACAGTTTGTTAGTGACCAAAGCAGGACTAGACCCAGCCTCTGAAGTATTGGTGTGGTGGCAAATGTTTCTTCTTTCCTGTTGCTTATTTAGCATAGGACAGTTGGGGAAGAGAGGTATCAATTGTTATCACTCTACTACAGAGAACAAATGTTGCATCACTTAATCAGAATGCAATCTATCATTGAGCAAAATCTCAAAGTGACATCTAGTAGAATACCCAGTCTCTATGGAAAAATTTAATTAAACTTTATACTAGCACAAATATTGTGAGGGAAAACAACTCAACTCCTTTGACATTTTTACAAATAGATTTAGTGAAATCCATTCTGTTTACTTTTACTGATATTTGTTTTTCAGTCAATTATCCCATATGGTTATTTTTTTTTCTTTTCCTAATTTATTGGTAGCAACTTAGCCATAAGAATAAATACAAGTAATTCCTTTCTTTGGTACAAGCACCAGACTTAGATTAATAATAGTTGAAGAAAATAAACACTCTTTTTCCCCTCCCCATTTTTTTTCCTAATAGTCATCTGCCAGATAACTAAATATGACAAGCATTTTTTTTAACCTCTTACTCTGTCTCCATTTTTTGCATACCTTCATTTTGAAATTTTCTTTGCAGTCTTGGAAGTTCCCAAAAGCCTCCATTACAAAAATAAATTATTCCTTTTTTATTCCATGGGATCTCATTGAATGGACATAGAAAAACTAATTTTTAAGAGGGTTGAAAAATATGTCATGTAAAGCAGTGCTGCTCAAACTCTGAGATTATGTTAAAATGTAGGTTCAGTAGATCTGGTATGAGGCCCGAGAATCCATGTTTCTAAAAAGTTTTCAGGCTAGACCTTAGCACTTCAAATGGAAAGAGTGTAGAGAAAAGGGTGTTTACTTTGGAGCTGTGGAGACCTAGACTGAAATTTCAACTTAATTAGTTCCTAGCAGGGAGAATTTGAGAACCCACCTTTTGCCAAAGACTTCTCTCCCCTACAACACTCCCAGGCTCACCATTGCCATCTGCCTTGGACCCATTGGGACTGACCTCGTCATGCCCTTTATCCCACTCCATGTCTGGCTACCCCTAGACCCCCAGGCTGCCTCCCAATTCTCATGATCGAATCCTTGTTAGCCTCTGTAAACCTGTTCTGTGTCCTGTTCTCATCCCACCCCAGGCTCTGCAGACATCCAACACTCAGTCAGCCATTGGCAAAATTCCCTGTGTTCATTCTCTAACTATTACATGAACTCTCTTTCCCATTTCTTGCTTCAAATGAAACATGGCTCTCCATTGATGAAACCGCTATCCCTGCAGTCCTCTTAGCACAGTTTATTGTGTCTCCCATGGTTCCACAGACCTAGGCCTAGAAGCGAGCACACGCCCTCCTTGCTCCTTATTGCTGCTTTCAGACATTTTTCCAATCCTCCATCATTCCTAAAAACTACCCATTTTGAATCTCTGTCATTATATTATATCACCCATGAGTCCTCATTATCGTTGTTACCAAAACACCGAGGATCCTCTTCGTTTCTTCTATCCAACCTACCCATTCACTCCATGGTCATTATCCTCATTGCCATCAATAACTGCATACTCTCCTTAGTGTTAATTCCACACATCCCACTCTCCACCGTCACTTCCCATCATCCCATTTCATTCTCTCTGTACAATTCTTCCACATCACTGACATAGCTAAGCCATTGATTCTACTGTCTTTTCACCATTTCTCACTCCCTCGATGTCCTTCTTTTCCTCCACAATTAAACTCCATCATCAATGATTATTGACTTCCTTACCTCTCTATAGTTTTGTTGCTCTTGCTTTGCAAAACTATAATCCTATTTGAATCCACATTTCTTCCTATTCTACACAGCTAAACATTGTGGAGAAAAATACAAACCAGGATGACGGGTCTTGCTTTAAATATTCGGTTGTCAACCTCAAGTGATCTGACCATTCACACTATATATCTCTAGTCCATACACTCTTTTAATCATGTAGACTGCCACTTTATACTCTCCCCTCAAGTTCTCAATATTTCTTTTCTCAACATTATCCTCAGCTGATAACCTTGCTTCCTATTTTACTAAGAAAAAGTAGAGGCAATAAGAAAACAATTTCCAAATACTCCCACCAACACACCTATCTACATACTTGCATCAGCAAACATCCTTGCCTCCCTGCCTGTTATCATTGTTGAATTGTCAAATGCTCCTACCAGAAATCAGTCCTATGCACTAGATCTCATCCACTCTCA
The DNA here is from genome assembly GCF_000151845.1 of Pteropus vampyrus. Lineage (NCBI taxonomy): Eukaryota > Metazoa > Chordata > Mammalia > Chiroptera > Pteropodidae > Pteropus > Pteropus vampyrus. Next base: position 18,520,056 of record NW_011888786.1, on the reverse strand, counting down.
CTTGTCCTGCCCAGGTAAGCCTTCAGATAGCTATAGCCCAGGCTAACATCTGAATATAACTTCCTGAGAGACCCTGATCCAGAACAACCCAGCTTCCAAACTTCGGATCCTTAGAAACTGTAAGTTAAAAAAAAAAAAGTTTATTGTTCTAAGTCACTAGGTTTGGAAATGATTTGTTATGCAGCAATAAACATAATATAAGAAATAATGAATTAAATGGCAGATCATAAGGTCAGCCTCATATCCCCTAGGTAATTATGAAGGATTTATACACCAGTCAATTGAGGGACTAATTTTCAAGCACCAGATGAGGCGTTTTCACAGGTACTACTTCCTCTAGATAAACAGGATTTGTAAGAAAACTCGATAAGGAGTAGAGCCTTCTACAGAACTATAGAGTATGATTTAAAAAATCTTTCATTCTTCTGAATCCTAGCAGGAAAGAAAGAGAAAACTCTCCAGCGTAGCTGAAGAGAAAATTTGACAATTATGGATGCTCGCTCTCCAGGCAGAGTTCACAGCTGTTGTCAGCATAGCAGGGTAGGAGAAGAGGTCTTAACAGATAGGTGGCCTCAGGAAACCGAAGTCATTTCCTGCCTCTCCAGAAGATGGACAGCATTTCAAACAGCTGGTTCCAGAGAATACAATGGTGGCGACTTGGGCAATAGTGTAGTGTGGCCTAGGCTGTCCCAAAGAAAAGGTCACTATGGCTCCTTTTATTGGGCTAGCCAACTTATATCTTATATGAATTCTTATTCAAGTGGCCATGAAAACCACAATAAGGCAGTTTCATCACATTGAAAGTGACAGGTGTTTAGGGGTCAGGCTGCCCACTCATCACAAATGGCCAGATATTCAGGTCCTGGAGCTCACAAGTTAAAAATAACCCATTGTGCTCTTTAAATCACAAATTAAAATGTCAATGATACTTTCACATTTGAAAATAATATTGGAGTCTAGATTCAAACTCCTCTTAGATGAAGAATTCCTCAATTAGTTTTGTATCTAAGGCCCATAGGCTTTAACTTCAGAAAATTGTTTGATGATCAGAGGGGGAAAAAGTCTCATTACAAAGTTTTAGTTTTGTTTTATTTTGTTTTGTTTTTTTTGTTTTTGCATGGGGAAGGGTTCTAGGCCCAGAAACAATTGCCTGCAGGAAACCCTACCAAGACACTGAGAGAATCTATCTACTGATTAATTGGTAAGCAGATACACACATGCACATATACACACACACGTTTAGTTAAATACATATAAATACAAATTTTTTTTATTTTTTAACTTAGCAAAAAAAGGTATTTTACAAAACACAAGTAGAAAAATATCAAGTAATCAGAAAATGTTTCCAGTTTTTAAAATATTTTTTACCTCTCGCCACTTCCAAAACCGAAAGACATATGTTCTTCTAAGCTTTACAAAGAATTAAACAATGAATTTGGTCAATTATTACACCTATGGTACAGATGTTCTGATAGAAAAGTCTAAACAGTTTTTAAACATTTATATTTTGTTTACAGAAAAGATGCATCTGAATATTCAGTAGTCTAAGTGAAAAATCTTTACTACCATGAAGCACTTAATGCTTTCATATAATTCTAATATTCCAAATGTTAATTATATTTGTGGCTGTGGTTAATATAGAAGCTATCAAGCCATTTCTACTAACTCCTACAAAACATGGTTATTTGAATATCATCTTTCCTCTAGCTATACTTACTCCCTTGATGAGCTCATCTAGTTACTTGGCTTTAAACATCATCTATACACCAAATTCCCAAATTTATATCTAGAGCCCAGACAGCTCCTCTGAACTCCAGACTCATATATCCAACTGCCTATTTGACATCTCCATTTAGAAGCCTAATATATTTTATATTTATCCTGTCTAAACCAAACTTCTGATTTTCTTTCCCAAACCTCCTCCCACAGTTTTCCCTTTCTCAGTAAATAGCAGCTGCATCCTCCCAGTTGCTCGGGTCAAAATCTGAGACTTATCCTTGACTCCTCTCTTTCTTTGACGCCTGACATTGAATCTATCAGCAAATCCTGTCAATTTTATTTTCTGTATTGCCCAGAATCTGACTTCACACTGCCTCCCACTGCAATTGTGTTGATCCAAGTCACAATCTTCTCTCACCTGAATTATTCAGTAGTCTCCTAATTGGTCTTCTGTTTCTTTCTTCCTTGCAACTTATAGCCTATTAGATATGCAGTGATTAAGTAAACCATGTCCTTACTCTGTTCCAAACTCTAAAATTGCACCTCATTTCAGCCAACTAAAAGACAATTTTATGAGGTTCTACATAATGTCAAATCCACATCACACCCTCTACGTTTTCCATCCTGTTACGTCTCTAACTCATATCCTACTATTCTTCCCCTTGTTCACTCTACTTGAATCACTCTGGGTTCTTTATTGTTCTTCAAACATCAGGGTCCAGGCACTAGCCCATCCATTGCCTGGGATGCTCTTCACCCAGTTAGTCACATGGCTCATTCCCTTACTTCCTTCAGGACTTTGCATCACTATAATTTGCCCAGGGACTCCTGTGTTGAAAGCACAACCCCTCCCCTGTCTCGCAATACCTATTCTCCTTTGCTTCATTTTTCTCAATTGCCCTTTTCAACTAACAGTGCAAATATTTTATTTGTTTGCCCTGTTTTCCCTCCACTAAAATGTAAACTTCCTGAGTAGGCACTCAATAAATATTCATTAAATGTATGAATATTTAAAAATTAGAAAACCAGTTATACAACTACTTTATGATCGATATTTCAGTAACTGGTTACTCTCCTAGCTAGTAGAAGGAAAGCTTAATACAGTATTGTTCATTCTTCCTTGAAATATTCTTTATCATATAGTTAAATACATAAGGTCATTTTCACTCTGGCTTTGTGAATCTTTGTAGCAAGCCTAAGCTGCAATGTTATGACTCTGTTTCTGGAAACACTCATTTGTGAGTATCTCAATATTTTTTTACATCTGAGATACTTATTAGAGCTGATAATCAGAAGTGTGTTTACCCCGCCACCAAGTGCAACAAGATACAAGAACTAAATAATTATGGAATAGGAGTCTGCAAACTATGCCCTGAAGACCAAAGCCAGCTGTGTTGCCAGATCAAACACAGAATGCCCAGTTAAATATGAATTTCAGATAAACAAGAAATAATTTTTAGTATAAACATGTCCCAAATACTAAATTTTGGACATCTTAAATCCGCCCTACCACTTATTTTTGTACAGCTCACAAGCAAAAGTTAAAAGTCTAGAAATTAAAATTTTTAAAAGATAGAACCACGTTTACACTACTATAGAATACCCCAGATCCTCAAAGGAGTCAACAGAGGAAGCAGCAACCATAGCCTCTTCAGCTTCATTCATTCCAACAATTTCTACTTAGGCTCCTGAGTTAAAATTATCAGGCTCCTGTTTTTAAAGCCTGGAAAAACAAGAACTATATAAATTGAGAGCAAATTTTATGAGATCCATCAAGTGACTTTATCTTGACCCATGACCCTCAGGAGTACTTCTGATCATGTGAGCCTCACATGTAAGACATAGTCCCAAACACAATTTCTGACACAAGATATACTGCACTTCACTCCTAAAAGGCATATCAACATAGGAAAATGTGAAAGTGATGTTATCACAGTGATAACCTGGAGGCTGTTCTAAATATATTTTAAACTGTAAATTATTTGCAATCTTCAATACTTCAACTGTGTTGCTAACAAACACATGATACGCCTCACTCCTGACCTGAGTCACAGTACTGTGATTGAGTAGTACTGTTTCATGCCACTTTCCAAGAACAAAATTTTCCCAAAAGTATAGAAGTCCATTTAATACTGATCATGGCAACGATACTATTAAAAATGCCTATAACTAACTCCAGGATTACTTCGAGAGCTGTTCTTTTAAAGTTGATTTGTGTTCATTGAATATGTTGATGTACTTACTTCACAGGCTTATACTCAGAGCTGGCCAAGACACTCATTAGTTCATTTGGTAGTCCATTTATTCTCAACACATGAAGCTCACATGATGAGAACCAGTGACCTAATGTACAGACCACAAATACAGACTTCTGATGCATTTCAATCAACCAATACACAATAAGACTGCTCTTTGCCAGGTGTAGCTCTGGAGGTGAAGATAAATATTCAGAGCCCTGGCTTTCTAGGATCTCACTGTCTAGTGGGGGCAATAGACAAATAAAACAATTTCAATGTATTATAATTCAATAAAATGATGGACATGAACACACATGTTAAGAGTTTATGAGAAAGGAACTAAATCAACAAGGGAAAGATCAGAGAAAGCTCTGTAGGAGAGAGAGTACATTGAGTAGCTACTCAGTGTCCATAACTGTACTGAGTATCATGAGCCATAGGTAGCTGTTAAAAAGACAGCATGGTGCCTGATGTAAGTGAGCTAATAGACTAGTGCAGAGGGCAGATCCATTAGCCTGAATCTCAAAGGCAACTGGAAAATCAGTGAACTGTGTTGACACCCTTCACATATCTCCCTTCTAACCAGGACTCTCACTTACATCGACCTGTACTCTCTCGTTCCTCTGTGGTGGATACTTGAAGAAATAACTGTTTAGCACAACATTCTCTTCTCTTTAGGAAAAGCTACCAATATAGGTATAGATATGAGAGTCATATCTTTATATGACCCTGACCTTTAAAAATAGCTGATTATTCCAGAAGTATACATCTGAACCAAACTGGACTATTTAGTGCTTTCTCATTAGAATTTGAAATTCTAAACTTGAGATGCACGGGGACTTGGAGGTGGATCACATTAGTGGCAACACCCTATGAAGAATGACCACAAACTCCTGTCCCACAGGAGACCCACAGCCACCTGCCTGCTACTCTTTTTTCACATGTTGCTTATTGGACTCCCTTCAGTTCTGTAAGAATCCTCTCAGTTTCCTTTCATCTTCATAGGCTGGCCAGGGTCAGTTCGTATACTCATAACCTAAGAAACCTTCATATATGTTGCTTGTCCATATAGTCTCTCAGTTCCTGTACTCGGTCTAACTGTATCCCTCTGATCAAACCATTTGCTGAGAGATTAATGGCCCTTGAAGTTTTGTATGTTATCCACCCTCCAGAAAGGTAATAGTTTGGAAGGATTTGTGGAGATGCAATGTTGGAATTAGAGAATTTACTCTACTGCAGGGACCTATCGAACAATGATAATCCATTAAAGGAGTTGTCTGGGCATATGGAGAATTATCATTAATTTCCCTCAGATTCCGCTTCCCAAGAACAAAACTTAAAATGTGAAGTATAGTTCCAAATCTTAGTTCTGTCCTTCAAGTAACCAAGCTAGTAAATGACAGCTAAAATTCAAAATCAACTCTGGCTATTCCCAAATCTTACACATTTTTCATAACACAGATATATCTATTAATGCCTCTTTTATTCTCCTTTTAAGTCAGTACTTCTCAATTTGGAGCACTCACACACAAACACTCCAGAGTGTTAACAACCAAAAAATTTTTGGTTGTTAAAACTGACATCTAGTGGATAGAGGCCAAGGATGCTACTAAATATTCTGCAATGCACAGACCACCCCCATAACATTAACTATATGACTAGAAATATCAATAGTGCTGAGGTTGAAAAACTGCTTTAAATCAGATAAATACAAAAGTCTTCTGAATAATGTATGGTTCAAATGTCCAAAAACAAGAAATTAAGTAAAAATCTCATTTTATGAAAGATATATTTCAGAATAATATGCAGCCAGCAATTATAGACAGATCTATTGATATAAAAAATATATATTTATAGTGGATTTTTAAATGGGAAAGATATATTTCAAAACAGTTACATAGCATATGATCCCATTTTGTAAAACAATTTATACATGCGTGAACATGGGCTCACACACACATGCAGGAAAAAAATTAAAAGGCTATGCTCCACTAAATTAGTAGTGTCTACCCTAAGGGGAAGAGAAGTTAAGTCATACTTGTTTTTCTTTTTTTTTTTTTTCTTGAGATGCTTTTCTACATTAGAAGTTATTTGTTTTCATTTTAAAATATGACTCTTAATGTAAGCCGTATGCCTGACCTCGGCAGATTCAGATCGATTCACACTATTGGAAGTCTTGTTTCACTCACCTCTATACTCAAGAAAAGAAGCATTATTTCATCAAAAGAAGCTCAAGAAGTGCATTTCTATTTATAAGGTTCTAGTA
>NW_011888786.1:18507135-18512469 GCF_000151845.1 Pteropus vampyrus | reverse complement strand
AGTCTTAGGAAAATGTTACTTTCACCTAAACTGAGAGTAGGATTATAATGAAACAGAGATGATATATTTCATATTTAAATGATGAGAATGCCTTATTCTTGGGTTAAAGATCCAAGTTAGTTTTCATTCTAATATCTTTCCCATGTAATAGCTTGGCACAAGCTGCTTTATCTCTTGGGTGTGGCAATTTCTATAATTAAGGCTGATTAATTTTTTTGGCAACTATAATTAATAATCTCTATCTTATCTTACTGTTTCAGGAAATTTCATCCACAAAAAACAAACAAACAAACAAACAAACAAAAAACAATGAACAACTGCTCATTACAAATAAAAGTTTTCATACATGGAAAGATCTTTCAAAACGATTAGCAATTAATGAAAAGTACACAAGTGCCCAGAAATTGCATATGCTCACTCAATTTCAAATGACATAGCCTTTAGCTACCAAACCAGCAAAAGGAATAACAATAAAATATTTTTAAAATCTAAAAATTATGAGTAAGGAAAATTGTAAGAAGGAAATCAGTTACTCATGTATAAAATCCAATGTAAATGTTAGAAATAAAAATTAAAGTAAGGTGTAATTGCAGAACAAGTAGAGAAAAAATAAATTGAGAGCATAATAAAGGTTTGTATTGTCTATGTTCCATTTTTTTTCCCTAAACCCGAAGTGAATAGTTTAAAATCAGAATATTTTATATTTTACATTTATCAGAAGGAATTGATCCGCTTAGAAAATTGACCCATCTAAACTGCTCATTCTGCATGCACTAAAATCAGATTTTTAATTTTCTGAAATCATAATTTCCCAAGTACTAGAAATACTTCCCGATCATTTGAACTAATTGTCACCTCTATTCATAAGGCTTTTTTGGATTTGGTTTACAAACAAAATCTGGTTTATGTTATATCAGAAAGGCTGACTGAAGCATTTTTAAAAACTGACTTGCTACCTGAGAAGGCACTGACAGCACTGTGATAGAACTAAGTAGAAAATGATTTTTACCATTCTCTAGGACACTTTCTGCAGTATCCTGGGTGGACCTCCTGTTGACCGATTCTCACACCAGCTCAGTTCTAAAGTTTCCCTTCCAGTTCTGACTATTAACAATTTCTAAATTCCATCAAGAATCAAAATTAGGTAGTGATGGTATGAGAAAATTGCTCAACATCAGATTTTTGTATAATGATGAGTTTCTTTCTATAATAGGCAATAGTTTGTCTAATATGCTATCGAGATACATCTTATATCTCTTGAATATCTCTGAAATTATATCTTATTCATCTTATCTATCTAGACATCTTCACAGGCATGAGTTTAAAGCTGTTTTTCTCCTATGTGGACAAGTGTATCATCTGTAATGAAGACTAAATAGGGTGTCCTCACAGATGTTTTGTCTGTCCCATACCTCATCTGAAATATCTGAGATATCCATTCTAATGGATCCTCTTGACACTCCTCTGTTGACAGAGCATTAAGCCACTGATGAAATTAAATTATCACTCTATGGACTCTAACCGTAACTCTAACCGTAACAAGCAACTCTAACCGTAACTCTGGAAACCAAATCATGGAACACTAAGAATGAGAACAATGAAAATACTTTCACAGGCTGTATATGATATACAAAATAGAGCATATATTTCTAATTAAAATGGAAAATTTACCTTCAGTTGGCCAATGACAATTAGTTATAGTTAAGCCACAGTCTTTTGTGACATGTGACATGTCTCTCAATAGAAAGAAAAGCATATCATAAGCCCACTTCTCAACTGTGGCATGCTGTCTAGGCTCTGGTATGCCTCAAGTTGAAGAATATGTCTTTCCCTTCACAAAGAGGAATACCACATGCCACAAAGGCCATAGCCCCTGTGGGTTTGCTTACTCTTGGTTTTCTGAAACTAAAAATTACCTATTTTAAAGTCATGTTATTAAAATATATCTTTATTTAATTTTTAAAAGGGCATTTCTCTAATAGCAACTTACTGAGTGCTGGAATAATTCAAAACAACTGCTATTCCTTCAACTACTCTATGATATTTTATTTTTAAATCTCAGGTAACATAACCTTGAGGTGAATCACTACACCTATCTAGCTATCTTCAGACTTTAGACTGAATGTCTACAGCAGTGATTCTCAAACTTGTCTTCACACTGGAATCACCTGGGAGCTTTGAAAACTACTGATGTCTATGTCCCACCGCAGAGATTGCAAATAAATTGGTCCTGATGTGGCCTGAGCTTGAAAATTTTTAATATACCCTTGTTAGGTAACTAATCAGACATGAGCGACAAGGGGAAAAAAGGAATAGGGGCCTAGCCTAAAGACTGCCTGAAGAACATTCCAGTGGTAGTAGGATTCTGGGTACGTGCATGCACACAAGGCAAAGAGTTATATCGCAGCCAAGTGTCAATCAAAGTGACCTCACTTGCCAATCACCTAGGAATGCCTTTGGAACCACCCATCACAGCCCAAATAGAACGCAGACATTCCTACTTCTGGGCCTTTTTTTTGCGTTGGTTATCGTAGTGGTTGTTGTTAAAGCACTCTGATATTGCTCTTCACTAAAACTGTGTGCCTCCTTGGGACATGCTTTGTCTTTCTAAAATATACTTTTAATAAATCTTTTCTAAATCTCACTAACCTGCGATCCTTCACTGTATCCATGAGGAAGAACCAAGAAAAAATGCTTCTGTGCCATTATCCCTCCCCCACCCCCACCCCCACTGTTGGGGCGACACCGAACTCCAATCAGCCCCAATGGTAACACCCTGATTCCAGTGTGCAATCAAGTTTCAGAACCACTGGTCTATAGGAATATTAATTAATATACCACTATTTTGGCATTAGATGAATATTCACTAGGATGCCATTGTTATCTGACAAGATCAGAGAATGATATTCAGACTAATTAACCTTACTAGTTACCACATATTAAAATGCCAAGCACTTTATCAACATTATATCTGATCTTCACAATCTTCCTACAAGATAGGTATTATTTTTCTCACTTCATAAATGGGGAAACTGAAGGTCAGAAAGTTTAGGTCATTTACCCAAAGCCACCAATTAATACATAGTGGAGCTGGTATGCAAATCCAAGTCTGTTTGATGCTAAAAGATCTGTTTTTTTACACTTAGCAACACGTATTTAATAAGGGTCATATCACCTTGAAGGAAATGAAAATTAGTTCTTGAAGGTCAAAAAATTATTAGATATTACAATGGTTTGTGGCCCTCCAAAGTTCAACCCCGCTGACAAAATCTTATTCTTTAAATATTTAATTTCTCTCATTGAACAAATTTCATATCATTTAAATTTCATATCATTTCTCTACTTAGGAAGACAATAATGAGAAAAAGTTTGAGAAACACTGGATTATATCTTGTCCATTTTGATTAACATTAAATTAACATACATACCATTCAAACACCACATATATATTATCTACTATACAGAATACTTTACAGAATATTATTCTCTTCCTAATTTCATAATTCTGAAGTTGTATTTAGAGTTGAAAAGAATCACAGTATAAATAAAGCTCTATTTGTCATTTGGTCCCCAGAATGCTAATGACAGGAGAGGAAGTAGTAAGGCCAAAGAGTATTATCAAAATGTCTTTATGAATGTCTATTCATGCTACTTCAGCATCACGGCAGGAGGTAGGTTCACAAACTTGGGAGTTTCCTGGGTGAAATCTGAAATTGGCCCCATATACAGACAATAGGGAGAGAGCAAAGAAAGAGGCAGGCCACACCAGACTGGTAGGCAGTGGTTTAATAAGCAAGGGAACTTACATATAAATATGGTCTTAGGTGCCATAATATGAGTAGATCTCTACACTTGCCCACCAGAATTTTAAAAGTTTATATAGAGTCCTTAAAGAGGTTCAGCCATGTGTACTTTACAGATGGTTTCAATGATACATTACTATCTTAAGGCTGTGTCTTTGAGGCAGCCTATAGTTTGAGAAAAGCAGGCAGATTGCACATTCCAAGGACAAGGAAGGGTTGAGGAGCCTCCAATTGCCTGAACCCAGCTCATGGGTCAACCAGGGGTCATTGTTACCAGAGCAAAGCAATCCGTCTGCCTGCACATGCCTAAGTCAATGAGACATGTACAGGTTTTGTGGCAAAACAAAGTAAGGGTTTATTAGCTGCAAAGCCCAGAGACACAGGTGAGCTACCTACCGCTCAAAGGCCTGATTCCCCAGGTATCTCAAAGGAATAGACTGTGTAGGGGAAAATCCTTAGTCATGAAAACTAAGGGAGTTAGGGTCATGGGTGCTACTGATTGGATGGGGCTGGGGTAAATGATCATCATGTCCAGTTCTGGGATCAGTCATGGTGTCATCCCATCATCCTCACATCCTGTCTGAACCTGTGGCTGGTGAGGCTGTTCTGCCTTGATAGGCCTGGGGCTGAAACACATCTAAAGCCAAGATGTTATCCTTAGGTTAGCCCAAACTTATTATCCTCTTGATTGATAGACCTGAGGCTTTATTCTTAAAGAATTTGACACTGGCCACCTTATGTCCTAAGGCCAGGGAATAGGCATACAAAGGTGGAAGGATAAGGGGAAGTGGAGAACAAGTGAGTCACAATGCCACTGTCTAGGCAAAACCAGCTTGAATCAAAGAAAAAGCTATAAGTGAAATCTGGATGCAGTTACATCATGTCCTCTCAATAACCTCCTCCAACGCAGGTAAATACTAGAATAAGCTTTCTCTGACTTGACATGTTGGATGTCAAAATATTTCAAAGTTTTAAACTTCTAGAGGCAAGAATCAAGTCATTAAACTTTGAATCTCCAATAGCCTTGGGCCTCACATAAACTAGACAATAAATATGTGTGAATTTAAGAAGAAAACAGAATTTCCATTACCATACAGAGATTACCAATTGCATAATCAAATATACATAATAATAAAACAATTATAAGCAAGTTTTAATTAGTTATTAGTTCAGAAGATGTTTTTTCTATTTTTTTTTAGGATTATTGTGAGCAAGGAAGGTGGTTACCGAAAAAACACCCTTGGACATGTTTGTGTCTTTCCACAAGGCCAGGGTTACTCAGTAGAACCTTCTCAGATAAACTGATCAGATACCCACGCAGGTTAACACACAGCATACAGAGAGGGGAAGTGCAGAGTCTTACATGACAGAGCGAAGAGATGAAAGTCAGTGTCTCCAAAGCAAGTTCTGTTGCCTGGCGGCACGGAGTGCTGTGCATCGGTCCCAAGCCAGTGGTCGCGATGGGTCAGAAGGTCAGAATTTTCGGCTCTCAGCTCACCTTTTCATGATGCTTTCAATCAGACTTGAGCAT
>NW_011888786.1:18481936-18506162 GCF_000151845.1 Pteropus vampyrus | reverse complement strand
CCTGAGCAAGCCCGATCCCATCTGATCTCAGAAGCTAAGCAGGGTCGTACCTAGTTAGTACTTGGATGGGAGACCACCTAGGAAGACCAGGTGCTGTATGCATAAAAAATAAAAAATAATAAAAAAAATAAAGTAAGGGATTGTAAGCTGACAAGGTCCTTGCAATCTGTGAGGTCAACCAAGGGTTGTCTCACCTAAAACATAAAATAAAATAAACTTTAACCTAAAGTTTTCTCTATAAAACCAATTGCTCATTTGTTTATCAAGACGCTACCATTGCCCTATGAAGGAATATGTAAAGAGGTATTTGTGGTTATTGACAAGTGTGCAAATACCTGAGCTCAGACTTTCACTGAACCAGTGATAAAGCTTACCCTACAGTAGCCTGAGAGGACAGCTTTGGGAAGATGTGTCCTAACACAAAGCAGAGTCAGTGTATGTTTATGCTCGCCTCAAGGAAATGTAGAAAATAATTGAAGTGACAATGAGAAATGAGGTTTCACAAAGTATATGTGCCGAGGCAAGACTAGAGGGCTTCTTCCTCGAAGAAGCTGCTTTGAAAAGTTTGACAGCCCAATAATCAAAAAGGATTCCATTGTGAGCAGCATTGCAGGAAAAAAAAAAAAAAAAATACCCTGAGGTTTCCAGCTACCAAGACAAAGAATAATTGAAAATGTTCCTGGGTGCCAATGACATCAAGAGAGGAGTCGCTGTAAGCAATAACTGAGCATTGTTACCAGTGAATCCCACAGAGGAAGAGAGGTGACCTAGAAGAGGAACATCCAAGAGGAGTGGCCACTCTTGGTGGCTACCACTGGAGTTGTGAGAGAGTCTGTTGGGGAAGGAACTTCACTGCATAGAGGACTCTGGAACTTTCTCCATTCTCTAACCCTTCTATGCACCTAGAGCACCCACCCAGCCTAAGTATCTTTTGTTATTCTTCCCACTGAGAAAAAATTTAGGTTCACCAGAAAAAAACTAATTAAATTTGCATTGCAGAACTCAAGCCGGCTACTGAGACTCATAAGGGTAAAGTAGCCTCTAGATTCCTGGACTAGAGGGAGTCTTCCCCATCAAAGACTTGTATGAGGTAATTGTAGTAGTAGTAGTCATAGTAGTAGTAGTAGTAGTAGTAGTAGTAGTAGTAGTAGTAGTAATAACAATGACAGTAGATAACACTTATTGAATATTTGCTATATGTCCATCACCATATTAGGTGTTTCATATCCTTTCTTTCATTTAAAACTTTCAAACATCTTATGAGAATTTTTTTCTTCATATATGTAAATATGGCTAGAGAGCTTAGGTTAGTAAAATGCTAGACGACAATTTGTTTTGATTTTCTTGTGTTATAAGCTAGTACTTGAACTTGTAAGTTTAGTCCTCTCACAATAACCTTTCTTTTCTTACATCTATCAGTTTTATGGAGGATCTTTATTTCCTTTGTGGGGAAAAGAAACTTATCTCAAACTCAGAAAAGCAGAAAGGATACTTTATGAGCTTCTATCACCAAAACTATAGACAGGAATGAGGCCCTGATCTCTATCTCTTGCCATTCCTTCTCACTGGGCACTCATCTGTTTCCCACATATGGTGTACAGGTATTCTCCACTCAGCTGGGAAATAGCCATTAATAATTTCAAGTTTGCCTCTTCCCAGGTCCGTGACTCCAGAGAGAAAATTACTTCTCCTTTTGATTTCAAAGGAAAGAAACACAGGTTAGAACCCCTGTTAAACCAGGTTGGGTCCTATGTGACCACCCCTGACCTATCATTGTGCCTTGAACATCCAGACTTAAGTGCTCATCTCAAGAGTCAAAACAAGACAGGTCTCTGTGATTAGCAACCCCACGAGAATCACACAATTAGAGGAAGAAAGAAATAATTATTTTAAAGAGGGGAGGCATGGTTAGTAGATTAAGGAATGCAGACAGACAAAACAGCAGATGTCCACTGCACCAGTGATGTGTATGCAGATAATCTAGAGAACTTGTTAAAATGCAGATTCTGATTCAGAAGGTCTGAGGCAGGGCCTGAGGTCCTGTATATGAGGTCCTATCCAGTGCCACAGACCACACTTTAAGTAGAAAGACACTAACATTTTCCATGCATTGCCCACAACTATCTAATGTTGCAGATGCTCTAAAGCTTTGGGCTCACCAACGGGGACAGACACAATCTCGCATGCTTGTCTGAGTGTGGTGCCTTCTTGGGGCCAGCTGTGTCCCCGTCACAACACTGAAATAGCAGAGGTGTTGCAAGTCAGGATCGAGACATATTGGCAGAACTCTGTGATAAAAACACTTTACAATTTCATAGCACCTTCCATTCCGAAGTGTTTCAGAAGCTATATACATTCAGCACCACAGAAAGATGATAGAGGTGGCAGATTCAGGACGGGGGAGGGTGAAGGAGGTGATGAGGGATAGAGTGGGGGAGGAGGCATATTTAAGTCAAGGACAGTGAGGCATTTCTCTGTTAAAGACAACACAACACCAAAAATTTAAGAGAGAGAGAAACTGAAGCCTTTAAGGTTTGTGCTCAACAAAAGATAGTGCATAGTTTCATGTTCAGAATTATTTTCATAGAATCATCTCTCTCAATAAGTTGCCTCCAGGTATAGGTGCTCTGTAAGCACAGAGGAAAGGAAAAGGAAATTCAAATGAGCTAAACAAACAAGAAGATTAAAAATATTATCAGGAAATCTATAAAGTCTGAATCTAGGAACTCCAGCTTTTACAGGCTGTCGGTCTTCTTAATTAAACAATTAAGTCTTAAAACCTTAAAGAGCAGCTTTCCATCACATATTCTTTGGTATGTGAAGTAGCTTTTTATTTGTACAGCATTTAGTAAAAGTAATGACTTTTCTAAGTATGACAAAATGTGAACACCTAACTTAACCTTAATATACCTGATGACAATGTGGGTACTTCCTATATGTTCTGGTCCGGCGGGGAGGCGGGGGGTGGGGGGGAGGTCACTTTATGACAGAGCTTGAAAATGGAAACTTTTTATGACTCCTAGAGTATTTGCCTTTTCAAAGAATCCATTTTCCGGGGTTGCTGTTTCCCATTTGTTACCAAGGACCCCTGGGAGCTTCCAGGGACTTGGAAGGGGTTCTAAGTTCACTTCTTCTGACTCCTTCCAGCTGATAAATGAAGACCCACAAGATCCCACAAGACAGTTTCAAAGAGTCTGTGCTCCAAGCAGTATGTGGCCACCAGCCAGGGAAGCACATACCAGATTAAAAGGGCAAAGAGAGAAATCATTTGCTCTTTCATATCTCTTGGGGTTTCCAATGAACTCACTGCATTTGTCTCCTCTGTGAAATGTTTTAGTAAATGAGCTTATTTATGAACATTCACAAAAACCTCAAGATAAGAAGAAGAAAGAGCAGGGATTCTTAGACCAAAAATTCATCTTTCCGCTTTTTTTTTTGATTCACTATCCTCCAGTTGTTTCTCCTCCCACTTTCCTTTGAGACAGGTGGTGATACCTTCCCCAGCCAGCAGATAACAGTGGTTATTCCATCGGGAGAATGTAATCTTGAATCACATCCTCACTATTTTGTCAGAGAGAAAAATCGTGCTACTCATAAATACCACAAAGAGACTTTCTAGTATAACCACTTTCTTTATAACTGAACCTTCATTTCCATTAGGAAATACATTTAAATGACATGTTACTCTTGTGCCCCAATACTGTAATTTTGGGCCCCTGACGAAGTTTTGCTCAAAAGCTTATTTTTATAAATAGTGGTGGGAAGTAACTGATGTATCTGGTTATCTCTTAGGATTCTGTCAGTTCCACAACTAGAAACGGCAATGCCACGCTCACTCCAAAGGAAGGTGGTGGTGAAGTGTAGCCTTCAGATAAGGATTTACACTGAGAGGCCAGCTCTAGAAACTACGCAAAAGATTATAGGCCAGAGACAGACAAGGAGAAAGGTACGGTCATAAAATTAGAGTTATTGCAATCTTGCAGATAAATGAATACGTCCCATTTCGGTCTGCTGTACATTTGACAACACACCAGTTTAGAATGAACAATATTAAAGGAAAGTTGCTAGTTAAATGGAGTTATTTTAAGCAACGGAATTATATCCTTGTTTGACTCATTATTTGACTTACTGATAGCCCATTTGTTTCTCAAAAGATGTAAGGTGGCTCAACATTTAACTAATATCGACCACGTAAATATGAATAGAGGATTTACTGAATCCAGGCACAGTTCTAGGAATTGGAGATTTGTAGTAATCAAGACAAGTGTGCCTCCTCCCCTCAACCATACCATCTATCACCGTAGTCTAGTTTAGTGTGGAGAATGTAATAGTTCAGACAGGGACTAGTGAAACTAGAGTAGTGCTATTAAGACCTGCACAGTCATTGTATCGTCAACCACCTTGTAAACACCTATTGAGTGGAAGTGCTTCTTTTTAACACAAAAGTTATCTCATCTATCTTTACATTCTAACAAGTTTTCTTCTTCTTTCTGAGTCCACACTCCTCAAAGATACTTTAATATGCATAACTCACTATTTTTAGAGCTCAGATGAACAGTTTAGTGCTAGTTAACTCCATAAACATCCATGATTGTCCTAAAGTTAAGACAGTTAACCAGTTAAGACACGGCACCCTCTCTTAAGTTTTCTACGATGGTATTCAGGAGGTATTTAAGAAGAATATAAGTAGAAAGAATGAGGTGGACACTGTAATAGAGGTTTAAACTTAAGCTCTAGGTATATGTGGGATCAAAAGTTTAACTTTACCAAGACAACTGGAAAAGATATCTACTGAAGTCGAAGTTTCAAGAATGCCATTAAAAATGAATGGATCTTGTCAGGAATGTAGGTTGAGGGCAGAAGAGTGCAATGGTTCAGAACTGGCAATACAAAGTGATGGTCAGAATTCTGGCTCTCTCTCTTACTAGATGTGTAACTAACTATGACTGCATTTGTGAAAAAAGTTTCTCATTTGTGAATGGGACTAAGAAGAGTACATCATAGAGATGTTATGAGTTTTTGTAAAGTACTTTTCACAGTGCCTGTTACATAGGGCTCAATAGATATTAGTTTCTATTACTGTAGAGTAAGAGTGGAGGAAGAAAATAAGGGAAGTATATATTATGTTCAAGCAATAGCTGAAGAGGTACATGAGAAACCTGTTGAAGAAAGAGGTTAAGGGATAGATTGGTAAGGGCCTCGAAATATAAGAAATGTAATATGGTCTTATTACATAAGAAACAAGAAAAGGGTCAAGGGTTTGGAGTAAGGAAGTAAGTGACCCAACCAGATCAGAATTAAACTGTTTCACCCTTATCAATTTTAAGATAATATTTTTAAAACCTTTTAAAAACAAGTACAAATAATAAATACTGTTCACCAAGCATTTACTATGCACAAGCATTGTGCTAGGTACTCTGCATTTTTTCCAGTTAATTCCTTAAAAAAGAATCAATAATTATGTATAATTACTCATATAACAGAAGAGAATTCTAAGGCTCAAAGAAGTTAAGAAAAGGCCAAGGTCACACACCTAAAAGGAAAATGAGTACTGTGGAATGATTGATCAGTCCTTCAGCAAACTTAATATATGGTTCTGTTTTGTCTTATTCTAATGCTTACCAAACTCTATTGCATTCAAAGGCTTCTCCTGTGCTACCCCAGGAGAAGAAAAGCTGTTTGAATCGGAGACTACACCTTAGTCACCATCATGTTCTAGGCAATCAACAACCATGCTGCAAATGAATAAATAGCTGAATGACTATAATTTTAGGGCAGAATTTTTCTTAAATAATATATGTATTTAAAAGCTTCATCTGACTTATTGCAAGCCTATTAGAGCTGTTACTAGAGTATATGTATTTAAGGTTAATATTTTCACTTTTTTTAACCTTAGAATGGTTTGAGAATTTTTTCGATCTGATTAATGTATTCAACCCTTAAAAATGTGAGCAAAACAAGACTTTTAGAGTATTTCATTCACATACATTGTATTTGTCCCATAAACAAACCCATATATTTTTTAAAATTGTTTATATTTTTCTATGCAAGGGACGTTTCATATTTCTATTCTATGAGTAATCTTTTCCATGAGAAAAAAAAAAGATATTTTTTGAAACTAGACTGTATTTAGAGTCCTCTAGAGTCGATTTGACCTAGATTCAGCCCAGTTAAAGAAAAAGTATAAAATGAAGATAGAGACATGAAACACAATTAATAATGCTGAATTAAAATGGGCAATTGATAAGGTAAAAAGAATACACATAATTCAGATCATTTAAGTATGGATTTTGTCTGGCTGACTGATGTTGATTCTCTGGCTCCAGGCTAACAGGATCAAAACAGAAGTTATATTGTCATTTGGCTAATACATTAAAACTGATATTATCTATTAAACATTACTTTGTATAATCTTAAATGGCTTGTGATTTAAAAGAGGAAAGCCCTTAAGACAATTTGATTTTTCCAGAAGATTTACAACCCAAATGGCCTTTCCTTTGGTTCAGCACACACAATGTGAGGCTTAAGACAATTCATAATGGCTAAAGAGTGACTAAAAAACTCAAAATCTAGGACTTTAAAGGTACCAGGAATAAACCAATTAGAGACTAACGCAGACAGAAAATATACATGTAAGTATCTGAATTGGATGATTACCAAATATTTTAATTTCTACATTATGATTTCTACATCTTCCATGTTTTCCACAGTTGTAATATAGACCCTGATTACACTTATGATGTTTAACTACTGATAGTTTTCGAGGCCCATCATCATGTTCCCTTTCTGCCCCCAGATGGGCCAGCTGACAAGAAATCTCAGTACTTCCACTTTTGGTGCTGGTGGAAGGTTCACACCACACAATTCCTGTTCCATATGCAGGATCAACACTTTAAATACATTTCCTAACTATAGTGAAAGCTAAGCCAGTCTTCTTTCCCTGCTCTTTTAAACTATATCTGTACTTGCTTGGGAGCCTAACCTGTTCTTCACAGAAAAACTAAAAAATCCTTTCATGCCCTCTTGGTTCAAGTGTGGCATCAACTGTCTTGACATCTGAATCAAATTTGGGGTTGGGGTTCATCTACCTCTACAGAGTAGATGACAATGGTCAATATATATTATTTTTATAATTTAAAAAGTACATAAAAATGAACAAGGTTTAAGGGTGTTGATGAACCTTATCAGCATAAACATCTCTCTCTGTCTCTGTCTCTCTCGCTCTCTCTCTCACACACACATACACACACACACAGACACACAAACACAGAGCAAGGTAAAACATATGTCATTTTCAATGCACATTTCCTGGACATTTCAAAAAAACATAATGTTACATCAAATTATAGAAGAAATTAAACTACTGCTTTCAAATAATCTGTGGAAATATTATGTGGTCTGAATAACTGATAAAATGGACAGTGAGGGAATTTTGATCAGAGTATATTGTGAAACTTAAAAAACTATTAAAAGTAAACATTTATCAACTACTATTGTAAACTAGCCTCGGTTATAAAAGCTTTATATGCGTTAACTCCTTTAGCTCTCACGGCAACCCTATGTAGTAGGTATTTCAGGATCCCATTTTACAGATGGGGAAACTAAAGCACAGACTAAGTAATTTGCTCAAGATCACAAAGCTAGTAAGTTAGAAAGGTGAGATTTGAACATCAGGTATACATGTTTCCAAAACCACATACCATAAAATATTTCCTAACTACCTCTTCTCCAAAATTTAATAACATCGACTTTTTATCATAATTACATTTTATACCAGACTTATTATCTATTCCTTTTATGTGAACATTTTCTAAGTTTTTAGCATTTTTCAAGTGAGTAAGCTCTACACTAAACACAAACTCCAGACTGGCACTTATTACGGATTAAATTTATATAGCATTCGTTCCCATGTTTTCTTTTCCTAATAATGGTTTGATTTTCCTTCATGCATATATCTCTTCTTCCATACAGCCCATATGCACAAAGGGACTTGAACCACATCTGGGGCTCTAGGAGCAAACTGATTGGTTTAAAGGTAATCCCAATATGTCTGTTGCAGTGATTGGGTCAGGGACACAGACATAAGCCAATCAGCACAGGACATGGTACTGGCCACAAGGATTAGTTCAAGAATGGACATGTGATCTAATTTAGACCAATGAAATGCAAAGAACGATTTACATAGAACTCCTGGGTAATGATTTTTCTCATTCTCCATAAAAAATTATACCAGGAAAAAAATTCTCACTTTCTCTGTAAGTCATGAAACAGAACTGTGAAGCTTAAAATAACTAGTCATTTTGCTTCCATGAAGGAAGCCAGCCTGAAGATTAAACCAATACACAGAGGAGGGTACAGCTGAGCAAACGGAGAGAATGAGCCAGAGTCACTGGATTAAGCCAGGCTGAAGTTTGCCTCTTCTAAATTTTTGAGTATGAGAGATAATATTTATTTATTTGCTCAAGCTAGTTTAATTTCTTCTGTTACTTGCAGTCCTAATTCACACAAACATAAAATCAGACTCCCTCTAGTGATTTATTCTACTCTATCTTTTCAACAAACATCTGTACAAAATACTTACTCTCTTGATAGCAATATAACATTCCTTATTCATGTGGAGTGGGATGTCAATAACTTTTCCCTGAGATTTGTGGCTGTCAGTCTGTAGTTTTCATTTCCAGAAATGTTGCTAACCACCTTACTTCACTATTTCTCATCATAGTTAATCCCGGGCTTTCTCATAGTTTGTTCCTGGGTACTACGTCATGCAGAGATTGGTGGAAGGAAGTTCATAATAGCTTGAAGATTGTTTTTAGTGTTTCATTCCCTATATTCCCTGAGTCATCACTCACATAGGACTCTGAGGCAATAACTAAGGTTCATATGGAAAGTCACTGAAGGATGAAATAAAGTTTGTCAAGTTGAGCACTTAGAGCAGTGAAACTTCACATATTAAACAGTAGGGAGTAGCCAACGATTGGCAAATGATCGAATAAATTATACTCTAGGCACTACAAGAAATACTATGCAGTTACAGAGCTTTTTATTAAAAATCATCAGAGTGACATTGATTAATAAAATCAAATAAGTTTCAAGTGTATGATTCAACAATATGTCGCTTATATATAGTACACTATGTGTTCACCCCCCAAAGTTAGATTTCCTTCAAATATTTGGCCCCTTTTACCCCAATCTATCTCCTCTCTCCCCGGTTATGGAGATTTTTTAAAATTATGATTCTAGAGACTATAGAGAAACTTAGCCATTATCCTGAATAATAATAAAAGATACTAAATTGTACATACAATATTTACAATTATAAAATAGTCACACTTACACAAAAAAAGAAAAGAATTTTTTTTAAATCTGAAGCAAATAAAAAATAAACAAAATAAAACACCAAAAAATATTAACAATATTACCCTGGGGACTATAGAAAATTTTCCTACTGTTTTCTTTTACTATTTTTAATGACTATAGATTATGTTATAAAAATTTTTTTAATGTTTTAACATAGGAATATTATATATCATTTTCATTAACTACATCTCTAAATTGGCCAAATTGTTCAAGATACACAAAGATAAGAAAGTTAAGAAGGAAACATTTAGCATTGCATAGCTTGAGAATCACAATGTCCACTTTCCCAAAGAGGTTTTCTAGGCCAAAGGAGATGCATAGTATCCAAAATAAGACCTCGTACCACAGAAAATTTAAATACTTTATTTGAGTTCTAAGAAACAAAAGACCATCAGTCAGGTTTTCTGAGTCACTCCTCCAAAGCAGTAATAACATGTAAGAAATAATATAGCTGGGGAAGGGGAAGAAGGAAGGGAGGAGAGAATTGTGAATCAGTTCAATTCAGTCAGACTATGCAAAGGGAAAAAGGGAAAGAGGTCAGGGATTAGATAACACCAGGCTGCAAATCTGTATACATCATTACTTTCCAAATGTGAAGCTCAAAGTAAAATGTCGAAATGAAGAGGAGACAACAGGAAAATAAAGTAGAAGGAAATAGGATTAGAAAGAGAGATGCCAGAGATATGCATATAAAAGGACAAACAATAAACTAGAATTATGCATAGAGATAAAGGAGTTAACAGAAAGGACTGAGAGAAAGTGAACAGGCAGCCAAAGGTGACAGGATAGTCCCAGTGGCATCAGAACTTGCTGATGGAGACTTCAGTGAGGCCCTGGGAAGGGAAGGTGGATGCGAATGACAAATGTGCAGCATCAGAATAAATCATTTTTTCTAGATCTTCTGCAGGTTCAAATTTTCCAGAGATTTAGATTTGGTAAACAGACCAAGCTGGATCACAGCGAGGAACTTATAGGGGATTTGAGATGTCAAACACACAGAAGCCAAGGTTTGCCTGTAATGTTGAAAATAGCACCACACATGGCCTTTTAGTACCAGGCTCGTTTCAAGTAGCTGCAATTCAGAGAGGCTTCTCCAAAAAACCCCAAGACAATATATTAGTTTTTCTTTAGCAGTAAAATATAGCAATAATCATTTATACTCTATATAGCTTTGTTAGTTCTTCCTCAGACTTGAAAACTATGTATCATGTGTATGCATGTTTTGCATTATTTAACAGATTTACATTTAATATTTAAAATCAAATCATTATTTATTAATGGTAATACGATAGATTTGTCAGACTGAAAAGAAAGTAAATTTGAAAATAATCTATATTTTCTGATTTTTTCTAAATTAAAATTCGTCAAGCATAAATTCTTCACTGGGAGTGAATGTTGTGCTTTAATTTGCTTTATTAATTTTCAGATCCGGACGGACCTTAAGCATGGTGATTAAGAGAATGAAGTTTAGAGTGAGAGATACCCATCTGGGTCTAGGATCTATAACTCGTCAGCGTGTCTGACCTGTTCCCTAGCCCTCTGATTCTGAATCTCCCTATCTTTGAGAGGGCAGTATCAGTACCTGACTCATATGGTTATTGTGAAGATTAAATAAAGTAATACATATGACATACTTAGCACAGCACCTGGCACATAATATTCAGTAAATGCTACCAGTTCTAAAGGTCACCGTAATTATTGTCAACTTTATTGTCAATATTATTGCCAGTACTGTTTGTAAATAAGTGTGGGAATTTTATTAAGACGGAAAACAGCTTTTCTTATTTCTTGAGCACTGTAGTTCAGACATTTTGAAGTCCTTGATCTTGTGTGTATGATTTCCTCTGCCTGGAACATAGTCCTAGCCTCCTACATGCCCTCTTTGCCTGGCTACTCCTACACATCCTCACTCTCAGCTAAAATGTGTCTCCTCCTAGAGGTCTGCCTGCTGACCCTGGAGGATGGGATTGGTACCTAGGAACCTCATCTTCCCCTTTGCTCTTGCCATCACATTACACTGTAATTCCATGTTTGTTTTATTCACCTGTATTTCCCCTCCATTAACACACACACACACACACACATAAATATTAAGCTCCATGAAAACATAAATCTATCTGCTCGGACTTCATTTCTAACCCAAACTTGCTGTCAAAGTGTGCTTGGCCCATTCTAAGTTCCTAATAAATGTACTTTTTGAATAAACAAAAGACACTTAACAAATAGATGTTAAAATGTTTTATAGACCCTATCTATGTGCTAGACTGAATCATAAAATATCTACTCTCTAACCGGAAGTATCCCAAAACTACCGAACTATTAACTTCATTGACTACTTGTTTCTCCTAAACAAAGAAACTTGACAATAAAGTACCTTGACATATTTATGCAGACCTTTGAAGTAGTCAGCTGAAGAAATCAATTCAAATAATATGCCCTCAAGCAGTTTTTTACAAAATTTCATCCTTTCCTGAGCTGGGCTGTTTTAGTAACTCCTTGGATAGAAGCTATACTTATGGGAAGAGTGATAGAAAATAGTGTCAGACTGCATTAAAAAAATTCAACTAATAAATATTTGCAATTACCTCCTATTGGGTGCACAGGCAGATCAAAAAAAGAATGAAACACAGGCTTTCCTCTCAATAGGTTGACAGTCTAAGTGACATATCAATAGTAGAGAATTTTTCCATCCACGGACTTCCTCCCACCAAATTCATTAATAAATGACATCTATGTGTAATTTATATATTTATCTAGTTTTAAATCTAAGAAAGGTCATTATTAAATATAAATATGTACAATTTATTTTCTCTGCAACTGATATGAACTGGTGTTTTTAAGATAAATTAAGCAAACCAGGTTATATCACAACTTTATGATTAATTCAGTCTTTTGAAAATAAACCAATTTATCCAAAAGCATATGCTCATAACATCCATCAAATAGACAAGATGATTTGTATCTAGCTTCTGAAATTTTACCCTGCAGCATCTAATTATTTTTCCTTTTGGCAAAAGCTTCTGAGCACCTGTTGAAGTCATTACCGTTCTGTCCTTTGGGGGCAATAGGAGAGCTCAGCTCCCTCGCACACTCCATTTCTCAAGATTCACCAGGAACCTCACAGACTTGCTGCTGCACAAAACATCTAACAGGTGGCTAGGCCTGCTTCTCCTCTCTATCTTCCCCACCCCAAGAATGATATAACAAATTTATTTTTTTCTTTTCTTTTTTTCCCTTTATGAAAATATCCAAAGTAGTAGGGACACTCTCAGGAGCAGACAGAATTTAACCCAGACTAATTTCATGAACCTGCATGGAGCAAGAGTTTTGCTTATGAAACAGGAGATAGGTGGATCTTTTCTTGTTTCTCAAACCTGAGAAAAATGGGTGAGAACTATGAAAATATCAGTCCTTCCATAATATGATAGGTCAATAAAGGGAAAAAAAAAATCTCAACAAAATGATAGTTACTAAGTGATTTACTAGAAAAACACTGCGACCATTGCCCCTTGAAAGTTAAAAACATCTTAATTTTTTATTACACATCTGCCTTCCTCTCAAAAAGGCAAATTTGGAACAGCACTTAGGCTGCTTATGTGTATAAAGAAAGCTTTTGTTTTGATCTTTTCAGGGACTAGAGTGTGGTGGTTTCAAGCATCCAGTTGTTGAGTACTCCCATCTTTCATTCCTGCAATGCAGTTCAATCTCAATTAGTGACAAAGTCTTATTTCAAATTCTGAGACTATGGTACTATTTTCCATAACATTAAGGCTTTCTATTGTGTTTTTCAGTATTCTTGTAGGAAACAGATTCACTCCAAATCATCATATGAAGAGACTCCGATGCAACCAGAATTTACATAAATTTTGGGCAGGGTTAAGGGAAGGAACAAAGAATGGCAAAGCATCCAAAGACTTCAATGGTGGGATGCCATTGACACCTGTAGTGCTGAAGGAAGAGGGGAGGAAATAGTGCTCCATGATTCCAGGGAGATTGGACACTGCAGAGGAGGGACCATGTGGCAGGAGCTACAGACATAGGAGACATAATAGGAGATAAAGGAGGTAAATACTCTGGCCTGTCTCTCCTTTCATCTTCCTATTGTCCAAATTCATCTGGAGGTGAGAAATCAGCTGCAAGAGAATCCAGGTGACAGAATCTGTAGGGAATTGCCTCCTGTAAGTACAACACAGGCTAGAGACGGGTAAAGAATAGATTTTGGACTGAAACAAAATATAAAGAAAAAAAGGTAGACACGTTCAAATAGAACTAGTCAGCAAATTACCAAATTAGTTCACCCATGTTTATCCCCAGGGGTCTAAATAAGAGAACCAGTGAGAGTTCTCCAGGTGAAGACTTTGTAATGCATTTGTGTGTAAATAGCACTACCTCATTCCCCATCTCCTCCTTTCTTCTTAAGCTGAATAAGAGTCCTAAGATAACTACTCAGAAAGATTGAAAAGATGCTCTCCAGAAGGATAGAATCTTGGACAATAATCTTGCTGAAGGACCAAATCTCATCAGTCAACCCTATACTAAAGTGTGAGCCTTTGTCCTCAAGAGTTTCGGGGCATAGATCCTTATACCTGGCCTCATGTGGAGAAATGAAGACAGGCTGCTGGCCAGGATATCTACAATAGCTGGGTGAAAAGAGAGTAAATTGATGGGATCATGCCAAGTTCCCATGGATGAGATTGACATTGAGGAAGAGAAATAGGCATCAAGCAAGTAGGAAAACATTTCCCGAGATGGCTACTTTCCAGGACCATGGGATACCAGCACATAGAGGTTCTGTAGGTAGACCACAAGATGGGGGTTGGGAAATGAGGAGGCCGGCACAGAAGAGGGGTGATGTTATGCCAAAGTCCTTGCAAAGGGAGCTCCAAAGTACACATAAAAGTGGCCCACTGGATAAGGTAAGCACTTGGACTCCCGCCATGACAAAGGGCATTTGAGAGCCAAGATAGAACTAGTAACAGTTTATGTTAAATGAAAATGGCTTTTCCTCTCATCTTCTACTCCCCTCTCCTTCTTCCCCTACCTTAAAGGAAGCTAAAACAATAAGAGAGAGACAGGAGCAAGAAGAATGGAACATTTCATCAGATACTCCTAGCCCACTGCTGGCCAATGAGCCCCTGAGAGAAAAAGGGGAGAAGCTTTGATTTCAAAGAGAGATTGAGAAAGGTTTTCCTTTGGATTGTATTGGGCTATTTAATACCTAAAAGCAAGACTGGACCAAACACCTGAAATTGACTGTGCAGAAGACTGCATAACCTCAGAAAGACTCGGAAATTAGAGGAATCTGGTTCTTCTAAATTCTAAAGTAAAGGCTGGGGCTGAAAACTGACAGTTGTATTGAAAGTCTCTATAAGAAAAAGTCAGACCTCCAGATTTTCGTTATACATCCTGTTCTAGCCATGTGACTATTTCTCCCTGATCCTAGGAGAAGACTGGAGTAATAGCCCTCTTAGAGAGACTTTTAAAATTACACAGCTAAGAGGGGGAATGGGGTGTCACAGTGAAAAGAGGAAATTAAATAACAATTGATCTACCTAACACTGGAAATCTTTAGCCCCTTTGCCCACCTGGATCCTAGACACTAGCAGCCAGGCTTACACATCTTCCAGCAGGAGACTAGGATTCTTGAGGAGGATATTTACCAGAGAAGGCCTTGGTATTGGGAAATTGGATGACAGATGTCAAGAGAGGAAAGAAGGCTCACTTTCAATGAAGATCTTTTTATTCTTTGAATGGTTTACCATGTGCTTGTATTGCCTATCAAAAACAATAAATACATAGATATTTAAAACATAAACATTTATATAAACACTTACTGTGTTTACTGTCTCAAAGAAACATAAAAAATATTGAGTCTGTGGGACAAGAAAAGGATGCTACAAAAAAAGAAAGAAAATTTCCAAGACCGAAAGGAGTTATTAGAGATGAAAACATGATTATTAAAGTAAAATGTAATAGAATAAAAGTTTCAAGAGAGAAAAATCAGATTACAAAAAAATGCACAGGGATCAAAATGTCATCTTCTCAGCAGTAAAACTGGGCAGTGGAGAAATGCCTTCACAGTTATGAAGGAAAAGGTTTTACTACAAAGAATTCTTGACCCACTCAAATTAATGATCATTTCATAAAGTAAAATAAAAACATGTGAAGTACCAAAACAAATTTAATTCCCGTCACCTTTTTCAGAAAGCTTCTAGAGGATGTGATCTAGCAAAATAAAAGTAAAAAAAAGACATGATCCAGAGAAACAGGAGACCCAACACAGGAGAAGGACAAAGACCTCTCTAGGATGTTGACAAAGGAAACTTCGAGCCCAGAAAGCAAAAGCCAGTCATGAAGTCAGAGGACAGAAGGCTCATAAAGGACATATCTAAGAAGAAAGAAAGAAAAACGGAAAAACAGAAAGGAAAGAAGGAAGAGAAAGAGAAAGGGGCGAGGAAGAGACTGGAGCAGGAAGGAAAGACGTGTTTGACTAAAATGAAAGGACATTTGTAATTCCCAGAAAGTTGGAGAATAAATTAGTAAAAGTCTCTAAAAATCTCAAGAGAGAGAGACAATTATTAATGCAAAGAAATAATGTAATTAAACGACATGGCTCAGCTGTGAAAAATTTTTACTTACTTATAACACCAAACATTACTTTAACCAAAATAGTGCAATATACCTACATTGGGAGGTGAATGAAGGCAGGGGATAGGTGAACAGGAAATAAGAGTGTGTTGCAGTTTAAAAGAGCTAAATCCTCATCTTCCACAAGTAGTTCATCGAAAATAGCAAGGAACAGGAGTCCAAAGATGGTGTTTTTAAATATAGAGGTAAATAGCAGAACAGTTAGTTGACAGAATTAGAGGTGATGCCTTTGAAAAGTGAGAATTGAGAACAGCATGGCAGGGACTGGTCAGAAACTTTTGTTATTATAGCTTGATGGTATTATTTCATATCTTAAACTATCTATATAGATGTATATATGTATATATAGACAACATACTATGTGTGTGTGTGTGTGTGTGTGTGTGTGTGTGTATACATATACACATATATAATGCTTTGATAGAAATTGAAATTGAAATTAAAAATTAAAGAATCAGTAGAAAATACATGGTTACACTTTACGAGAGTAAAGAGACCAGTTGAATAATGCAGAGTAATTAGAACTCCAAGTGTGGGTATAATAGGAGACCATTTAACCCACAAAGAAAAGGAAAGCCACAAAAATCACTACCTGCAAACAATGTAAAGTATAAAAACAATATAACACCAATGAGAGAGTTTCCATCTCTGGCTGCAGGGCTTTAATTATGTCTCAAATCAGATACATCTAAGATATTTACAGTTTCAACCAATCACTTTTCGTATAAGATATTGGCCTTTCCTTATACATGGAAAAGGTTAGATACCTGCTGATGTAACATTTGTATGGAAAACTGAATGCAAAATCAATGACATCTCCACAGCTCCTTGAAGACTTGGTGTAAGTTGGTGGTAAAAGGCTTTTAACTTGCTCCCAAAGTTGTAAACCAACTAGGAGCCAGTGTCAAGGTGATCAGAGGCAGAGGAGCAGTGAGTCACAAGCAAAGGGATGAAACAGAGTTGCCCCTTCTAGATGGAAGGACTAGAAAGAAAACATAAATGTTCTTATTCTTTTGCTACTTATCGGAAATGCCCAAGAAAATATTTTAAAATATGTATGTTTCTTTCCTAGTTGCAAGTAGCTCTGCCAGGGATAGGTTAACAAAATAGAGATTGTCCAAAAGTATTTAAGACAAAACAGATCTATCTTAAACTTCAAGGAGCATTAGAATTATCAGCAGCCTTTCCTAGGATTTTTTTAAGTCCTGACACTTGTTTCCTAAATTATATTCTGATAAACCTCTAGTCAAGAGTTTTACAAAAAGCAATGACAGAAGTTTCTATTGCAAGTTCAGAGACATTTTATTTCCCAAACTACTCTTTAGCAAATTAATGTAACCAAAAAAAAAGCATAAGATTTGGAGTCAATATTATTAACCTCAATATTTGTCAATATTGTGCTAATATTTCAAACCTCAGAGGATTCTTGTAACAATTAGAAATAATCTATGTTAGCAGTTTGGCATATTTTAGATTCATGAGAATTGTCTTTATTATCATTATCCCCAAAATAGCTTAGATTGTAGTCAGGTATCAATCAAGGAACACTAGAGGAAAAGAAAAATATTTTATGGCCACATTAGAACCAAGAGGTAATTAGATAAGAATTAGACCTTTGTCCTAAGGTGCGGTAGCAATTGGTGCTATTTACCAAATATTCCCGATTTAGGCCCCTTCTGAGCATATGGTCGAGGGGAGGAGCCCTTAATTATTTTTGGACCATGTATTATGAGTAGGAAATTGTGTGCATCATCTGGGCCAAATATTTAATTGCAAAGTAAGATGGTCCAAAGCTCTCTTTTCTATCTGGCATGATGACCAGCAATGTTCAAAATGGTGGCCATTCTCTCAGCCCAGGTCCCTGAGTAACTGCAATGTACGGAGCCTCCTTGATGACTCATAACTGACATGTGGTGTGAGCAAGAAATAAAACTTACTGTAGATTTTGGAGCTTATTTGTTACTAGCCTGACCTGATAAATAAGGGAAGATGTTCGTTGTCTGGCTAGGAACCTATCAGATTCTCTCTCTCTTTCTCTCTTTCTCCCTTCCTCCCTTCTTCCTTTTCACTATTTCTTATTTGGTCTAAAATAAATAAATAATAATTACATGGCCCTAGAAGCCCAACTGGAATATAACATGGCATCAGGGATGGCTATGTGCACAATAATGAGTATATATAGAAAGATAGTCTGCAGAGAAAATCAGAATAAACTATATGCCTATTCAAGTAAAAATGACACCCTCATGGGGATAAGAAATAAGAGTAAGTGACAATTTTAATGTTCCTTTGAGTTGTGCTGTCCTTCCTATATTTTATTTCCAAAGAAAGTCATTATATTCTCTCAGCAATCCTTTTTATTACTTGAGCTAGTTTAAATAGCTTTATTGTGCTTGAAATAAAAAGAACACTAATTAAAACTGGGTCTTGGACCAGAGCAAGGCACATGGTGCCCAGTACCGGTACAGGTAGCATATTGCTAAGGAGAACAAGGAGATTAAAGGGATAATCACTTGCTCCCCAGCCCAGAAGACAAACAATGCAATCGCCAATGGCAAACTCAGCAAGCCCACGGATAAGCCTCAGGGAGGATTCTATATTATAAGGAATGTTCATTGCCTGCTTGATGAAAGAGAAAAGAAACTGCTCATCCTCCAGTTTAAACAAATGCGTATATTCTAGGGAGAAAATATCTACGTAAAATATGTCATCAATGAAAAATGCATACATGCAGAGATCTTCACTCAAGGAGGATGTACATTATGCCCGATCATAGCTCATCTGGTACAAACAAGTGCTGCAGGGAAAATGAAAGCACCTGCATGAACATTTGATTACTTTAACCAGGACTTTTGTCTAGTCTGTCAAATGCTTCTGTTAGAAAGCCCTCTTTCTGACACAATAAGAGAACCGGTTTTTCAAATGAACGTTCTTTTACTCCAAAGAGCAAGCCAGGACTTATACTCACCATGTGTGTCACCATTTTCTTTCAAGAGAGAGTTGGTGATTACTGCAGGGCTTTGCTCTGGAGAGCGTTTGCTCCTGCAACTTTCATTAATTTGTTTAACTCTCAGTGAAATGTGATTTACATGCCTTTCTCCCAAGGTGGTCTTCTCTAAAAACCACAGCAAAATGATCATCTGCAAGCTGAGCTTGTGGTAAATGAAACTGGGTTCCTTCTTTTTCAAAGGAGAGGGTCTAATCCTATAGACTTGATTGCTTTCCTAATTACAGACTCCAATCGTTGCCCCAGTACTCAGCGGTGGCAAGAACTCTGTAACCAGCTTTATATCTCATTCTCATCATGAACCTCCTCATGTAAATCCAATAAAGAGCAAACTCAAACCTGCACTGTTGCAGGTACTGAAAACTTCACTTAAGCGAGAGTTTCATTCCCCTTTCCATTTGTTCTTTCTCTCTACTATACTTTTATCTTTCTCACTATTATGTCATCGGGAAAATATGCGCTTTTTTTTTTATTAAAAAAAAAACAGTCTAAAAGATGAGTATCATATCCTATGAATAGAATATAAAAGAATAGCAAAGTAACCCAGATCCTAAAATCGCAAGGGACTTTGTTTTCTCAGCTCATTTCTCAAATATAGAGTGAGTGGAGACAAGGAAGGTATGTATCACAAGCAGATTTCCCCCATTCGCCTGGAGAGTAGACAGATACAATTCTACCAAGAATACAAAAGTCCTATAATAAAATGAGAGATGCAGGCAACTCTTCCCAGGAGAAAAATTCACAGAAAAACATAAGTCCATCCCAGAAGACTTCATCTTCACTGGCCTCCATCTACCCACACTACTCTTGACCATATGAAAAATTCAGATTCCCCTGAAGATATGCCTTGATCCCAGGCACTAGCCAACTCAAATCTAGGAGGAAGAACAGAAAAAAGATTAACAAACCTAGACATAGAATTTAGTACTTTGTAATTCACCAGCATTTCCTATGCAATGTATCTAAAATGCTTTGCAAATATAAGTTATTATTATGCTTCTTTTCAGAAAATAGAAAAGCAAATTGTGATATAATAAAGGATCTAAACCTAACCTCAGCCAGCAAGGCAGTAAGAAATAGAGGGAGAAGCCCACAAGCCTATACTATGAACTGGTCCTCTGCCACTTTTAAGATGCTGTGTGTCACCCAGTTCTGAACCCATTCCAACCTCAAGGAACAAGGTGATACAGCTACTGCTGAAGAGGATTATGAAGGTAACAAGAGTCTCAGCAGTGAAGAGGGCATGATCCACCAACCAGCCTTGGAGATTAAAAAGCAGGGAGAGAGAAACCGCATCAGCTTTCTGCCCACCCCATCCCATCACTGCCCCTACCAAAGGTCTATTGCTTCACTGAACAGCAATAGCAATATTGTGATGCCAACTCAGCTCATCCAGACAAAAAAGTCAGTGTGTGGGTCTTAGTAGTAAGTTTTAAGTTCTATAATTGCTAACTCAGGCAAGAGATTATCCACCGACCCACTTTTTTCTCACAAAAAAGGAGCACAAATAATGTCATAATTTCATTTTTATTCTCTCCAACTACCTCTGCAGTTAGTTATTATACATTCAAGGTGTTTTCCAATTATTAAAAAATATGGTAAACAAGGGATGCTTTATATTTTTAAGGTAGAGAAATTATAAAACTACAAATGTTAAAAATAATAGCCAACAAAGTGCTCTAAACTCTCACTCTTGTCCCCAATAAAGTGCACTAAACCGTGCAGCACATGAAGCCCTAGTGAAGGCCACACAGAAACAGGAGCTCAGGAGCACCCGCTTTCAATGAATATATTTACTTATTTTACATTCTTGTCTTGTAGGCAGTAATTCCTTCTCTAGCCAATCTAGAGAAACTTTTCTTTTTGAGAAACAATAATTGGCTAACCTGTCCAATATCAAGATCAAATTTCACTTGATAGGACATATCAGAAAGATCAGACATATTTGATGTCTGGTTTATTTTCAAGGTCTTTATTGTCCAAATCAATAGATATATAAAATTTTATATATAGATATATATATATATATATATGTGTGTGTGTATATATATATATATATATCGCTTGAACAAGAGAGTATGCGAGAGTATATAATTTAACCTTGATATCTAGACGTTCTGAAATGTCTAGATACCATCTTTTTACTCTTAAATATTTTATAGTTCTGAGCAACACATACATTCTTTAGAGTTGAGCTACTCCTAATATGATTTCCAGTTTACAGATAAGGAAACTGAGTCACCGAAACAGAGGTTAGGTCTATCATTATCTTTCACAGTTAAGAGACTACTGTTGACAGTATTAAGAGAGACAACAGAGCAAGTCAATTACCGAGCTGGATTAAACCTTCAAGTTCTCTCAGGTTTATGCTTGATCAAGGAACCACCTTGTCATTCCCACATGGTCATGGAGGTGGGTAAATTTTTCATAATGTCACTGACTTTAAAGGAGTCCTATTTTTATTCAGTTGACCCTTTATCTTGGTCCTTCTTATTTCAGATCAGCTGTCTGCATATTTCCATGTTTTGAGTATACTCAAGAGTAAGATTGTAAAGAATACAAAAATAAATCAGTCCACAAAGATTATCAGCTCAAATGCCACTAGGAGACAAAAGAAACTGCCACAAGGAACAAGGGAAATTAACATTCTTTCCTGTCCACCTGGCAAGAACTGAGATCAAACTAAACTCGTTGGCAAGCTCTGTTAACATGGAAGCATTAGGAGAATAGAGATTCCTCTAAAATATTCTAGAGCTACAAATTCTGAGGTTTCCAAGGACCTTTTTATCACTTATCATTCTTCCCCACTAACGCCATGTTTTGTGAGATGCTCTTTATCAAACTGCTTTGAATTCTTTCTAAAAATAAATAAAGAATAAATTAATGGTCAGATGAATAGTACAAAATGTGCAAGCTTTATAATCAGAAAGACCTTGGCATTGAATACCACTCTTTATATTTATTAGGAGGGCGACATGGAATAAGTTACTTAGTCTCTCTGAGCCACAGTGTTCTCATATGGTTTTTAAAAAACAGATACTAATGCCTTCCCTTGTGATAATTAAGAGAGAATGTACATAAAGCACTTGACATACAGCAGACATTCAGTAATTGGTCACTATGAATTAAACCTTCTAATCAGGCTGAATTACCATAAAACCATTCTGTATGGATGTAGAGAAGAAAAAAGAGGGATTTAAATTAGCCTAACCTTCGTCACATACAAATAATTTCTATTTAGGCATTTTGGAAATAGTTTGGGCCTGAAGGAACTACCAATAAACTAAATACAATGTTGAGATTTTTTTTATCTCTCTGTACTAAAAAAAATACATTTCACCAATATCTTTGGAAAAAAATAATGAACTTCAAATTTTTCTCAATCTAATTTTCAGAGTGATTTAATGTAATACTGAGTAATTTAATGTAATACATAACCTTAAATTCTGTTACTGTATTTTTAAAGAAATTAAAAATTCAGGCTTCCATTTAAGATGGTGGAGTAGATGAACACTATGCTCTCCTCCTCCTACGACCATCTCAAAATTATAATCATTTTATACAACAATCATTGTGAATCACCTGAAGTCTAACTGAACAGAAGTCCTATAACTAAAGAAAAAGGCACATCAAGACTGGTAGGAGGGGCAGAGATGTGGAACAGGTTGGCCCTACACCCAGGTAGAGCAGTTAAAAATTGGGATGGATATCTTGGCTGCGGATGTCCCCCCCACCCGAGGAATGAGGGGTCCCAGCCCCACATCAGGGTCCCCAGTCCATGGTTCCAGTGCCGGAAAGAGACACCCCCACAACTCCTGGCTGTGAAAAACAGTGGAGCTTGTGACAGAGTGAGACAGAGGGCCTCTGGAATTCCAGGTGTTCCTTTGAAAAGACTTGCACACTGACTTACTCACTGATGGACTCACTTACTCCAAGCTCTAGTGCTGGGGCAGCAGCTCGAGAGAGTCCAGGGACACACAGGAAGGATCTGAATTGTCTGGCTTCAGAGAACAGGCTGGACGGGAAGCTTTCTCCTAGACAGAAGTGCTGGCAGATACCATTATTTCTTTATTAAGACCTCCCCCAACTCAGCCAGCACCTGCAGGTGCAGATGGGCACCAAGTCTGAGTCTCCATCAACCTGGCTAATACTATTTGTCTTTCCCAGGTCATTCCCTGAGACCCCACCCCACACAACTTGCAGGCCCACCCAAGCCACTTTGAGTGTTTTTTTTCATACAAACGGACTGTTTTGGCTCATGCTGTGGACTTTCCTAAAAATTTTTAAAGGTTCATAAACCCTAAATAAGCAGCATCTGGCCACGCCATGCCATGTAACTCTTGCTAAGCAGCCCCAGGCCCAGCACTAGTGGCAGCTGGCCTAGTTCACAGCTTAGCCTCTCACAAGCATCTCCACTCCCAGCACAAGTGGCAACCATCTGCAGATCATTTTGTAGCTCATACCAAGAGGCCCTAGGCTGGGAACAGAGAGCGGCTGACCTTGGCCTACAACAGAGCCCCTCCCAAGAGGCCACAGAACCAACACCCTCAGCTTTAGACTATACCAGAGCAACACTCAACAACCTCCACAAATGACACACCCAAAGGGCAGACTCAGCCGGCACCAGAGCCCCGCTAAAATAAATCCTAATTCTTAAGTCCAGCCCCTGCACAACAGCAACTCCACTGTAGTCATGGCCAGTCCTCACAACCAATCAGGCTGAGGGTCAGTCCCTCCCACTGATGTACCAACAGCAATCAAGACTCAACTACAACAGGAGGGCACACACAATCCACACAAGGGACACACCTGGAGCACCCAGATCAGGAGATCAGGGAGACATAAGGTCACTCTACTAAGACTATACCAACTGTACCTAATACATAGAAACAAACAAATACAGGTAGGCAGCCAAAATGAAGAGATAAAAAAACATGTCCCAAATGAAAAAATAGAACAAAACCAGAGAAAGAGAAATAAACAAAGTGGAGACGAGCAATCTACTAGATGTAGAGTTTAAAAAACTGGTTGTAAGGATGCTCAAGGATCCCAGTGAGAACTTCAGCAAGGAGATAGGAGACATAATAACAGAGATAGAAAACATCAAAAAGAACTGAAATGAAGAAAGAATACATTAGAGTGAATCAAAAATAAGTTAGATCAAACAAAGGATCTAATCAGAAATTTAGGAAATAAGTCTGCTGCAAATTC
>NW_011888786.1:18467193-18481886 GCF_000151845.1 Pteropus vampyrus | reverse complement strand
AGAGTCCAGGGACACACAGGAAGGATCTGAATTGTCTGGCTTCAGAGAACAGGCTGGACGGGAAGCTTTCTCCTAGACAGAAGTGCTGGCAGATACCATTATTTCTTTATTAAGACCTCCCCCAACTCAGCCAGCACCTGCAGGTGCAGATGGGCACCAAGTCTGAGTCTCCATCAACCTGGCTAATACTATTTGTCTTTCCCAGGTCATTCCCTGAGACCCCACCCCACACAACTTGCAGGCCCACCCAAGCCACTTTGAGTGTTTTTTTTCATACAAACGGACTGTTTTGGCTCATGCTGTGGACTTTCCTAAAAATTTTTAAAGGTTCATAAACCCTAAATAAGCAGCATCTGGCCACGCCATGCCATGTAACTCTTGCTAAGCAGCCCCAGGCCCAGCACTAGTGGCAGCTGGCCTAGTTCACAGCTTAGCCTCTCACAAGCATCTCCACTCCCAGCACAAGTGGCAACCATCTGCAGATCATTTTGTAGCTCATACCAAGAGGCCCTAGGCTGGGAACAGAGAGCGGCTGACCTTGGCCTACAACAGAGCCCCTCCCAAGAGGCCACAGAACCAACACCCTCAGCTTTAGACTATACCAGAGCAACACTCAACAACCTCCACAAATGACACACCCAAAGGGCAGACTCAGCCGGCACCAGAGCCCCGCTAAAATAAATCCTAATTCTTAAGTCCAGCCCCTGCACAACAGCAACTCCACTGTAGTCATGGCCAGTCCTCACAACCAATCAGGCTGAGGGTCAGTCCCTCCCACTGATGTACCAACAGCAATCAAGACTCAACTACAACAGGAGGGCACACACAATCCACACAAGGGACACACCTGGAGCACCCAGGTCAGGAGATCAGGGAGACATAAGGTCACTCTACTAAGACTATACCAACTGTACCTAATACATAGGAACAAACAAATACAGGTAGGCAGCCAAAATGAAGAGATAAAAAAACATGTCCCAAATGAAAAAATAGAACAAAACCAGAGAAAGAGAAATAAACAAAGTGGAGACGAGCAATCTACTAGATGTAGAGTTTAAAAAACTGGTTGTAAGGATGCTCAAGGATCCCAGTGAGAACTTCAGCAAGGAGATAGGAGACATAATAACAGAGATAGAAAACATCAAAAAGAACTGAAATGAAGAAAGAATACATTAGAGTGAATCAAAAATAAGTTAGATCAAACAAAGGATCTAATCAGAAATTTAGGAAATAAGTCTGCTGCAAATTCTGAGACTCCAAACTCAAAATCTCCAGAGAGGGCAGAACCCAGTCCTCATCAGCTACAACTATGTTTTACCTGAAGGTGAAATCATGCCAAACATCATTTTTGTTAGTGGAATTGATTTTAGGATAGATGAAACTAAAATGATAAGTTTCTTTGCTAGACATGGTTCAGTAAAAGAAGTGAAGATAATCATGGATCAAACTGGTGTGTCCAAAGGCTATGGATTTGTTTCCCTGTATAATGACATGGATGTGCAGAAGATAGTAGAATCACAGATAAATTTATATGTTAAAAAGCTGGAACTGGGCCCTGAAAATAGAAAACAAAATTTATGTGCTTATCATGTGCAGGTACATCCTTTGGCTTTTAATTCTCCTCATCCACTACAGTGTCAGAGTGTCTGGAGTAATCCAAACACTGAAACTTATAGCATTACTGGCCTACCTTGACAAACAAGAAAAATCTCAAGTAAATAACATAATATTCACCTTAAAGAACTAGAAAAGGAAGAACAAATGAAGCCCAAAGACAGTAGAGGGAAGGGAATAATAAAAAATTAGAGCAAAATTAAACAAAATAGAGAACAAAAAGACAATAGACAAAATTATTGCAACAAAGACCTGGTTCTTGGAAAAGATTAGTA
Source organism: Pteropus vampyrus (assembly GCF_000151845.1). Lineage (NCBI taxonomy): Eukaryota > Metazoa > Chordata > Mammalia > Chiroptera > Pteropodidae > Pteropus > Pteropus vampyrus. The sequence goes on along the minus strand of NW_011888786.1, from coordinate 18,479,997 downwards.
AAATTTCCAAACCTCTGGCTAGACTCACTAAGGGGGGAAAAAAAAAAAGGCTCATACAAACAAAATTATAAATGAAAGAGAAGTTACAACAAGACACCACAGAAATACAAAGGACTATATAAGAATACTATGAAAGGCTACCTTCTACCAAATTTGATAGCCTAGCAGAAATGGACAAGTTCTTAGAAATATCTAAGCTTCCTAGACTGAATCATTAAGAACTGGAAAATCTAAATAGACCGATCAACAGTAAGAAAATTGAAACAGTCATCAAAAACCTCCCAAAAAGTAAAAGTCCAGAACCAGATGGCTTCATTAGTGAATTCTACCATATATTTTAAGAAGACTTAATAACTCGTCTTTCAAAAAATTGAAGAAGCCATGCTTTCTAACTCATTTTATAAGGCCAAGATTACTCTGATACCAAAACCTGCAAGGACAGCACACAAAAAAGAAAATTTACAGACCAATATCTCTGATGAATATAGATGCAAAAATCCTAAACAAAATACTAGCAAATTGAATACAACAATACAACAATATATCATGATCAAGTAGACTTCATTCCAGGGACTCAAAAATGGTTCAACATATGCAACTCGATCAATGTGATACAGCACATTAAAATTAAAAAAAAAATTATACAATCATATTGATAGATGCAGAAAAAGAATTCAACAAAATTTAATATCCATTTATGATTAAAACTCAATAAAATAGATATAGAAAGAAAGTACCTCAACATAATAAAGACCATGTATGACAAACCCTCAACTAATATACTCAATAGTGAAAAATTGAAATCTTTTCTTCTAAGATCAGGAACAAGACAAGGATGCACACTCTTACCACTGTTTTTCAATATAGTACTGAAAATTCTAGCTAGACCAATCAGGCAAGAAAAAGAAATAAAAGGCATCCAAACTGGGAAAGAAGAAAGTGCAATTGTCATTGTTTGCAGATAACATGATTCTTTACATAGAAAACCCTAAAGAACCTGACACTAATGTAAGATAAGCAATTTTTTAAAGACTCCACCAAAAAACTATTAGAAACAATAAAAAAATACAGTAAAGATTCAGGATACAAAATCAATGTACAAAAATCCATTATATCCTATATACCTACAATAAAATTTCACACACAAAAAAATTTAAAAAACAATTTTATTTGCAATTGCAACAAAATGAATAAAATATCAAAGAACGGACTTCACAAAAGATGTGAAAAACCTATACACTGAAAACTACAAGACATTATTGAAAGAAATGAAGAAGACACAAAGAAATGAAAAGATATTCTGTGTTCACGGATTAGAAGAACCAACATAGTTAAAATGGCATTTTATTTAAGCAAGAAACAGATTTAATGCAATACCCATCAAAATCCCAATGGAATTTCTCAAAGAAATAGGAAAAAAAAACATATTTGTGTGGAACCACAAAAGATCTTAGGCCAATAAAATTTGAATTAATTAACAAATAATATTTGGATAACATAAAAAATAAAATAGTGGTAATGCTGATTGAGCGCAAAATGGAAGAAATTGTAAAATTTAATCTAAAAAGGAAGCAAATGACATTTTCTGAGTTTCTGTTTCAAATGAAAGCAGTGGAACAATCAGCAAAATGCCAAGAAAATTAATTCAGCGTGATGGAAGGTAGAATACCAATCGGCTTCGGAAATCGGAATAAATCATGTGGCAGAGACTCAACAGCAAAAGACCATGGACTCCTGTTTTAGTTTTACACCTACTTTGAATAAAGCCACAAACTTTGCAAACCATGTGATTGATACTTTCTGCTGGATATTTTTAATTCAGTTGAATTGTTTTCGACAGTTCCTTTAGCACATCATGCATTATGCATATTAAAAATAGCCAATAAGTAGATTCTCTCTCTCTCTCTGTCTCTTTGTCTCTCTCTATGTCTCTCTCTGTCTCTGTCTCTGTGTCTCTGTCTCTCTCTCTCTCTCTGTCTCACTCTACCGCCCCCCTCCCCCCACACACACACTGAGGAAAGGCCATGTGAGAACACAGTAAGAAGGCAGCCATCTGCAAGCCAGAAGGAGAGTCCTCACCAGAAATATAATTGGCTACAACCTTGATCTTGGACTTCTGGCCCTCAGAACTGTAAGAAAATAAATTTCCTTCATTTAGAAAGAGTAGGCAGTGGGTAAGGAAAATTATTCAAGTGGGAAAGGGAAACAATAAAATATTATTTTTCTTTAAAATTGAAATAAGCTCTCTAGATCATACTAGGCTACATGATTTTACATATTTAAAAAAAGGAAATAAAGTTGGCAAAAATCAGATTACATTTAGTGTTGAGAGTGTTAGCTTAATTATGTCTTGAACAATTCAATAGATTATCACACTTACAGTGCATTTTATGTTTTAAATTATGTTAAATCAATAGTCAAATTTTACTTAGGAATTAAAGCCTTCATTCAAGTAAGCTGCATTTCACTGCGGAATGAAAATGAGATGTATTAACATGGCTATACTCCTAGACTGTCACCCTTCTCACCTCCTCGCTCTCTACCTGTATGGAGGGTTGGCTTGGCCCACTCAGCTTCACCTTCTCTCCTATCTTCTAAGGAGAGTTCCATCTTACTAGTCCAATACCTCTGCTCATATTTTCTGAGAATCTTCAGGGGTTCTATCAGAATTCCCTGAATATTCCCTGAGCCTCATTAGTTATGGGTCCCAGGTAATATTAATGTCTTTCTAGTTGACCCTAGGAAGATAAAAACAAGTGACCAATGACATAATAATTGAACCAGCTGCTTGTAGTTCTGAATACATCCATTTCTTATTTAATACTGCCTTTTAGATAGGCCAGTATATGTTTTAAGTGGCCCAAGTTTTGACTCCAAACCTAATAATATCCTCTATTAAAATAGCTAAGACATCAAGACAAGCTAGGATTCTAAACCCAAAAAAAGGTTTCTAGAGCTAACTAGTAAATAATAATAATAATAATATAAAATAATTAATAACATTATTAAGAAAAGCTTCGGCGGTGAAAGTTCAGGAATTCAAAGGTTAAATGTAAGTAAGAGAGTAAATAGTGAATAAATAGAGGACATGGCTACAATTATTCAAATGGATTTGTAAAAAGACATGGGGTAGATGTTGGTAGATGCTAAAAAGTAAAACATAAGGTTAGAGCAAGGATTAGCAAACCATGGCCTACTGGCTTCTTCTGTAAATAAAGTTTAATTAAAACGAAGATACACCAACTCATTTGTATACTGCCTATGGCTGTTTTCCTATTACCACAGCAGAGTTCACTAGTTGCAGTAGAAACCACAAGACCTACAAAACCTAGAATATTTATTATCTAGCCCTTTCGAGAAAATAAATGTTTGGCAACTTCCCTCTTAGACTTTAGGAAACTGGTAACTACATAGTGAGAAAAAAAGTCTCTAAGTTTATACCTCTTGTTCACACCTCAACTTATTTTACACTTTAGGTTATATTTGAGTAATCTTAATTTCACCATTTAGTTGAAGTGATAAATTTAGAAAGGTCTATGCTTTTCTATAGATTATTTCTGTAATTTTTCATTTATAAAGCTATTTAGATAAAGTATACCCTTATCTACTCTTGCAAAATATTAAGGAGCAATATTTCTTTGCATATTTGCATTGTAACATTTTCCAAATAAAAACTGGAATACTATAAAAGCATTTGAAGAGGATTAAAAAAAAGAAAAGAAAAGAGCTTTAGTGATGTTTTAATGCTGAGGGAAACATTCTGAAGGAACCTAAAGAATGAGTAGGTATTATCAAAGATCTCCGTCGTCAAGGATTTCTGGTAATCATCTAAGTATCAGGTAATTATGACAACCACAATACCTTACCTCTGTTAAGTGGTGAGACTGAATCTTGCCTCTCCAGAACCCTGTGATCCTTACTGAAATCAGGAAACCCATTTCAAAGGCAGGCTCTCCCATCTTCAATTCTAACCTACAGAGAATAATTATTGTACTTTAGAATGCTGCAATACCCTTTAACAATGCCGTGTGTGAGTGTGTGTGTGTGTGTGTGTGTGTGTGAAATGAGTAACCTCTAAATCTTCTTGGATCCTTAGGACAAATAGATGAGCAAACCAATAACATCTGTAGAATTGAAAAAATTTTTTTATAAATCTGACAAATGGAGATTTGACTTGCATGACCACATGAGAAAGTCTTGGCCCTTTATCCAATTATCATCTCTAATTCAATTTCCAGACCCAGAGCCCCTTGAATGAAAAGGATGCCTTTAATAAGCAGAAAGACGAAACGAAAAAGCCTGTGATACTTCTTGTTACTTCTGTAAATATCCTTTCTACCTTCCTCTAAAGAGAACTGGAGCCATTTACACATCCCCATCCACCCCAGAATGGGCTTCGCGCTAGAATGGGACTATTGATGGGGTGGAGAGAGAAAGAGAGAGAGAGTTGTAGCCTCTGTTAAGGTGTGCATTCTGAACAGGCACCAAATATATTTTACTATTTTTCATATAGAAATGATATATGAGTTCAGGGACCAAAGGATAAAAAGAGAAGTAGCAACCTTAACTCTAACTACAATGATTCACTAACAAAATTTTTGCTTCTCGAAAGTAGAGGTCTCTGAGACATGTCCAGAGGTACATGAAGTCCAACTATTTTCATAATGATGCTAAGATATTTGTTTCATTGTGTTGACATTTGCACTGATGGTGGATAAAACTGCTGGTTCCTTAGCATGAATCAGAGCAGAGGTACCAAATTATACTATCAGTCATTACGTCATTCACTACCTTGTACTAACAATAAGAAAAAAATGCCAATTTTTTCTCTTAAGAATGTTCTTGATGAAGCCATAAAAATGTTAATATTATTAGACCTTGACCTGTGAGTACGTGTCTTTTTAATATTCCATTATGATGAAATAGGATGGATGCATAAAGCACTTTAGCTACATATCAAAGGACAATGATTTGAGGAAAAACACTTGTGTTTGACTTGTGAGCTGAACTAGCCACATAGAGTACTATTTTTATTTTTTTTAAAATGACTGACAAACTTGGCTATTCTGTTTGCGATTTGGAAGATGTTTACTTGAAGATGAACAAAGCGAGCTAGTTTGTCGCTTCAAGAAAAACAATGTGTATGTGCAGCCAATGATAAGATTTGAGCTTTCAGGAGAAATTCAAATTTTTAAAAACTTGTATCCACCACTGTTGAGCCTGACAGTTTTCTAAAGCTTAAAGACTTCCTGATGAGATCAATGGTAATATTAACAAATGTAAATTTTCAATTTTGTATAATGAAATGAGTCAACCTTTAGAAGACCTGAATAACTCAGAGAATCAATATTTTTCAAATCACTGATGCAGAACATTACAAAATTATAAAAGATCCATTAAAAATATAAGACACACCAATGGATTTTAGTGCAAGTACTGAAAGTTTACTGATATAGTATCAGATTCCACTTTGCAACTAACCTGGAAAAACCTACAACTTGTCAAATTTTAGTGGGTATCAAAAAGATATCCACAATTATATGAAAAGACTGTTAAAATACTCCCTTTTTCTTTTTCTCCTCCTTCTCCTTCTCCTTTTTCTTCACCATAATTAAATGCTGTCTGATAATTCCTAACAGTTTGTGACAAGAATAAGGATTTGTAAGATAACTATAAATTCTTATATAAATTGAATTGTAACTTCAAGAAGCTAATAATCTCATTTATTTTATAAAATCATTATTATAGTTACTGCTTTGTCAAAACTAATATTTTCATTGAAAAACTTTTGAGAGGTATGTTCTAATAAGTTCCTTGGAATTTATTTCCTTGAAAGTCATCTCCTTGTTAGCTATGAGTTTATTATGTTTTGTCTTTATTTAGGCTTCAAAATGGAGTGTCATCGGAGCTCACTTACTTAACTGAACACACTTAGCTACCTGAATCTCTCCTCATAAGTCAATTCTTCAGTTATTTTTATCAATATTATTTCTCATTTCTGGATCTCCACCAATGTTCCTTTTCTAAGAGTTCACAAAAAAAAGCAAATTGAATTCCAGGTATGATCCCTCCAAAACCTTATGGATAGAAGTGATATGTTCCTTGCTCTCCTCATGCAAACCCCATGCAAACTGGATTTCTCAACCATCACTGCCAGACCTTATCTAATTCTTTTTTGCCCTGAGTCACCTTGAGATTTCTATAATATACATTGCTTCTAGATTGTTCTTTCCTACTGAGTTTCTAAATTGGAAATCAATTTCCCACATTTCAAGTGAAGTATCTGTAAAAATAATCTTATTGACACCCTTAGTTCTATAAAATTATAAGAGGGGCTGTGATGAAAACTAAGTGTAGTATGGACAAAATTATCACTCAGTTGCAATACAGATATGTTTAGTTTCACAGATGTTGCATTTTTTACGAGTTGAAGGCAAGACCCTCCACCAGCAAAAAGATTATCACTTCTTATTGCGATACTCGCTTTATTGTGGAAGTCTGGAACTGAACCCACAATATCTCTGAGGTATGCCTGTAATTATATGTGTATGTCTGAACACGTGTTTAAGAGTTGTGAAAGATAACTATTTTAGTCACGTAGACTTAGCCATCAAAAAAAAAAAAAATACCATATAATACGATTCAAATATCTGATCTTCCTTATCTTTGGGCTTTTTCAGCCTTTCCAGCATTTCATATTTTCCTTCATTGTTAATCGCTAGTGTGTTTTTGTTTTTGTTTTTGTGTTTTAGCAAAGCAGGAAAAAAAGTATATTTTAGAAATTATCCTCCTAAAGGAAAAAAAAATCATATTTTATGTGAATTTTTTTTCACATAGTAGGGACTCAGAATGTACCTTTGTATATTTAGCACTTTTTCATCTAATCAGTGAGATTTAAAAATTCTCAGCATCTTGGGAGAAGCAATAACTATTAAGCAGAAATGAGCCAAATTCAAAAACTACGGGAGAATTAATTGTAAAAGGATATGCATTATAGTTCTTTTCTGAAGACATCGTTAAAAAAATAATACAGGAGAAACGTTAATGTAAGTGTAACTAGTTTTACTCTGATTATTTTTGAGACGCATTTTTTTTTTAAATGTTTGTCTGAGAAAAAATAAACTGGAAATTAGAATGGAGAGATTACAGTGAAGCATTGTATTTGATGTTGATGTCCTCCTCAATAAAGAGAGATTATCCAACCATAATTGATACCTCTTTCTGTTTTCCAACATCGATCAGTTAAATGCATTGGACTCTCATTAGGATCTGTGCACTATTCCAAGTTCCATAAAAACTAAAGTTATTTTCAAAAAGCTAATGTTTATAACTTTGTAAAGTTAATGTTGTTATTAATTAGGAGCTAAAGAAAATAAGAAAATATAATTTCTATGTATTCTAAATTTTTTTGAAAAGAACTAGGGCACATGATGAAAGAGATTCTGATTTTAAGTATTCATTATTCATATTGAAAATTCTGGAAAATATGCTTTTATTTCTAAGGGACTACCTTTTAAAAGTTGAAAAAGTCCATTCCCTTAAAAAAATTGATGGCTGTCATTTAATGAAGATTATTTATTTTGTAATTTTTCCATTTGTAGAAAATAATTAATTTTTCTAACCTTAGTTTTTGAGCCAAGTCTCAATGAGTATAGGGAAAACCCTCAAATAAGCATAATTTAGTTCCCCATAACTTTTAAAACAATAATAATCCTATAGAACTTTGGATATTTTGCTTAGTTGAACAAATCAAAGATTTTAGAGTTTATTGTAAAAATTCCGTTTAAAAAATCCCTAGAGTAAAATAATTTATTTCTCCACTAGATTCGTTGCTATAGTATCAAACTTCTAATGACATTTTTCAACTTAATGATCAAAAATCACATCTTATTATCTTTACACAATATTTCCATCAACTTCTCCCACCCCAAATAAGTATTGTCTTAATGTGGTTAATCCACAAAGTTTTCTCTAACAATATTTTGTTTTTCCTTGATCTGAGTCCTATTGTCAAAGCCCCACAATTCAAAATATATTTAATGAGCGTCTCGAGTGTGCAAAGCTCTGGGTTTAGCTCTATTAAATCCCTGAATCCTATTGTAAAATCCTGTTTTGCCTGCATCAACGATTCCATTTCAGAGGGTAAATAACTGCAATAACCTTCTAACTGGTCCCCATACTTCAATTTATCCCTCTTTTAATGCCACCTGAAATTACAGCCAGATGAACTGTACAATAGAAATTTAATAACTCAGCTGGAAAAAAACACAAAAGCTCCACTTTTCTAAAGTGGGTTCACATATTGTTTTTAGCTATAGAGCCCTTTGTTTAAAGAAAATATTTGAAAAAGCCCAATACACCAAACAGATGCAGGCAGAGTTACTTGGGTTTAGATAGAGAAGGGAGAGCAAAAACCACAGATTCAAAGGGTGATGTTTAGACTTCTTGCTTTGTATTAAGGGTTTTCCACAAAATAAACTCTGTGTTCTATAATCACTATCATCCTCACACTGTCTCCATTACTGAGATCATGTGAGCATTTTGATCATCTTCTCTCAGATACGCTCTAAACAATGCTACTTCTGTTACCTTTGTTTATGCTATTTATCCTCCCTGAACTACATCTTCCTCCCACCACTTAGGCCACGTAAGCAATTTCTAACCATTTTTCAAGGTCTAGTAAAAGTCTGCCTGCTTTCACACCTTCCCTAATGCCATAAGAAGTAGTGGAAATTCCCTGCTGTGTTTATCACATGTACTGCCATTTAGCATTATGAGGTATCTATGGTAGAGTATATTTTATATAGTCTAAAGTGGATTTCCAAAGATTTCCTCATTGATTTATAAACATCTTCTCAGTTAGATGACTTCTAGGCAAACATTCTTATGATCCAGATTCTCTGTGTTTGAAGATCTGTCAACCATCACCAGTCTCAAGGATCTAGTCTTTTAGTTATCTATTGCTATGTATCTAATTACCACAAACTAGCAGCTTAAAATGACTCATACTTATTATTTTATAATTCCTATTGGTCAATTTAGCTTTGTTCTCTGCTCAGGATCTCACAAGTCTGCTATAAAGATATTGACCAGGGCTGCAGTCTCATCTGAAACTTAACTGAGAAAGAATCTGCTTCCAAGCTCACGTGGTCGTTTGTAGTATTTGATTCCTTGCAAGTTGTTGGACCAAGGGCCCCGACTTCTTGCTGGCTCTCAGCCAGAGGTCACCTTAGTTTTCTGCCATGTGATCTCTACGTAGGCAGCTCACAATATGGCAGCTTGCTTCATCAAAGCCAGCAAGAGAGAGAGAGTCTCCTTGCCAGACAGGCATTATAATCTTATGTAACATAATCACATACACATGATCACGTACAACCTGTCACCTTTGCCATAGTCTATCTACATTGCTGTGAGCAAGGGGGAGGGAATCACACAAAGGCCTGTATACCAGGAAGCAAGGATAATGGGAACCACAAGTCTATCTGCCAGTCTGCTGAAATTACTATATCAGTGAAAGGCTGCTTAGATTATATAAAGTTGTGAACACTTTCAAATTGGTTCCAAACACCTGAAGAATCTGCAGACACATCAGTAAAAGATATACACATGTTGCAGTACACCTAATAGTTTTATCAATAAGTAGTGTCAGGACATAGAAGGAAATTTTTTTAGTACGTACACCAAATATCTAGCCAAAATCAGAAGGGCTAATCTGACTTTGCTCTGTTCAAGGGACTTTTCTAGGAGAGTGGTTAAGGAAAGGATATAAAGCTTTGGCAATGTTGCAATACCATTAGTGTCATTTACCAATACAACTGGGTTTTGAAGAGACTGATTCAGGACAGAGTGTAGCATGTCGCTATCACTGCCTTACAGTGATTGTGAAGCATGATTGTAGATGTTCCCTTCCAGAGAATTTGACCAAAAACAGAGGACCATGATTTTTCATAACTGTAGAGTACGGGGTTCAGCGAGAGTCTGTGTCAATTTCAAAGGCTGGAACATTTGCAGAGTGAAAATTTGCAGGGAATTCAGAGGAAAGAACAGAGTAGAAGAACTGTCTCAACAGTGTCATCAAATCAGGCTCCACATTTCATTCAAAGTTCTCAATGTGCCAAGTAAATTAAGCAGAAAGACAAAGATTCTTTTAATTAAAATACTATCCCAAAATAAAACTAGATTTAAAGTCACGTTCCAATATGTATTTTCTTCGGTGTATCTCAAATACATACATGCAGGTCATCTAGTCATTCAGCCTTCGGGAGACATATGCAAAAAATATATGTGTCAATAGGGTGCCTGGTCCCAATCAGCTTTTCTTTAACTTTCTTGATAAGAGAAGGGATTCGGAAAATTTCCACACTACGGCACTTTGGAAAAACTACAGTAATGTGAGGTCAACAAATTTACTCAGATATGTTTCTAAAAATGAATATTCTAATGGCTTATTTTTTATATTTATTAATATAATTTTATATTGTTTCTTTCTGCAAAAAAATTTTCCTTTAGGTTCATGTCGAAGTTTCAGGACTCCACGATCATTTTCTAGAAATAAATCTATGCAAAGATTATGTTGATAAAATTCATAGAAATGAATCTGTGGATACTTTTTTCCAGATGTCTCTGAAGTATCTAGAACAACACTGAATATAGTTCAGTAAATATTAGTTGAGTGAACGAACAAAAAATTAGAACTGGAAATGGTTTCAAAGGTCATTTATTCCAATTTATGTCTCATTCAGTGTAGTCCTATGGTTTTCTAATCTTGAGTCTCTTACATTTGCAGAGCACCTTAAAGAACAAAATTTATTCATATCTATTATTTTATTTCATCTTTGAAAAAAATGCTATAGAATCAGGATAGGTAGCCTTCACTTAACAAATGGAAAAACATACTCCAAAAAGTGAGGTTATATGTTCAAGTTAACACAAACAGAGGGAGAGTTGCCTGTTAGTTTGTTCCATTCATTGCAATTTTATGTACAACATTTTACGTACCCATATGATAAATATCACCTTCGCCCACTTTGTGTCAGCCTGAATCCTCTTCTGGATTATAAAATTGCCCCTTTGCAGGTAAGAGTAGAGTGAGCCAAGCAACCCTGAGCAACATCAAAACCACCAATTTTCTGGAAAGGCTGTCAGTGTACCACTCTGTGTTGATAAGAGTCCCTGCCCTCCGTCCTAAAGATTCTGACAAAGATCTCCCTGTAATGGTTCACATTATCCCAGCTGCTAATCAGCACAGTGTCAATCTAAAGGAGAAACACTGTAGTTGTTTGTGAAGCACTGCTTATGTCAAGACCTTAAACCTAAAGCAAGAGTTATGAGAGAAAGAGCTATAGTATTTTCACAGTGACTGCAAGACAGACAGTAGACACTCAGTAAATATCTCGATTAATTAATTACTTAAGTCATTGTCAACTTTATCAAATATAGGTTTTTCAAATGCTGCTTTTACTAATAGCATTCTTCTTTCACTCTCATCAAAAAGCTAGATGGCCTCCTTAGGAACACAGATCAGAAGCAAAATAAAACAAAACAATATGACCTTTTTTTAACTGTGCCAATAGCATGGAACTAAAATAAACTGAAATTTATTCAAATGTAACCTAGGTGCCAGCTCCCTGGATATCCCCCAAGTTCTCACAGCCATTCAGTCATCTTACTCTTTATTTGAATGTTTCTTCTGCCTGGAATAGGAAATTTAGAGTCCATCCCTCTATTTCTCTAGGGTTTCAGGCTAAGGGAGTGGATTATATGGATTCTAATCACCTCTGGCTTCCACCTATTGCTTTGTCACAATCTCTCAATTCAATGCATGTTGTAACATTTTTATGTTCCATTGTCCTTTTGAGAATTTCCTTGGTCCAAATCCTAGGTTACCAACAAAATTCAAACAAGGCTTTACTGCCGGTTTAGGGCAACAGAGCACAGCATAGCAACATAAAAACCAAACACGTATGTATCTTTAAATACCTTATCATTGGGGGTTTTTTGAGCTTTGTAAAATATGTTATCATTTAATATAATTTGATGTTTGCTTTTCTTCCTCATGTTTCTAAAATGTATCCATACGGTTACGGCTTCAACAATAATGATAATGTTCTGGTTCTTAGGCTGAATGCTGAGTTCCCCAGAGTGTTCGTTTCATATGTGTCAAATATTACATTTTAAAAACATCTTAACTAAATATTAGCCACCTGTTTCTTTTAAAGTTCTGATAGCTGTTAACACCTCCAGGAACCTTTCCTGATTATTTATTACAACGAGCTCAGTTGAAGACCACGTTACTTGACTCTGACTCCCATACTTCCTCCCTCCTCTCAGTTGCTTTCTTTCAAATGCAGCTCTTAATTCTTTGATTCCTGTTCATGATTTTTCTAAATGTATTATCCGACATTAATTTGTAATAAACAGTCTCAATCCCCATTATCACAATGGCTTAATACAATATTCTTGTTCATATAAAAACCAGAGCTGAAGTTCTTAGCCAGGAGATCTAAGAAGCAATTCCAACTGGTCAACTCAGGATTCGGGCTCTTTTCATCGTGCTTCATCATCTCAAAGCTCTTCCCTTCCTGCTGTGTGGTTGGGGTGAAAGCTCACATTGGGACTTTTTATGGTCCAGCCTGAAAGTGGCATGCATTACTTCCACTCACTTTCCATTCAAAGAGCTCAGTGACACAGTCAACCTATACATAGGGGGCTGCTGGGAAATATGTCTTTCTGTGTGCCTGGGAGAAAAATTCGTTTTGTAAACTCATAGTATTGTCTCTGGTCTTCTTTTGCTTTTCCAGCCTG
>NW_011888786.1:18461238-18465313 GCF_000151845.1 Pteropus vampyrus | reverse complement strand
TAAGGTAAGTAGAAGTACATGAAGATGACTGAGAAGAATAAAGACCTTTAGGGTGAAGGAAAATAAAAACATGTTCAGTATCACAGAAGTGTGAACTCTGCTGTTGCATTTAAGGAATTACAAACAGTAGTATAAAGCCAAAGCACATGGAGGAATAGATGGAGATGAGACTGGCTAGATAGGAAAAAAATCAGTTTATAAACAGCCATCTATGGCCAGCAAAAAAATTGGCCATTGTTCTGCAGGTAAAAGGAAAATGCTGATTAATTTTAAGTGGGAAAGCGACATAACCACATTTATAATTTAAAAGATTATTCTTGCGACAATGCAGAGAATAGATGAGCCTGGAAACAGGGATAAGATTTAGGAGACAGCTGCAGTTTTACAAAAGCAAAATTACAAAAGTATTACTCATGGCAATATTCATAAGAAATAATAGCTTTAGGTGATGGAATTAACTTGGCAATTAATTGGCAGTAGAAGTGAAAGGACAGGAAGATTACTGGATGACTGGGTAGATGTAGCTTAAGGTAGAAAGTTCAAAATAAGATCATGGACATGTTGAGTTTGAAAATAGTAGAGATACTAAGAAACACCTGAGTGAAAGTGACCAATATTCACATAAAATAAGGATCTGGGATTCAGGAGGGAGGTCTAAAATGGAAATGTCTCTTTGGAAATCATCAGTGTGATGTGGTAGTCAGAACGTTTGACATCAATCAATGAGAATGCATAACTTGAGAAAAGAAGACATACGAGAATGGGAGATCGGTTACTATGCAGTGCCAAGTAGTATCACAGATGCTATAAAGCATTTTTGGAAGTCAGATTTCAAGGCTCTGAGCCACATAGGTAGTTATTGTATTCAAATACATAAAAAGTCACTGTAATCTGGAGCTAACAATGAATTGGTAAGAAGGGACTCTGTTGCTTTATGCTAGAGAAAGAAGGGCAGAACTTTAAAACCAAGGTTATAATAGAGTGTGAATTAGAGGATATGGATGCCCAGATCTGTATCTTACTGGCATCTTGACCTTGAGCACAGAAGAAACAGCTCCTCAAAGAGAAAGAAAAAGCATGTGCAGAAAGAAGCACTGACGGGAAATTGAAAGAAAACTCTGCCTGTATTTACGTGTTCTTAATTCCTAGCCTTCCTTGGAATTCCTTCATTCCTACCTTTGAGTTCCATGAAATACTATTATAGTTTATTATAATAGTTTTCCCTTTTTACCTCTAGTCCAGAGTAAATTGATTTGTTTCTTGCAACAGTAAGATCTTAATATACAGATACAACATCCTTTTAGAAAGAGAAATGTTATTTTCTCTTACATGGGATATGTGATTTTCTTAGTTCAAGGCTGAACTTTTGGATTCAAGGTAAGAGAAAAGGAAATGTGAGGAGGAAATGGGGTGGAAAAAATAACCTTATCTGTAACAGAGATGGTTAGTTACCATCCCATTACATTACTCTCTTTCCTCAATAAAAGAATGCATGTTTTAATTGATAATTGGTAAAAAAAAAAAAAAAAAGCATTTTGCAGTCTTTCCTGAAGCCAGGCATGACATGTGACAAAGTTCTGGATGAGATGTAGATGGAAGATGATATGGAACTTCCTGGAATGAATTAGTGCTAAAAGAACACTAATTCATTTAGAAAATATCTGTTTGTCCTTTCTCCCTTTATCCTTCCTGCATTCTGAACAGCTGACATGAGAGCAGGAGTTCCAGCAGGCATTTTGGAACAAGAGGTGACCTTGAAAAAGAAAGTCGTTCACAGGATGGTGGAATAAGATGGCAGAAGGAGTCCAGGTTTCTGATGACCAGAGAGCCACCTGGAGAGCCCTGTTCTCTATTTTCTGTTTCTTTCATACGGAAGAGAAATAAACTTTTATCTTATTTAAGATGTTTGGGGTTTGTCGTCAAATGAAGCTAAACTTACTTGTAGCAGATACTTTAAAAACTCAATATGGCTTTGTATTATTTATACAACTTTAATTCCTAATATTACTACTGCATTTATCACAGTATTTTCTTAAATTAAAAAAATATATATTTATGGACTCTTTTTTTTACTTTTATTTGTAGAAGTCAGAATTATGTGGTGAAGGAAAAAAATAGCCAGAAAATTAAGAAACCTGTATTCAGATGCTAGTTATACTATTTTATTAAGTAATAGAACTTCAGGGCATTTTTTTATATCTTTAAAATGAGGGATTTGAATTAAATTATCCCTAAGGTCCCTTTCAACTGCAAAAATTTCTCTTATCCTGTATGTTCTGTTTTCATCATAGTTGCTGAAAAGATCAAATGTATAACTATTACTTAATAAACATATACCATTATGCCAGGCACTTAGCAAATATTATCATAATAGACCAATCAGGTAGGCATCACCATTTTACAGATAAGAAAACTGAGGCATATACAGGTTAAATAATTTACCCAAGTCACACAGCTTATACTTGGCAGAACCAGGATTCAAACCTAGGATGTCTGACTAGGTCCTTGATTTTAACCACTATCCCATCCTGCCTCTGTAAACAATGTAGTAAATTAGCTCCACTTAACCGAGAGACTACAGTCATCGCAGGACAAATGACTCAAAGAACCTAACAGGACCTGTCAATTCTATATATAAAATATATCTAACTGTGATTTTTCCCAGCCCTTCAAACTCAGTATTAATGGGAAGCTCATAGTGCAGCAGTGACTTCGGAAGGGTACATGTGCTGTGCTGTGGACCAGATGGATGCAGCTTCCCCAAGAAACAAGACTGAAGGAATTTTCTCAGAATAGCCTGGGGAAGGAGGGTGTTCACACTTTCTAATTGTTATTTAAATAACTAGATAAATGAATAAATACCCCATTGCCTAGCCTTCTTTCAAGCTGGGTGCACCATTGATTTTGCCATTGCTGGGCTGCAGGTATGCTACAGCCGCTGAACCTCCTCACTTCCCTGGCATGTGAATATTGGGTTTCACATAGAAACGTGAAAAATGACTTTAAGCTAATTTCTACATGAAATACAATATATTTGCCAGATTAGCTGGACCCTCATATTATTCATAAATCAATTATGTTTATCCATAGCCAAGAAAGTACAAAAATATTCTTTCCTCATTTTGAAATCCAATCTGATATTCACAGTAATTATGCTGCCCTTCATATGAATCATTGTTTCATACTGTAGTTGTTAGTACTGTGGCTGATTCATTTTCTGCCTTATAGTATTCGCTTGTGGTAGGATTTGGGGAGTTATTGAAGTAAATCCTTTTATTCACTAGATTTTTTTTTTTTTATCTCATCTTCAGTCTCTTTGTTCAGATTTTACACCAAAGTTTTCTGAAAGCTGTAGCAAGGAGGAGAAGAACAAACTGTTAAATCCTACTAAAGCCAGCAAAGCCATACAAATGGATGACGAAGCCTCTCTCTTCACTACTTCTCCTTGATCTTGCCTTTCCTTCCAGAGTCACAACACACCTGTCTTCTTATCTGCCCCTTTCATTCCTCTGAAACACAGTTATGTTAATATTCTGTGCTGAAACACTTTAAAAATATCAGTCTTTATTTCTAGTCTTTATTCAAATACACACAAATAAACATGAATTATTTCATAGGTATCATATATATCACTATTTTGGAAGAGCCACATTTAAACACAGATGTCTGCTGTCCTGGTACTTCCAATATCACATTATTCCGTGCATATTAAGCAGGTGTCATGGGATCAGCTCTGGTTTAGACCCTTTGGAAGTTACGGTTTGGGGATTATGCCCTGTTGCCCTTTCCACATTAAATGCTCCACTGAATGAGTGGAAACAGATGGACCCAGCAGAAGGAAGACCATCTGACTCAGACTGCCAACCCCCAGGTGGAATGTAAGGAGATAGAAAAGCAAAAGTCTTTTGGACACTGTCATTGCTATAAGAAAATATAACAATAAAAGAGAAGATTTGCCATTGCAAATGTTAGTGAGGGTCATTTCAGTGAGAAACTCTTTTCCATGGCCATATTCACAGTATATTTTATTCCAACACTCATAATAGCTTTACTTGAAGAGGGATCGTTTATCTTA
>NW_011888786.1:18456758-18459653 GCF_000151845.1 Pteropus vampyrus | reverse complement strand
GTGTACAACTGGGTGCGAGCTCTGTGAAACCTGAAAAGACTTATTGAATGTACTATATCTTAAAACCATCCACTGGAAGGATAAAAGGGTGGAGCATTTATCTGGCAACTCATATCCACATTGGTCAAGTTTTGCCACATGGGTCACAAACTCTCCCACATTTCCAGGATGTTCATGTGTGTTCAAGCAACTCAGGTTGCAAGTGTCAAGAGAAGGCTCATATGGGCTGAGCTAAGGAACTTCCGGTTAAACAATGTGAGTCAATATCTGTGCAGACCTGTTCTCTGCAAACATGCCTGGAAAGAATGATGAGGCCGAGTAGATTTGCAATGGTACAAAGAAATGTCCAATATATGTATATATGTTATCTGTTTTATATTCATAATATATAGGTCATTCAAGTTCATTAATATGGATACTTTTATATTTTTATGGACATTATTAAATATATTGATTGGTTGATGTAATCATCACTCTGGCCAATACAAAGGATCTTGAATCAGGAGTAAAATCTATTGATCCTGATTAACAATTATTTTAGCAGCATTAGTCCAAATAATGTTCGCAGTAGGAATTATGTAGAAATATTTTAATCTTGTAAAAATTCAACATTTAAAACCAATTTTCTCAATACTAAATCTTGATATGATGGGAATAACAGGCGCATGGGAAGAAACTCTGTTAAAGTTTTTATAGGAGTCTCAAAAGCAGATATTTTCCAGAAAGAAGAGAAACATAAAAGAAAATAGAGTGAGAAATAGGAAAAAATTAAAATCCTACCTCAAATTATGAAAAAGATTTCCCAAAAGATAATTTTGTATTTTGCTTGCCAAACAAAATTGGAAGTTCTGCCGTTATGTATATTCTTCATAGCACTTAAACTGATCATTTTATCATCCTCAAAATGTAAAGCTTTTGTTAGATCCTTAGTGCTATCAAATTCAATTCAAGATAGGTCAAAGACTTAAACGTAAAAAATAAAAATCATTAGATTCCTAAAGACAGCATAGTAAATTTTTTATAATCTTTAGGATGAAGAAGTCTTTTTTAGTCAAAAGTCTTAAATGATGAGTAAATTTTATTACTTAAATGGTAAAACTGTATATGATGCAAAGAAATACCAAACAAAAACACAAAATACTTGCAGCATGTATGACAGACAGACAAGTCGTTAATATCTATAATATTAAAGAGCTATATCAAATCATTAACTAAAAAATGAACACCGTAACAAAGTATACCAAAGAACTCGAATATACAATTTTTTTAAAGTTAAATATTAAAAAACATGAAAATATATAACAATGGCTAACATTATTGAGAGTGAGTTTACCAGAAAATATTGTAGGAACTCTTTGTGTATTAATTCAGTTAATCTCCACAACAGTCCTACAAGGTTATTGTTATTATTATCACCATTTTGCAGTTGAGTAACATGAGACATTGAGAAGTGAAATAATTGGCACAAGGTCAAAAAGCTGTTAAGCAGTAAAGCTAGAATTTGAACTCACATAGTCAGACTTCAGAGCCTGGAATCCTAACCAAATGTACACCCTCATTATTAATAAAAAATGCAGATGAAAACAATTATTTACTATGTTCCGCCTACTCATTTGATAATAATCTTAAAGATTATCAGTGCTTGTGGGCACTCATATATTGTTGGTAGGACTGTCAAATGATACAGTCTTTCTGGAAGGCAGCCTAGCAATCTGCATCGATATTAAATGTCTTCCCTGTTTCACAGGCACCTTTTCTTTTATAGCACACCCCAAGGAGATAACAAATCAAACGGATGCCCACCAAATAATGTTATTCATAGCACTGTTAATAATGGGAGGGAGAAGGAAATGGAAATAATAGTGTTCAACAGCAGAATAGTGGTTAAATAATTAAAGTGTAGCTATACGATGAATGAATATACAGCCTTAAAAATGGGTGGTCTATTCATTGACATGGAGAGGTCTGAAGATCGCCGAGTATAAATTCTAATTAGTAAGCAGGATATGGACAGTGCTTTTCTACTTTTTGCTCATAGATCATGAGAGCTTCTATACAGCCTACAATTAATGTGGCTCAGTGAGTCACTGATTCTCAATTGGGTAGGTGAGGGGAAGCATAGTTTCCAATTATGAACCATCGATGTACAGCATAAAGATATACATAGATATATATAAATAAAGATACATGTAAATATATAATTCATATGTACACATACATGTACAACTCTGCATGTGCTTATTTGCCATAAAATATTGGGATGGATCTTCATGAAAACTTGAAAAATTAATATTAGCCTGAATAATAGTATTGAGAGGTGTTTATATTTTATATCTTTATATTTTCTATTTTGTTTGAATTTTCTATACAATTGTGTATTATCCAGTGAATCAGAATATAAAATAATTTTTTATCTGGAAAAAGAATTAATGTCTTCGATATGTTATTCTTAAGCTGTAAACACCTTATGATCAAATTTCTCTTATTTCATCTGTTACGTTACTGCCATGCTTGTGGTCCATCAAACAAAGACCAATAGATGTAAAACCCATGCTTCCTTTATAGATGGCACTCTTAAGTATTAAGACAGAAGGAAGACATGTTAAGCTGCTTTAATTTCAAAGATCCAACTGCCTCCTCCCACAAGAAGTAACTCCTCACATTCCTTAAGGCTTTAGCAGATCTCTATTCCCTGGAGGAGAAGCAGAGTGCACCAAACTTCAGGAGCCAATGCCTCCCTTATACATTAAGAAGTCAGTAACTCATTTCTACTAGGATTAGATCATTGATTCCAACATGATCTTAACAGAAGTGTTTAATGCCAGCTCCCTCCCTGCTAAACCTCTTAGTATAGTATGTTCTTAGGACATATCCTCCCAAGAGAGCAGCAGGGTA
>NW_011888786.1:18423709-18456708 GCF_000151845.1 Pteropus vampyrus | reverse complement strand
CATTTTCTTTATAAACACATTTTTTCTATCACCACATAAAAAGACCCAAAACTAACTGTATTTTTATATTGTCTGAAAATGATTCTGAACTTTGAAAATGACTGGTTTTATAAGATACGGAATGACATATCTCTGCATAACAGAGCAGCTAGTCTTAAAATGGGCAGGCAATTCAGCCAGCAACTGCCTCACCTTTGGCTTCTTATATGAAGCTGCCATGACATCTAGTGGCCAAAGATTAGGGAAGATATTCTTTATCTATGAAGCATGTAGGGGTTCTAATTTAGAAGCATATGTACAAGCATGGCTGATGAAAATTTAAATTTATATAGCTTTAAATTAATACTTTATAGTTTACAACTCACTTTTCTATCAATTATTGGTGTGTGAACTTGAATGCAGTGTTTTTCCTGTTTAGACTGTTAAAATATTTATTCTAATTGTTACGTCAAAGTCATGGTTTATTCTGAGTACAGGAATGAAACATAGAATTTCATTCTTTGTGTTTCATTTCTACAAGAGTAATAGTTCTTTACATGAAACTTACATTTTAAATGAGAGTATAAGTAGACAAGTAATGGATTTGTATTATCTCAACTAAATTATAGTTAAATAATGATTAATATACAAGCAAATTTTCTATGCCTTTGCTGACTTAATTAAATATGATTTTTGCTAGATTTTAAAAAAATATTTAATGCTATTAGAGGATGAAATAGAAGACCAGAAATCGACTTTAAAGAAAACTAAAACTGAAAATGAACAGCTTGTGGTCATTTTCAGCAAATGTTTAATTTCAAAGGACTATTCTCTAGTAATTAAATTTTCTGTAGTTGAAGCTAAAAGAAATCACCATATGTGGATGACCAGAAAGATTTTTTAAAATATTTTTTTCTAATGTGATTTCTCAGCCTAAGAAACTCCAAAAGCAGAGTCTGAGAGAAACTCTGATGCATGAGTGGTTTCGTAAAGAATACAATTTCAGGAGCAAGAATGAGGAACAGGAAGGGCCAGGAGGAACAGCAATGGATACAGAGGGAGGGGCAGGTGATGCAGAGGTACAGTATGCAGTTGGCCACTCCGGTGTACAACTGGGTGCGAGCTCTGTGAAACCTGAAAAGACTTATTGAATGTACTATATCTTAAAACCATCCACTGGAAGGATAAAAGGGTGGAGCATTTATCTGGCAACTCATATCCACATTGGTCAAGTTTTGCCACATGGGTCACAAACTCTCCCACATTTCCAGGATGTTCATGTGTGTTCAAGCAACTCAGGTTGCAAGTGTCAAGAGAAGGCTCATATGGGCTGAGCTAAGGAACTTCCGGTTAAACAATGTGAGTCAATATCTGTGCAGACCTGTTCTCTGCAAACATGCCTGGAAAGAATGATGAGGCCGAGTAGATTTGCAATGGTACAAAGAAATGTCCAATATATGTATATATGTTATCTGTTTTATATTCATAATATATAGGTCATTCAAGTTCATTAATATGGATACTTTTATATTTTTATGGACATTATTAAATATATTGATTGGTTGATGTAATCATCACTCTGGCCAATACAAAGGATCTTGAATCAGGAGTAAAATCTATTGATCCTGATTAACAATTATTTTAGCAGCATTAGTCCAAATAATGTTCGCAGTAGGAATTATGTAGAAATATTTTAATCTTGTAAAAATTCAACATTTAAAACCAATTTTCTCAATACTAAATCTTGATATGATGGGAATAACAGGCGCATGGGAAGAAACTCTGTTAAAGTTTTTATAGGAGTCTCAAAAGCAGATATTTTCCAGAAAGAAGAGAAACATAAAAGAAAATAGAGTGAGAAATAGGAAAAAATTAAAATCCTACCTCAAATTATGAAAAAGATTTCCCAAAAGATAATTTTGTATTTTGCTTGCCAAACAAAATTGGAAGTTCTGCCGTTATGTATATTCTTCATAGCACTTAAACTGATCATTTTATCATCCTCAAAATGTAAAGCTTTTGTTAGATCCTTAGTGCTATCAAATTCAATTCAAGATAGGTCAAAGACTTAAACGTAAAAAATAAAAATCATTAGATTCCTAAAGACAGCATAGTAAATTTTTTATAATCTTTAGGATGAAGAAGTCTTTTTTAGTCAAAAGTCTTAAATGATGAGTAAATTTTATTACTTAAATGGTAAAACTGTATATGATGCAAAGAAATACCAAACAAAAACACAAAATACTTGCAGCATGTATGACAGACAGACAAGTCGTTAATATCTATAATATTAAAGAGCTATATCAAATCATTAACTAAAAAATGAACACCGTAACAAAGTATACCAAAGAACTCGAATATACAATTTTTTTAAAGTTAAATATTAAAAAACATGAAAATATATAACAATGGCTAACATTATTGAGAGTGAGTTTACCAGAAAATATTGTAGGAACTCTTTGTGTATTAATTCAGTTAATCTCCACAACAGTCCTACAAGGTTATTGTTATTATTATCACCATTTTGCAGTTGAGTAACATGAGACATTGAGAAGTGAAATAATTGGCACAAGGTCAAAAAGCTGTTAAGCAGTAAAGCTAGAATTTGAACTCACATAGTCAGACTTCAGAGCCTGGAATCCTAACCAAATGTACACCCTCATTATTAATAAAAAATGCAGATGAAAACAATTATTTACTATGTTCCGCCTACTCATTTGATAATAATCTTAAAGATTATCAGTGCTTGTGGGCACTCATATATTGTTGGTAGGACTGTCAAATGATACAGTCTTTCTGGAAGGCAGCCTAGCAATCTGCATCGATATTAAATGTCTTCCCTGTTTCACAGGCACCTTTTCTTTTATAGCACACCCCAAGGAGATAACAAATCAAACGGATGCCCACCAAATAATGTTATTCATAGCACTGTTAATAATGGGAGGGAGAAGGAAATGGAAATAATAGTGTTCAACAGCAGAATAGTGGTTAAATAATTAAAGTGTAGCTATACGATGAATGAATATACAGCCTTAAAAATGGGTGGTCTATTCATTGACATGGAGAGGTCTGAAGATCACCGAGTATAAATTCTAATTAGTAAGCAGGATATGGACAGTGCTTTTCTACTTTTTGCTCATAGATCATGAGAGCTTCTATACAGCCTACAATTAATGTGGCTCAGTGAGTCACTGATTCTCAATTGGGTAGGTGAGGGGAAGCATAGTTTCCAATTATGAACCATCGATGTACAGCATAAAGATATACATAGATATATATAAATAAAGATACATGTAAATATATAATTCATATGTACACATACATGTACAACTCTGCATGTGCTTATTTGCCATAAAATATTGGGATGGATCTTCACGAAAACTTGAAAAATTAATATTAGCCTGAATAATAGTATTGAGAGGTGTTTATATTTTATATCTTTATATTTTCTATTTTGTTTGAATTTTCTATACAATTGTGTATTATCCAGCGAATCAGAATATAAAATAATTTTTTATCTGGAAAAAGAATTAATGTCTTCGATATGTTATTCTTAAGCTGTAAACACCTTATGATCAAATTTCTCTTATTTCATCTGTTACGTTACCGCCATGCTTGTGGTCCATCAAACAAAGACCAATAGATGTAAAACCCATGCTTCCTTTATAGATGGCACTCTTAAGTATTAAGACAGAAGGAAGACATGTTAAGCTGCTTTAATTTCAAAGATCCAACTGCCTCCTCCCACAAGAAGTAACTCCTCACATTCCTTAAGGCTTTAGCAGATCTCTATTCCCTGGAGGAGAAGCAGAGTGCACCAAACTTCAGGAGCCAATGCCTCCCTTATACATTAAGAAGTCAGTAACTCATTTCTACTAGGATTAGATCATTGATTCCAACATGATCTTAACAGAAGTGTTTAATGCCAGCTCCCTCCCTGCTAAACCTCTTAGTATAGTATGTTCTTAGGACATATCCTCCCAAGAGAGCAGCAGGGTAGATTCAAGCTAGGAACGTTAAATCGACTCATTTTGGTCAGTAGTTCAGCAATATAGCTACTGAAAAAACATCTATGTTGCAAAATGGGAAATCTCGTACACTGGATATATATAATTCCCGTACGCTGAACTATCCACCGATTTCTACTGGATTTAATAAGAGCTGTGAAAATCCTGATGTGGGATTCAGAATCAGGAATCATGTACCATATAAAAACCAACCATGCTGTAATAACCTCAATGAAAATCCAGAGCAGGGGGTTCTTAAAAATCATCTAGTTTTCCTGTGGAAATATTCATTTTACACACACACACACACACACACACACACACACGGATAAAATTAAAATGGCCAATAATTAAGGGCAACCTCCTTTTCAGGAAACTATACATAATTCAATAGGGTTTAGTAAGGATAGAAATGTTAATTATACTAGAAAGTCGTTTATCCTCATTTAGACAAAAGTTCAATTACTATATAACTATTTATTAAACATGTTTGTATTCTACATATAAAAATCATTTAGCCTTTAAAACAAATGATCCAGAAATAGATGTAACCAAAGAGATTTAATTCTGAATCCAGGTCAGAGTTTAGGCATGACTTCATGATGTACAACTATTCTGGGTAACAGATATTATTAATAACAATTTTATAGGTAAAAAAAAAAAAAATTTAGACCAATAAATGTTAACTGACTTGCTCAAAGTCAAACAGTAAGTAACTGGAAGAACTGGCATAGTGCCTAGGCCTTAAATTTTAGGTCTGATTTTTTTTCTGCATCGTGCTTCTTCCTTGACATTACAGATAAGTTTATTGTTCAGGGTGGCCAAGAAAAAGTCAGTTATTCATTTAATTTTAAAATATATAAAAATGCTATGTATAATTTATTCAAGAGAGAAATAATATTAGTACGCTGGAAATATATTTTATTACATATGAATTTGTCGATGCCCTTTGCATGAGTTTAATTACTAAAGTAGTAAAAAAAAAAAAAAAGTCATTATGAGTTAATTCATCTACGTAAACCCTAAGGATAGCACAGCAGCTACTGTGCTCAGGCTCCACATTGGAGCATTAGCTGACAGTGAAGAGTGATACGGGACAACCAGTCTTACCTCAGGGAACTGGTCTCAGGTTCACTAAAGATAGAATGTGTGAGTCAAATACAAGCTTTCTAACAAGTCTGTCCTTTGAGGGAGAGGGAAGTGTGTGGTGTCTATTAAATCATTGAAACCACGGTGGAAAAGGAGACCACTCAACAAACACAAAGAATGAAGCTTGGAGAAGAAATGAGGACCTCTCAGGCTTGCAAGAGAGATATCATTGCAATATCACCGCAACAGGCTTCAAGGTTCAGTCGAGGTCCTATACATGGGAGATGCGGCAGTACATCAGAACTAAGCCAGAACAAAAAGATTGGTTCAGGTCTCTGCAGAGGAGTCGTTACAATGGCTACTTATGAGCCATCTCAAGATCTGCTGAATTATGAGCCATCTCAAGATCTGCTGAGGAAAGAGAGAGACTTGAACAAATAAGGATTCTAAAAATTAAGCTGCTGGTACTCATAACCAAAAATTAGAATGAAGGTTATGCTGATGTAACAACCAGGTCTAAAATTATAGTATTCCAGGTTGACACATATCTATAATCTACATGGCCCATAAACCCCATTTCTCTCACCTTGTTATTCCACGTTCCCTGGAGCATCTTCTACCTAACGTCTCATATAACTTTGGTAAAGATTTAGACCCATGGACACTGGGAAAGACTGGGATATGTAGTCTTTAATTTATCTAGTGTTATATAGTCTTCAGTTTACCTTATCTACAATTCTATAATTACGGAAGGAGAGAACAAATATTTGTGAAGAACCAACAGCCTCTATCAACTAATAGTCTTCTATCTTCATATTTACTCACATGCCCACGATCCTACCCTTCCCTACAGAAACCTAGAAATTTGTAAAGGAGTACAGTACATATGTGTATATATGTGATTCCTACAACCTTTATGTATGTAGTATATAATCCATAGTGCATATTCAGTTTCCCCTCAATAAACTGCTTTGTTTTATTTATGAAATTCCAAGTTAGTTGAAACCCATAAGGTATTATTTGAGTGCTGTGTCTGAACCAATGCCCAAAACAACAAGAAGCACCGCTCATGTAACAGAGCCTACACTTTGACATAGAGCACATTACTACAGTGTATCTTTTAAGTGCCTTACTTTTAATAATTGGTTTTCACACATCTACAATAATCTATGGGAAAAGCATAGATTATCTTGATAACTGAATATTTTTTCTACAAGGAAGAGGACCCAATTCAAACAATCCCTAATTATACAAAATTCCTGGTTGAAAAAGTTTCAATAATATGGCATACAGCTGCCTTACTAAGTTCAACCGTTGGAATACTGATTTGTATTAAATCCATTCAAATAAATTATGTGCATAGACTATCCTAGAGACCAAAAAATGGATATATATAGACCTTTTAAGCAGGATTTTTTTAGTTTCAACATTTTAATACTTAAGAAGTATTACCTTTTCAACCAGTTAATTATATTTACATTAAAATTACATTTTAATGAAATGATTCTAATCAACATAATTAAATAATTTTGAGATTATGTTGAAAAGAAACAAATTTGAACAAACATGGATTGTAATACTTAAGCTACAGATACTCAGAGCTAAAGGTAATTTCGAGTGAAAGTTTCTCAGTTTTTCTCAAGAAAAGCCAATGTATGATGATAGCAAAAGAAGGTCCATCTAAACCCTTTAGTAAAACATAAAGCATACAAAATAGAAAACAATCTCTAGAAGAGAAGTCAATGAAGTATCTGAATATAATACTGAGAATCTGTTCCAATTAGTATTTATGTAAGATTTTTCTTAAAAAAAAAAAATCTGAGAGTTTTATTTTTCTGAAAGGTGTCTCTACACACAAAACAGACCAGTTTGGTGAATTACATGTACCTCTGTTCATCCACCAAAAAAGATAATCAGGCCAGCAGCAAAACAGGCTCAAAACACACAGTGTCAGCAAATCCTGGATCTTAAATTTAAGGAGAGAAGAAGCAGACTCGAGGACGGTTGTTAAGGAATTCTGGCAGAATCTCTTCAGAGAGAAGTTAATAGATGTAATAAATGACCCAGGGCACTGGTAGGAACACATTATATAAATAAACTTAAGAAGAAGTTATACAAAAAACTTGGACCCAAACAAATGAGAACCTATAAGTTACCAATGCAAACTCGGAATGGCACAGCCTATTCAAAACTGTCTGACCTATGGCTCCCCTATTCTTTTGTCAGTTATGGGAGCATCTTCTGAAACTGTCACTTTTACAGATGCAAGCAGAATAATTTTATAAAGAGATATTTTGTCTTATTGCACACTGCTCCCAGTACATAGTCCAGACTTCCCTCTTAGCTTGAAGGAAAAGTCAATGAATATTGGAGCAGAAGGTTTACATTAGAGTTTTTATTTAAATTATCATTACCATGGGTTCTTAAATTACCTAATGATTAGTTTGCTTTGCAAACCTAAAACAGAACTTTTTAAGATAAACTTTAGCTCACTACAAATCATAAAATTATTTCCATATAAAGTCTGTTTATTAAATATGTTAAACTGTGATATGGTCCTTTTAAATTTATGGAAAGACAAAGAATTGCCTGGCAGGAATACCTGCAAAAGCAATATACATCATTAAAAAAAAAAAAAAAAAACACTTTTATACTATAAAAAATAGAGAGTACACAAGGAATATCTGAACTATCCAAGGCTGGGAATTCAGTTGCTAAGTCTAACATGAGCCAAGATGATCTCATTTTATGTGGAGCCATCCTTAAGGCAAAGATTACAGCTCTTAACTTTATCTATGAGACTTTCATTATTTTGGCTAATTCTAAAAGGAAATATTTCAGACTTCTTCATCTCCTGATTACAAGGAACTTAATGACTGATTGGGGGTTCAACAGCACATAGCTCTTTCCTCATTTTTGATGCAAAAAAAATTCCTGAAAAAGATATGGTTACAAATTACCATAGCCCCCACTAAAAGATCATAAGGTTAATGTTTTAGCATCTCTGGAACATACCTGTTAATTGTAGAGATTTGATCCATAGACACAACCATAACCTTCCCTGAAAGGAACTATGTATATCTAGTTTAGCTTTGTAACACCTCACAACTGGCACATTAAGTCATTAGGAAAATTATTAGCGACAAATGTCCTGTTTCTGTCAAACAACAAAGATTCCCTGAAGTAAAATTGCACTGCTGCATCAACAACCAGACATTATTTTTTTTTCCCCTATGACAACGTCAGCAGGAATTAATGACAGTAGGAACTCTGTGAAGCTTCAGAGCTCCAAGGGGACTATCTGGCAGATTCTAGACAGGCTCCTTTCTAAATGAGTAGCTGTAACTTCTATTAACTCTTCAGTTACTATTCAGGCAAACCATATATAGATATTTCTCTATGATATTATTGAGGCATGTCAGAGGGTTACCAGTTTCAAAAATATATCACTTCAGAATATTTTGTGGCAAGTCTTTAGCCTGTTAACCTGTGGGGATTAGACACTGATTTTCTTTCTTTATCTTCACAACCACACCTGAAAGTGAAATTATTTCTAACCTCATACTACTCACCAAGCCAAATATCCATGAACGCACACAACACAGATAGCAAGTAGTGTAGTCATCCAGAATGTTTTCTTATAGATTTATCATCTTAAGTTATTAATTTAATAGCAGCATGGAATATGATACTTCTCTGATTACATCATGAGGTTGTGATAAAATATCAAGCACTTATAAGTCTCTAAAGAACCTGTATCTTTTTAGATACAAAAACTACTCAACATGTGATATATCTAAAATATCTTCCATTTGTATCATGCAAGTTACATAAGAGATAAAGACAACATTATCCATGACTGCTTTGAGGCAGTGACTGGTTTCTTCATTGTCTATGAGGAACAAAGGAAAAAATATTTATAACAGCCTTCCATCTGAATTTTACAGAGCCCAAAGTCTGTGTTACTCTGAACAAAACTGATCTTGAAAGTGGTTAGGTTTTTCTCATTGCTTTCATTTTTTGACAGATGTGGCATAATAGTGCCAAGTAAAATATATATTTAAATGAAGTAATGCAAGAAAAATCATCAATTACATGTTTTGTATTTTACAAACTCAAATCCATTTGATATGTATGTGCTCTCCTCATCAAGATCTTAAAAGGAGAATAAAATGCAATTTAAAGTTTAATTAAATTAACATTTTTTTCACTTGCAGTATAATTTAATCTTCAGAAAGAATCATATGATAAATATTTTCCAGTACCTTGACTGAAACTCAGATGTTGAGTGATTTGCCCAAGATTATAAAGTTCGTAATTGATGGGATCTGCTTTTCAAACCAAGGATTTGAGACATGACATATAATGTTCTTTCCACTATGCCAGGTTGCATCCTTATGCAACACTCAATACTCTTTTTTTGCTGAAGAACTATACTAAGAAAACCTCTACATATGACTCAACATACAACTCTGAGAGGTACCTGTGTGGATTTCCAATTTATGAGGTTCATTAAGAGATAAGGAAGCAGCCAGAACATCAATAAATCCCTAAGTGTCCTTCAACAGATAACACCGCAGAGTCATTTATTTTAACCTTGGCAAAGGTGCATTGACTTTTGGTTTAGTTTCCTTTTCTGGATTTCATTAAGATGGTACTTGTGTAAATCAAAAAATACAAGAAGAATGAAAGTTGGTAAAAGATAAAAAAGTGGATAAAGGAGATCAGTATTTATTTTATAGATACAATATTCTTTATAAAACAAATTGCCTGTGACACATTTTGCATAATTTATGTAAATTAAATTTTGTTTTAAGTTCCTCGAAGGCATTCATTACTCAAAGGAACACTTTAGTGTAATTTTTGTAAGCAAATGTTAATCTTGAGCATAGCTGTCTATAGGCAATATAGCACAATGCCTTACAGCAGGGACTTCAGAGACAGACTTCTGGGATTTAATTCTGATTCCTCCATTCACAGCCATGTAGCCTTAAGCAAGTTACTTCTCCATTTCTGCATTTGTAAAATAAGGGGCTGATAAGAATAATATCCTCTTCAAGAGTTACTATGAGAGTTATATATATATATAGTTGGGGCTTCATATGTAGCAGAGCAACTCCCTCACTGCAATCTATTGCAAGTCAGCCCTCGACACAAGGATTTGTAAGAAAAAATTTAAAAAAACATACATATATATATATATATATTTATATATAAAGTACTTGGAACCTTAAGTACTGGCACATAGTAAGTACTAAACATGTTAACTAAAAACATTATTGCATTGCTTAAAACAATGTACATCTCTGTTACAAATTGTTGCTTATGTAGGATCTGAATAAACACTGATGATGATGATGATGATATAAAGTTATCATAACCATATTAGCTACATTATGGACCTCTATAGTATATAGTGTATAGATTTGTAAGCCAAATCTCTATAATCAAAAACAGTTAAGCCAGTTTTCAGATACATAGGAAAAAGGTATTGAGGAATGCATAAGTAGAGCTATGAACTGAAATAAAGAGGTAGATGATAGATTAGATGATAGATAGATGATAGAGAGATAGAGAGAGAGAGAGAAAGAGAGAGAGAGTGATGGATATTGTATACTTACAGAGATAGATATATACACAATAGGTGCACACACACACACAGAGATGACAATGTGAAATGACAGTTTGCCTTACTGAGCATATCAAATATTGTCGATGCCTTAAAAATTATTCCTGCCCAGATGCCAAAAAGTCTCAAGTTCTTCTATTGAAAGACTCATCCTATTGAATAAACTTTCCTCAATTCATTTTTTTTTTAACAAAATTGTTCCTGAGAGGGGTTAGTCACACATAAGTTAATTCAGTCAGATATAAGTGACTGATCAGATTCTCTTTTCTAGGAAAATGGATGAGCATAGGACTAAAGAGTTCAATCCTGTTTAGTACTCTGCTTGGCAGAAGAAGAACAGACACAGAAAGGAATAAAACTAGTAGGGGAGATGCTAAGAGTGTAGAACCAGCCTTTGCTTGATTTTTTCTGTTTCTTATCCATTAGACCCCACTTGGTCAACTTTTTCTGTAAAGGGTCAGATAGTAGATATTTTAAGCTCTGCAGTCCTTACAGTCTCTGTCACAGCTACGCAACTCCACCGCCGTAGCACAAAAGCAGCCCTAGATGACACTGAAACAAATGAGAGGGCTTATGCTCTGAAAGAACTCTATTCACAAATATAGGCTTGGGGCTGAATTTGGCCCTCAAGACATAGTCTGTTGTCCCCTGCTCTAGACCAGTAGCCACTTGAGATTTTCTGATAAAATCCCTGCCCCGTGTAAAATTTAATTTGTAATAAACAAAAAGGTATTTCTGTAAAGAGAGTAAAAAGAACATACACATTAACTTATTTAAGCCTTTACTTCAAGTGAAATGCAAAGCAAACCCAAAGCTCTGTTATACATATCTATGTATTGTCGACATAAGACATTCCGAACCTATAGAGAATTTTTATAATTTATTTGAGCCAAACAGAGAACGTGCCTGGAAGCAAGATCACAACAGACTTAGCTAAAAGCTTCCTTCAGAAAATAACAGTTTGCAGTTTCTTTTACACATTTAAGATTAAGGAGTGAATGTAGGGAAGATTACATGAAGGTGGGAGAAAGCAAGATGGAGAATCAGATTAGAGGGTAGTTAATAGGACATGCTCTCTTGAGAGTGGTCAAGTTTTACAGGAAGGAGTTGCAAAGGGTGGTCATGCATTAGAAGGAGGGGCATTTCAAAGATATGCTAACCTGGATGCACAGAAACAATGGACAGGGCTTGCTGAAGGCAAAGATAAGTCTTTTACTAAAGAAGATATATGCATGGGGCATGACTGACTGCCATGACCTGCTCAGTAAGAAATTTATGATCAGATCACTCTGTTAGGTTACTTTCCACAGAACCCCCTTTTCATCCATAATATAAACTCTATAAAGCCTGTAACCGAGAGAACACAGAGGCCTCAGGTTGCCTCAAATCGATGTTTCGAAATCCATGGACACTTTTGTCTCAGTGTTTTCCTGTTCTGAAAACTAAAATTACCACAAAAAAGTAAACTACTAACACCCTTGTAGATACTGGGTCTACTTTACCTGTTGTTGACACTAGCCAATTAAGTTACCCTCTCCCTCGGAGTAGAATTTTGGTACAAATGGTAGGGATATCTAATCAACCAATGTCTGTTTTTAAATCAGAATGTATTCCCTTTCAGCTAAGGAATGTTATAGGGCAATATATATTTTTTGCTATTCAAATCTGTCCCAATTCACCTGATAAGGCGAGACTTTCTTGAAACTCATGGTGCCCACATCCTTTTCTCAGAAGGGTGAAATGAATTTAGAACTAAATGAATCAGATGCTGAACCAATTGAGAAAAGCGTGATTTTAAAGGAAGCTCCACAAGAGGAAACTAATCTTGAGACTAAACATTTGCTGCAGGACACTTCTATGGAGCTATGGGCTCTTTTCAGTACAGATATTGAGAAGATCAAGTCAGCCACTTCTATCAAAACAACTATTGACAGTACTTTACCTCTACCTAATATTCTCCAATATCCTTTAAGACCTACCATGACTTGCACTGATGACCATTCAGATTGACTTATGACAAAAAGGAGGAAATGTGAATGAAAAGGGAGTAACTTCACAGGGTAATCCGATCATAAATTCTTAACTGAACAAGTCATGGTAGGTAGTCGCACCCCAGACATATAACTTCTTTAGCTCAAGGCTTATCTTTGCCTTGAGCAAGCCCTGTCCATTGTTTCTGTGCATCTAAGTTAACACACCTTTTGAATGCCCCCTTTCAGACCCCTTCTTCTAATACATGATCACTCTTTGAAACTCTTTCTTCTAAAGCGTGACCACCCTTAAGAGAGCACATAGTCTTAACTACCCTGTAATCTGACCCTCCACTTTGCTTCATGTAATCTTTCTTACATTCCCTCCTTAATCTCAAATGCATAAAAGAAACTGTAAACTGTTATTCTCTGAAGGAAGCATTTATTTCAATCTTTTGTGATCTTGCTTTCAGGTGTATCCTCTGTTTGGCTCAAACAAATTTTTATAAAAAGTTTTCTGCAGGGTAGACGTTCTTATGTTGACAAAACAAACTTTAAAAATTTTAAAGAACCTAAAGTTGACTTGGCAAATGGCAGAATCTGTATCGAAACCCAGATTGGTCTGATTCCAAAGCCCATGCTGGAAAAAAAAAAAAAATTAACATTTCCATCGATGGGAAAAGTGGTCTTCACCAGAGCCCATGAGGTAACACTGACAGCATAAGCACTCAATCCAAATAGGTAAGGCAGGGTCATAGCAGCAGAGTGTTCGTTCTGGAGGTTCTTGATAAACATTCGAAATAGTAGCAAGGCTCTAATAGTTACTGTTGAGTATTTCAGGAAAACGTAGAATACACATAACCTATATTTTTATTATTCTAAATATTTCAAACAATTCTTTTATTTTGGAAGTATAAATTGACTACTGTTTTTCAGAGTAAGATGCGTTAGCATTTAATTTAAAGCTAGATATTAATAAGCGTGTGTCTTAGAAGTGGAAGAAAAAATCAATTTGAATTTTGCTAAACACCAGGGAAAAACACAATTGGTAAATCCAATTCAAAACATTCAGTGGTCTCTTACTTAAATAACATTACACATACATACAAATTAAATGTTTGGGGAAATTTCATAATGTACATTTTAAAAGAGTAATCAGAAAAGGCAGACGGGGCTTCAAAAGGAAGAACTGCTTCTCGCAAAAGAACCAGCTACGATAATTCACACAGAGAAACATAGGACATCACAGTGTACATTTTATTTATAAGGGATTAGTTGGTTATATCCTGAGAATAAATACAGTGTGCATCAGATTTTACCTAGACCGCTGAGATTATGTTACAACATTGATTTCTGTATCTGTCATCACATTGGAACCTTAAAATGTACTGCCGAACTAGTATAGACTATCTCGCATCTTTTAGTAGAGCTACTATAGCACTAAGATTGCAAAAGGATCATGACAAAAAATTTGCCATTTGTTATTACTGAAAAACAATTTCAATTTTATATCATATCTTCTATGATATTCAGATAGTTTCTAATGATTAGATTAAACACATTCTAAAAACATGATTGTAGGAATCCAGTGACGACAAAGCAGGTAATTTGGACAAACACTGAGCTAGAAAAGCTTTAAAAAATATAAACGACATATCTTCCAAGGTATGTCAAAATGTAGTAAAGAATTACCAGGCCAAGATTGGGGTGGAATTTGCATCTACTGACTTTCTGGGGGATTTGACAAAGCAGGAAGGGGTCACTCAAAGGCTAAGAAGCTGACAGTGGTGCTGACAGTCTCATAGAGCTAGAAGGAAAGGGGCTGGAGTCCAGAGTTGCTAGCTGTCTTTTGGTTAGTACTTGCATGGCATATCTGGATTTAAACTCAAATTGATTAGTATTTACAGTAAAAAAAAAAAAAAAGATTCTCAGAATGAAATTTTTCAAAAAGTTATATGCTATGACACACCTAAAGCAAAAAGATACAGGAAGTTGAAAGTAAAAAAAATGATAAATATTATGTCATATGACTCTAACAAAAAAAAAACCTAGTATAATTGTATTAATACAAAATTCAGTAGGTTTGAAGGCAAAAAGCACATTTCATACAGATAAAAGTTCAATTCACCAGGATATAATAATAAATTTATTTGCTATTTACACCATTGCCTCACAATATATAAAACAAAAATTGACAGCACTGCAAGGAGAACTAGACAAATCCACAATCATAATGGAAGAGTCCAACATATCTCTTTCAGTAAACTTTAGAATAAACAGACAAAATGTCAATAAGAACTTAGAAAATGTGAACAATATAATTAACAAGGTTTAACTAACTGACAGGCACAGAATTCTGCACTCAACAAGTGGAGAATATGTACCCTTTATAAGCACATATAATCACTTATAAAAATTGACCCTTTTAAAGCATAAAACAAATTTTATTAAATTTTATTATACTGAAATCTACAGTGTGTTTTCTGACCAATTAAGGTAAAATAAATTTTAAATATTCTTAGAAAAATCCCCTACACTGGAAATTAATCAGTAAACTCCAAACCATTTATAGGTTCGATGCAATTCCAATAAAAATTCTAGCAGGCTTTCGCTTTATTTTGTTTTATTGAATTTGACAAGTTCAGTCTAAATGTATATGAAAATAATAAGGCCAAAATTATTCTAATCTCAAGATTCATATAAAACCATACTAGTTAAAACAATGTGGTACTGGCACAAGAATGGATAAATAGATCTACGGAACAGAATATAGAGCCAAGAAATATTCACTAATCTATAGACAGTTGATTTATAACAAAGATGGCACTGCAAAGGAACAAGGAAAGGGTGACCTTTTCAACAATTTGTGCTGAGACGATTAGATGCCCATGTGGAGAAAAACTAAATATTGACATTTACCTCATACCATGTACAAAAATATAAAAGACAAATTATACTAGCTTCTAGAAGCTTATATTAGAGTATATATTTGTGACCTTGGATCAGAGAAAGACTTGAAAGAAGGGGTTCATAAATTGGACTACATTAAAGTTCAAAACCTCCATTTTCCAAAAGGTACTACAAAGAGTGTAAAATAGCAAGCCACAAACTGGGGAAAATAACCACAACACTGTAACCAGCAACAGACTCAGATCCACAGCAAATTAGTGAGAAAAACTCAGTGCAGTAGTAACATGGGCAAGAGACTTGAACAAGTGCTTCTCATAAAAAAGGACATCTAACTGGCCCATAAATATGAAAGGTGTTCAATATCATAAGTAATGAGAGGAATGGAAATTTAAGCCATTATGAGATATGACAATATCCCATGACAATGGCCGGAATAAAAACATCTGATAATATCAGTATTTGAAAGTAGGCGGAATAGTAGGAATGCTAGCACTGACAGCAGGAGTAATGTTAGAAATAACATGAAAAACAATTTATTACTATTTTTTAAATTTGAAGATACATATACTCTGTGACCCACCATTTCCACTCCTTGGTATATAACTAACAATAAATGTGTGCATATGTCCTTCAAGAGACATATTTAAGAGTGTCCATGGCAATATTATTCATAATATTAAAAAACTGGAAAAAGCACAAGTGACAATCAATAAGAAAATAAATTATCATATAGTCATACAATGGAATTCTATGCAATGATGAAAATGAATAAACCACACCAGACAATAATATAGATGATTCTTACAACAAATCTATTGAGATAAAGTCAGATACAGAAGAGTTTATGTCAGCTTAATTTATACAAAGTTTTTTTTTTAAATAAACAAAATTAAATTACAGGGATTATAAACAGGTGCGTGAGTACCTCTATAAAGAAAAGCAAGGAAATGATTACGATATTAGTCTGGATATTAATTAACTTCAGGAGGGATAGAGGGGACTATGACTGGGAAGGAGTGCGGAAAGAAGCTTCTGCAGAGATGACAATGTACTATTTCTTGACCTGAATGGGTTTCACAGGTGTTCATTTCGCAATAAATGATTGAGCTATATTTTTATTTTGTGTACTACTCTGTACATGTCTTACGTTTCACATTCAAAGTATTTTTTAAAAATTACTTTATTGCAGCCATGTGCTTAAAAATGAGTAAAAGATTCTGACGTTGCAGAAAAATATACCCCAACAACTGAGCCGAGCTAATAATAGTAACAATAACAAATATAATATTAATAATGGCTGAAACATATAATAGTATGTGTCAGCCACTATTCTAAGTACTTATGTATATTAACTCATTCAATCTTATAAATACTATAAAACATATAGAACCGAAATATCTGAATATGGCATATTCCTGCAATGGAATTCTCTCTTCTAATCTGAATCATAGGAATAATATTTGTGAAGAAATACACAGAAAAGAAAAACATCTTTGGATATAACAGCCACTACTGCTCCCAGGGTGCATCTTTTCCCAAAGTCACAGGTCACAACAAACAAAAACACTTGTCAAGTAGTTTATCTGAATTGTCAAGTAGAGATTAGATATATTTTTAAAAGTTCAAGTTTGTCCTTCAGTTAAAAGTTAGGCCAGTTAGAAAGCATTGTAAATAAATGAGTGAATTTAGCAGATTTTTTAAAATTCAGGTTGTCTACCTAATCTACCCATTTTGGGACTTCTCTTGCCTTGAAATCCTCCTCACTAGAAGACTATGATGTAGAATATACTCTTTTTTAATTTTTAATAGCCCAATAGAATGTTGAAATAACTTCTAATATTAGCAAATATTCCAAATGAAGTTAAATTGACCTTGTAGAGTAGTAATGAGAAACAGCCATCACATGCTGCATGGTTGGAAGGATGTGTTTGACCAAGTAGAACACCATTAAATATGTAAACACTACAGTGTCTTTGAGGAGTTAGGAAGATCTTTTGATCTTTTTTAAATTCTGAGATCAAAAGCTCACTGAAAATTGTGTTTTAGCTTTGACAATTTAAATATCCAGTCTAATATTTGGTAAAATAAAATCAGCTTGCTTAGGTACACAAAATGGCATGGCCAACTAACTTAGAGTTGGTTGAATATTTTACTTTTCAATTCTCTGTTTAGGGTTTGTGTAGACATACTGCTTGTTTGAACTCTTGGCTCTCTCAGTATATAACTGCAGATGTAGAAAATCATTCTTCCTATAACTTTGATCAAAAAAGATCAGCTGAGACTTCTGCATGGGGATGCCACCTATAGAAGAGAATAATAGATAGCCATCAACACATGAAAAGGTTCTTCTGCTAACTTTAACTAAAAATTAATTAGAGAACAAGTCTGTTTTATCTGAATTTACTGAAAAGTTTAAAACAATATTATCAAGTTGTAGTGATAAAGGTACACACAAGATAAAATCACTTTCCCAATATCTATTTTCTTAGTGATTAAGTTATTTACATTAGAAAATATTTTTTCTCTTTACAAAAAGTAATACAACCATTTCACAACATAAATATTATGCAGTGATATGGTAAAACTACTTTTTAAGGCTAACAGTGCGTTAAATTGTATCTCTTTCACGATCAGGATTCTGTATGGTATGAAGCAACTTTTTAATGTTAATAGACTTAATTTAAATAGGAAAGTTTAGTATATAATCCTGAGTGTACATTCATCAATTCAGCATGAAATTATTTTTTGTAAACCCTATTACATATTTTTGATTAATCTTTTATTTTGAGATTTTGTAGATCACATGCAGTTTTAAGAAGTAATGTAGAGAGATCTCATATACCACTTACACACTTTCCCCAATGGAAACATCTTGAAAAACTATAGTATAAAGTCACAGCCAGGATAGTGTATTTATTATAGTCAAGATACAGGGCATTTCTATCACCACAGGGATTCCTCAAGTTACCCTCTAATAGCCACACCCATCTCTCCTCTGCCTTTCCTTCACCCTAAACAACTGGCAGCTACTCATATATTTATCTCTATAATTTTGTCGTTCAAGAAAGTATATAATTGGAATCATACAGTATGTAACCTTTTAAGATAGCTTTTTTTTTTTTCCACTCAGCATAATTCTTTGGATGTTCAGTTTCCTAGGAAATTGTCAAACTGTTTTCCAAAGTGGCTGTACCATTTTACATTCCCGCCAGCAATGTTTGAGTATTCCAGTTTCTTTGCATGCTGGCCAGTTTCTTGTGAACCTTACTATAATTTTAAATGTCAACACATTGCTAGGACATAAATATTTAATGTATTTGCATAAGTAATTCCATTTCCTTATGAAATAATTCATTCAATTACAGATAAATAAAAGAGGACCAATTAAATCATTTAAGAATAAAACTGAAACCAATAAATTAGGTAATAACTACATATCCTATATTACTTCATATGGTTCTCTAATATAATTTTTATGAGCCAAAGACTTATCTCCCATAAAAAAAAAAGCTTTTGACAAGCTCATCTTCATCAACCACATCTTAAGTTTACCACTTTAACCAACAGTTTTTTGTGTTTTTTTGATCAAAATCCAGTCAAAAAAAAATTAGCCTGCTCAGTATGAATAAATGGCTAAAAACAGAACTTTATCAGATGTATTTACTTCATTTCTTACTTTTATTTTCTCTTTCTTTTTTTTTTAGATTTACTTTCGCTTCAGATTATTTTACTTTCAGATTTATTTTACTATTGCTTCAGATTATTTATCTAAACCAGTTGTTACCTCTCAAGCACAATTGTCCACAGAAGTGTAGCTAATCACGTGAAAAGACTAGGGGAAAAAAAGTCATAATCCATCTAGACTCAACTCACTACCTGAAGAAATCCATAGGATTATATGCTTATTTAGTTATTTGGGGAGTTAAATCCAGGCTTAGGTATAATAAAAGTTTGCTAAAATGTCTTTTGTCCTTTTACTGGAATACACAATCTCATATGCAAAACAGAGAAGCAGGAAGCAACCACAGGAAGAGGAAAGATAGCACTACAAACTGAGAATAACCAGAACGTGTTCTCTTGTGTTTTGAGTTAACCTCTGCTTTCCATACCTTGAGAAGCATCAAATTAAAAGAATGTGACTTGAGATGACAAAAAAATAGTAACCACGTAGATTTACAGACATGCTCATAAGTCCATGTAGTTGCACAGCTCCAGGCAGAAAGTTTATGTTCATTTAAGAGTGGAAAATTTTTAAGTTCTTCCAGAAGCACCATCTGTTTCTACGGGCTGGTCTTGGTTTGAATTATTTATTACAATAATCTCAGATTTATCAGGTTAACCTTTGGATTGCCTCCTAAAATAACTATGAAATATTTAGCATTTTTTGAGTAATGTAGTAAAATGCAAGAATTAATTTTACCTAGTAAAATATAAGAATTAATTTTACCCATTTATTGAAAGGACTTCAAAGTCTTTATCTTAACAAATTGACCCAAAAAATACATATTGTTTATCTCAATAGGTTTGATCTCTACAGATATGTAATAAATCCACAAGATGGCGCTAAGGTAATTAAAATTTTTAAAGGGTTATGAGGGGGTGGCAATTTCAAATAACTAAAAAAAAATAAGTAGATAACCATGGTTATCTAAGATATTTGCCTTATTGGTCTGTTAAACAAAGTTCCCAAAATCAAAGCCAGGATTTTAAAAGCTGACAAACAGCTTTCTATGAATCTTTATGATCTGGTAAGTCTCAGTATCTTAAGAAAACTATAAGTGACTTCTTACAAGCAAAGTTAAAGATAAACTGCATGCTATGAAAGGATTAAATATAGAAACATTGGGAAAAACGCATTTCTAAAAGACAGCAAAGTTTTCCCTAGTGCAAAGTTACATTAATCTCTATGAGAGTTATTTTTAAGAAATGAGAGAGAAAATAACAATTTTTCACATGTTTGTTGATGTAAGAACTGGCCAAACCTGTAAAGAATTTTCATAAGAGTTTATCTGAGCCAAACTGATGACAATTGCCAGGAAGCATATGCTCTGGCAAAGGACAGCTTTGCAGTTGTGCATTTGAAATTAAGGAAGGAATGTTAGGAAGATTACTTGAAGGTGG
Organism: Pteropus vampyrus; assembly: GCF_000151845.1. Classification (NCBI taxonomy): domain Eukaryota; kingdom Metazoa; phylum Chordata; class Mammalia; order Chiroptera; family Pteropodidae; genus Pteropus; species Pteropus vampyrus. The sequence continues at coordinate 18,436,003 of NW_011888786.1, read as the reverse complement.
GAGAAAGTAAGGAAGGCTTGGATTACAAGATAATTAACAAGATTCTGTGCTCTCTGGAGGGTAGTCACACTTTAGAAGGCAGGATCTGAAAAAGAGGCATTTCAAAACTATCTTAATCTAGATGCACAGAAACAATGGTGGTAGCTTGCTTAAGGCAAAGATAAAGCTCTTACTAAAGAAGTTGTATACCTGGGATATGACTACCCAACATGACCTCCCAGTTAGGAATTTATGACCAGATCACCCTGTGAGGTTACTTTTCATCTACATATTTAAGAACTCCACATATAGCTTCTTGGGTTTTGTAGGCTGGGACAACAGAACTTCAGTTAAAAATAGACAAATTTAGAAAAATCAGTTACAACACTGATTGCCACACCCAACTGACTAGTCAATTTCCAGCCTCCTGAACTAAGTCACCAAGTTCAGTGCCCGCGGACCATTAACACAATCTAATTCAACTGCATTTTCTCAAGATCTGGCCGCAAGTCTCAAGAACTGGGTTGTAGCATTAGAGAGCAGTGGAGGGTACAGGCTACAGGTCCTTCACAGGAAAGGTATCAGCTTTTCTTTCTGTTTCTTTTGATTTTGTTGAAGCTGTATTTTTTAATTTAAACTTTTCCCACACTCATACCTAATTCTTTATTACTTTTTGGGACTAGCAAGAACTGAGAAGCAATTATTTCTCATTTTTCTTGGTTTGAAAGTGTCACTTTTGTGATTATTAGCCATTATTTATCCATTATAGCATGGATAAAATTTTAAGTTTGTTAGTACAAAGTTACACATGAAAAAATAAAATGAAGTCTTTATGGCTTTCAAATGCGTAAAAAGTAACCCAGAAAAGAAGTTCAAGTCCCATAAGATCAATATTTTCCCTAATGGGAAACATTTCAGAGTATGAGTCATGTGTAACTTAGCTAGGAGTTTTAAATCTTTAAATCTTAATCCTTTGAATCTTCATGGATGAGAACCCTTAAATGGAAAGCATCCATACCTAACTCCTAAATGGCCTCTTTCAGATTAAAGTATAACATCAATTATGCATGGCCATATTGATATTCTGTATTACTGAGCAACATTTTCAAAATTTATTTTTTAATTACCAAATTAATAATCAATGGAGAGAAAAACATATCCCCTCTCTGGGTTTGATTTCAATTTGATGAATATTCGGTAATATTTATAGCCATGGGGAAGAGGGAATCATTGAAATGTAGTCTTTCCATCTTTATTTCTTTGTTCAATAAACACTATCAAATCCCTAGGATATGTTGATAACAAATGAACCCAGACAGGAAACAGAAGCCCAGAGTCCACTGCCTGACATCTATGGCTGAAGAACAACCCTGCAAATGTTGTAGCTGCCAGCCCCCGAAAGACACATGGACCACCAGAAATCAGTGAGTTATAGGAAACATGCTCTTTCTTCAGCCAGCTGGGTCTGCCAGGGGTACGCAGACCCCAAATTAAGCAGCCCCGAAATGTAGAGGTACAGGGTTTTTAAGCCCTAAATTCTATTCCTTATTCTGTCTTAAACACAAAGGTCTATTTTTCTCCTATTCACTACCTGTCAATCCACAGGTCAGGTGTGCAAGCGGAGGTACAGAAGCAGAAAGCTTATTGTTAGAATGTTATGTTCCTATGGGTGATAGCCTATGTTCCCATGGGCGATAGCCTATGTTTCCATGGGCGGTAGCCAAGCAGTAATTTTCCGGCCAGCACACAAAGAGGATTGGCTCAGGAAGACAAAGAAAGCATGACATGGGCAAGAGCTCAAATGCAAATAAACACGACAGACACTGATTTTGAGTCATTGCATATTCAAGGATGAATAAGATATCATTCTTGTCCTGAAAGACTTCATAACCCAGTTGAGAAATAGACTCTTATACAAATAATCACAATGGCTACTATAATTGTACGGCTCATCACACTACAAAGAAGTAGGTCTGAGATGCAGTAGACATAAGACCCTAACTCGTGTCTACTACACTCAGACAAGAACTGTTTAGAACTCTTTCCTGAGCATTGGCAGAATACAAAGAACATTGGACAGAGCCCTAGCAAAGATGTAAATCCAACTAATATTGTAACCTAGCAAATGTAAAATCTATATCTGTGTTTCATTTTCAACATTTCCAACTCTGCCTGACTCTAAATTATAGATACTCAAAAGGTGAGAATCTGTTGGAGCAGCAGCAGTCTAAGAAGGAAGTTTGGAAGAGAGGTAATTTAGCTTCTGTTGTCTTGACTCTATTGAAGCTGCACTTTGCAGGTTTACAATGAGTTAAAGGTCCAAACATTTTTCTGGACTCATATCACACTTTCCCATTTCTTATGTCATTTTTCCTCCATCTCCCTCACCATACCCAGCCAGATACCAAATCCTGTAGTTACCACTACAGTGTCTCTCACTTCCATTCCTTCTTTTCCATTCACGCTATCTATATCAATCTGAATTGCCCCCCAAATTACATGCACACTTAAAGGATTAACTGATAAAGGGACTATTTACAGAAGTGTAAGAAATGGTAAAGCTCCCAGGACTTAGGACATCTGGAAGCTCTCAACACCTCGAGGCCTGAAGGAGCAAGATGAGGAAGTTGTGTTACTGAAACCCAGAGAGAGCTGTACCTCTGAGAAAGGGCCACCCAATAGAGAACATGGCTTCAAGGAGAAGGACGGCAGCAACGGGCAACACCGTGGCTCAGAGGTATAGAGGATTTGCAGTAAGAAATAAACTCTCCAGCCTCTTTTTCCTTCTACCCTCTAATCTTCTGCTTTTGTTTCAATTGGCCAAATTCAGGTGAAAACCAGACACAACAGAGCCCAGGTGACTAGTCCACAGAGCTCATAAGGGCAGAAACTAGGCCTCCAGGGCCTAGAAACAGCAGCGCATGATAGTTAGGAAACTCAAAGTCTAAAACCTCGATTATGGCTATTGTCTGACTGTTCTCTCTCCTCCACAGTCAATCCTCCAGCTCAGGTATTGGTTTCATAAACATTGTTTGAATTCTTCTTTAGCTGGAGCTGCACATCAGAAAGGCATTCTCTAACTACCGTCTAATCCCCCTCTATCCCTAGCCGTTTCATTGTTTCCTTAGCAGTTACATCTCTCTAAAATTCTGTTTACTTTTTATGTTCACCTGCTTATCATCTACTTCCTCAAATAGAACTCAGCTCCCTGAGAGCATTGGACTGTGCCTGGTTCAGAACGGGCACTCAGTCGTTAATGAATGAATGAGTACACATGAATGACCACTGTATGCCGCAGAATGAACCAGCCACAGAACCTGAATGCAAGGAAGTAGAAATTAATTCATCATTTCAATGCCCAGCATCCAATCTCCTTCATCTGTGGGGGTAGTTCCACAACTTTGTATCATTGTCAGGATGTGGAATCCTCACATTTTATTACAAGAGCAAAGAGGAGAAAACATCTGTTTCTCTGACCAATGACAGCCAAGATGTGAGCATATGACCTATACCCAGCCAATCAAAGGCTTCCACTTTGAATCTTGGAGGAGTAACAAACAGAAACATATTCTAATTATGTCACTTCTTGTCTCAAGAATCCATCAGTAATGCAGTTTAAAGTTGTTCCTATAAAGTATAAATTTCCTGGGCTGATATTTCAGATTTTCCAAATCCTTCTTGTCTATGATTAGATTAATTAAGAGCTGGAATTAGAGTTCAACGTCAGGTCTGTCCAACAAAAAACCCATGTTCTGCCCATATATCCTACTGTCTTTTCAGCAAATGTTACCTGTGGCATCTAATAAATGCATCAGTCAAAAAAGAATTAGTGAGTTGAGCAGATGTATTTTTATTTTACCTTATAATCCACGGAACTGATAGTATAGTCACAAGGTGTAACTTTTAACTTTTCTAAACATTCCTTTCAAATAAGAATTTATTCTCATTCATTGCGAAGGTGTATCGCAACTTTTAACATTAAGCTGGGTTTTTTTTTTATTTCTTACAAGGAAAGCAACTAGAAAAATCAACAACAGTATATAAGTCATATTTTTGTCTAAACTGTTTCATGAAATTGATTTTGGTATTTTATAAAAAGTCTTCAAGTCATAAAATAATAAACAGTATATATAAATGTTCGAATGTTTTACTTGAACTGTTTTATTAAAAATTCACCACTAATTTATTAAAGGTGAAGAAATACAGCCTAGAAACAGAATTTAAGAGAGTCTTTAGAGAGTGATAACAATCATTTCTAAACCAAAACCACAGAATTTCCAGTTCAATTCAATCAGGTGAATATAAAAATATATATTACTATTGGCTGGTCAGTCCTTAAGTGCACACCTGATCTGAGACACCATTCTTACAAATAGAGAACAATGAAGCTACAGAGTAAAGGAATACTGAGAGGGAAAGGCTATACTTAGGTTGGTAATATCTTATATTAATGATGATATAAATAAAATAGAAATTATAACTCACCATTCATAGGTCTTATTAGTCTTATATTAATTAACTTTTGCTTAAGAGCCTGATTCTAGGTCCAATATTAGCATTTAAGGAATTAATAATTTAGTAGATGATTTTAGAGGTATTTTTCATGAAAAAATTTTCATTGGTAGAAAGTGATTACAGAGTACTAAAAGTTAGATAGATTATAGATAGAAAGAGATAAATGAAAGATGATAGGTAGATATTCAGGTAAATTAAAAGCTTTCTAATATGATATTAAAAATAACACTAATTTTCCCAGATGTAGTTATCAGTATAAAACACTAGTTAAACTTGAGAAATATTTCAATATACACTTTCTGCAATTTATCTCAAGGCAACAGGAAACCACCGAATGATCCCCAGTATGAGAAGAGTTTAAGTCATGTCTCTACTTATCAAGGTTATATAAAGCACATGCCAGCAGCATATAATACGCCTACACCAGTAATTACTGGTATTGGTTTGCAACACTCCAGGATTTCTCTACTTATCTTGAAGGTTGTCATAAAATTATCGAAACAAAATTAACACTCTTAATTTTAAAAAATATGTCTTAAGACTCTGCAAAAGAACTTAATAAATATAGCCAAATAACTAATAAAATACTGCACTCCCAAACTGCAGAAAGTCAACTACTTTACCTATTATAGCTAAGCAAATTGATGGCTAAGAGTCAGGGAAATTACTTCTTAAATTTATGCAGAAATTATTTGCCTGATGCTATACCTCCACCCAGTGGCAGTTAATGCTAACTAGACTAGCAGGACTCCAGCCAGATAAGAGCAAAGAAAGAACAGATGCTCACAGTGGGTAAAGGTTCTTCTGCAAATGGTCAGGTTCCAACCACGCTAGAACTGCCTTGTAGCAACATGTGTTATTTCGAAGAATTCAGAGTCTCAATGCTGCAAGAACTTTTAGAATGAGGAAACTAAAGAATCCAGCGGAAAGCGAAAAGCTAGGTCAGCTGTCCAGATATTTGACTCTACATAAATTATAACCCAAGGACTGACTTTTCCATTGTATATTCTTGGGTAACATATGTATAATCTAAGAGTAGACTCTGAGTATTTTGCCTTCGTGGTGTTTTGACCTCTAATTTCCATGACGCTTCTTGGGAAGTGTTACTCTCTTTGGCATGCAAATTCAATGAAAGAAGTATCTGTCTGTTTCACAGCTATAACCCAACCTCAAAATAATGTCTGTCCCTTATGTTCTTGATACATATTTATTGAATTAATACAGAAATGTGATTCCTCCTATAATACTTTAGTGACACAATCTTTTATGTTCATAAATACCTTTGAGAGTCTGATAAAAGCAATAAATTCTTGCTCCTGAAATACGCATATATAATTATGCATACAGTTCCATGGATTTCTTGGACTCAATCACTCATATTTATGGACCACAGGTGAAGAAATTCCATTCTAGCCAATCAGATGGTATATTATGTTTATTTTTTCTTTTTGCTCATCAGTTGCAAGCAAAATCTTATAGTTTTTCATCTTAAACACTGAATTTAATCTTAAACACTTAATGGTCTAGAAAGAATATTAAGACCAACTTCATAATTAGGAAATCGAGATCATCAATTGCATACATTATTTTTGTCTGCATTGCTTCAGCTGTTATTATCTCAGATCGTGTTCTGAGAAGAACCGAATATATTGATGGTAAAACTAAAACTAATAGGAAAAACCTATTCTGTTTGAAAGTCATACTTAACATCAAAAAATATATGAGAAGAACAGAGAAAAAAAATCTGAGAACAGAAAACATTCAGTCTACTCTTGTTCCCCTTCTGTTCTTCACAGGGATCATAATGATCAGCAGTCTAAAAAGAATGAGATTCATTGGGTCCAAAGACCCTAAAGGAGGCACTCCTGGGATCTCACCTGCATTCTGCCTGAAGGGCCAATTCAGTGCCCCAAATTTCCCCTATGAGGCAATAATTCCATTGCTCAAAATGAGTTTGACAGTAGGACAGTGTCTGAACTCTGGGCTCTGAAATCTTTACTGCACCGGTAGTTATACGACCTCCCTTTTCTGTGACTTAGGTTTTGCAAGCTTTCCTTACCTACATCTTTATACTAGAGCATGAGAATTTTTTAATTCTCCAACGGCATTTTCATGAGCAGATCTGGTGTTGGTTTGCAAGCTCTTGGTTTGCAACTTTGAGAGTTCCTCAGGTGAGATTTGACACTGGCTCCCATACACAGGGCAGGGAGATAGCAAAGAAAGAGGCAGACCATGCCAGATTGGTAAGTGATGGATTTACTTAAAAATATAACATACATGAGGCTCGTTTGGGGCAGCCACAAGACCAGTAGACCTCTGACCCTAGAGCCAGAATCTTCAAAGTTTACATAGAGATTTATGTAGAGGTTTGGTCATGTATATGGTCCAGATGGTCTCAACAACACATTGTTCTCTCAAGGCTGCATCCTTGAAGTGGTTGCTAGGATGAAAATAGTAGGCAGAACATACATTCCAAGGACAGCGGAGGAGCGAGGAGCCTCCAATTGTTCAGGTCTAGCACTCGGATCAACAGGTAGTCACGTCCTCTTGATGACCTCCTCCAATATTTGGCCATAACCCATGACGGGCATCTACTTTAATTTAATTGAACCATTAATTACAGACAACTCCTACGTCACAGACTCTTTACTAAAGATTGCGGGGATGAAAAAATAACAAAAAGCCCAGCAATTCCACATCTATGAATATACCCAAGAGAATTAAAAACATATGCTAACACAAAAACTTGTTTATAGCAGTATTAATCATAACAGCCGAAAAGTAGAAATAACTCAGATGTCCATCAACTGATGAATGCTAAATAAAATGTGGTATATTCATACAATACAATACTTATTCAGTTGCAAAAAGGAATAAAGTATTGACACATGCTAACAAGATGATTGAATCTTGAAAACATTATGCTAAGCGAAAGAAACCAAACACAGAAAACCATATACTGTTTGATAACATTTATATGAAATGTCCAGAATGGGCAAATCCACAGGGACAGAAAGTAAAGTAGTGGTTGCCAGATAGTGTGGGAGTGGAGAAATTGAGACTAACTGCTAAGAAGTGCAGAATTTGAGGGGAGGATGGGAAAGTTCTAAAATTAGTGATGATGGTTATACAACATAGTATTTATACTAAAATAACTGAAGTGTACACTTTAAAATGGTGACTACTATGCTGTGTGAAGTATATCTCAACAATAAAAAGAAAACTATTTAAAAAAAGTCAAGACAGAGAACGCTAAAGATTCCACCCAAAACCTGTTAGAACTGATCAATGAATTCAGAAAAGTAGCAGGTTACAAAATAAATATTCAGAAGTCGGTGGCATTTTTATACACCAATGATGAACTTTCAGAAAGAGAAATTGAGAAAATCCCATTTACAGTTGTGCTGAAAACTATAAAATACTTGAGAATCAAATTAACCAAGAAGGTAAAAGATTTGTTCTCAGAAAATTGTAAGTCATTGAAAAAAGAAATTGAAGTAGATACATATAAATGGAAGCATATACCATGTTCATGGGTAGGAAGAATAAACATCGTAAAAATGGCCATACTACCCAAAGCAATTTATAGATTCAATGCAATCCCTATCAAAATACCAATGACATTTTTCAGAGAGCTAGAATAAATAATCCTAAAATTTATATGGAGCCATAAAAAACCCGGAACAGCCATGGTAATCTTGAAAAATAAGAACAAAGTTGGAGGTATCACACTACCTGATATCAAACTATACTACAAGGCTACAGTAATTAAAACAGATACATCAGCCAATGGAACAGAATAGAGAGCCCAGAAATAAATCCACGCCTATACACTCACTTAATATATGGCAAAGGAGCTATGACTATACAATGGGGTAAAGACAGTCTCTTCAATAAATGGTGTTGGGAAAACTGGACAGATGCATACAAAAAAAGAAGCTGGACCATCTTCTTACATTGTATACAAGAATAGACTCAAAATGGATTAAAGACTTAAATGTAAGACCTGAAACCATAAAACTTCTAGAAGAAAACATAGGCTGTAAACTCTCTGCTATTACTAACAGGAATTTCTTTTCAGATATAGCTCAGACAAGGGAAACAAAAGAAAAAATTAACAAATGAGACTACATCAAACTAAAAAGCGTTTGTACAGCAAAGGAAACCATCAACAAAACAAAAAGACAACCGACTGGGAGAAGATATTCGCTAATGATACATCTGATAAGGGGTTAATATCCAAAATATACAAAGAACTTACATAACTCAACAACCACAAAAAGATAAACAATTCAATTAAAAAATGGGCCGAAGACCTGAATAGGTACTTCTCCAAAGAGGAAATACAGGTGGCTGATAGACATATGAAAAGATGCTCAAGGTCACTAATCATCAGAGAAATGCAAATTAAAACCACAATGAGATATCACCTCAGACCTGTCAGAATGGCTATCATCAATAAATCAAAAACAACAAGTGTTGGCAAGGATTTAGAGGAAAGGGAACCCTCATACATTGTTAGTGGGATTGTAAATTGGTACAGCCGCTATGGAAAACAGTATGGAGGTTCCTCAAAAAATTAAAAATGAATATACCTTATGACCCAGGAATTGCACTTCTGGATATTTATCTAAAGAAAACCAAAACAATAATTCGTAAAGATCTATGCACCCCTATGTTCATGGCAGCACAATTTACAATAGCCAAGATATGGAAAGAACATAAATGTTCATCAACAGACGACTGGATAAAGAAATTATGGTTTATATGTACAATGTAATATTACTCAGCCATTAAAAAAAAAATGAAATCCTACTATTTGTAATGACATGGATAGACCTAGAGGTCATTATGCTGAGTGAAATAAGTTAGAAAGAGAAAGATAAATACCACATGATTTCACTTATATGCGGAATGTAAGGAACAAAAAGAACAAACTAATCAAAAACAGACTTACAAATATAGTGGACAATTTGGTAACAGACAGAGGGGTGGGGGTTGGGGGGCTGAAGTGTTAAAAACGTACAAATTAGTAATTGATAGAAGGTCACAGGGATGGGGAGCATGGCAGAGGGAATGCAGTTAGCATTAATATGATGGCTAGGTGGAGGGCCAGGGGAGAGAGGGAGCAAATGGGAGGACCACTTTATGAACTATATAGATGTCTAACCAATGTACTGTATACCTGAAACTAATTTAAATAAATACATTTTTTAAAAGTCAAGACAGTATCTCTGGAAAGATTGGTAACTGGGAAGGGGCACACAGGGACTTTGGGGAAGCTAGAAGCATTTTATTTCTTGATTTGGGTGGTGGTTACACAGTGTTTGCTTAAAAATATCTTACTAAGTCATGTATTTATGTTTTATGTATAATTCTGAATGTATGTTATATTTCACAGTAGAATTTTTTTTAAGAGAAAGTATGAGATGGTATATTGATATCTATATGGTATTGTTTCCAAAAGGAAATTAAAGTAACAAAATTAACAAGCAATCTCAATTTTTTTGGAAATGAAATAACTATATTTAAGGCAATGAATTTTTACACATACTATATGTATTAATATCATTACATATTCTTATATATCAAATAGGTCTCTAAGATATGTGCATTGTTGGGGAAAGAATTATTTAAAACTGAAGCAAAATCAGAGAAATAAAGGTCTTATACAGATAGAAAACATTGACCTTAAAAATTTACAAATGATAAAAAGGTAATTATATTCTTCCATAAAAAGTAAAAACGACAAATTGATTTATAACTAAAACAAGTTTTCTGAATTGTGAGAAAAGCCATCAGAGAACTAGAGTTTTGTTTGAAAAACAGTTAAAAATTATCTATAGTATATTCGACTTGTATTCTTTGCCATCCAAACTAATATACATAAAAGATAAAAACTCAAGTTATGAATGAATTCATAGCTAAGTATAATTTTAACTAGTGGTCTACAAACAATTCTCCCTCTGATGGAGCTAGCATTGTTATCACTGCCCAATATTTCCTCTACATATTAAGTATAACACAGAAAAGAAAGCACACATGTCACGATAACCATATTAAACTATTGTTTATAGAAGAGAATACATTCATAACAATATATTTTCTGCCCCTCCTACTCCTGTTCACCAAATGAACTCAAAATCATTTTGGGAACTTTGTACTGTAAAGGTAGTTTAATAAAAACATTAGATTCTAAATCTAATAACAGAAAGTGAAAATTGTTGTTTACCAAAAAAGTATGCAAAAACTTATAATTCATGTCTTCATATATAAAACATATATAAAACTTTTTTTCCCCCAAACGTTTAAAAGATAGAAGTTAACCATTCGTGCTAGCAATTAAAATACTGGTGGAACTCCAAATAAAAGTAATAAACCTATTTTCTTCCTCTTTACTAATTTTACTACTTATATTAATTCTGCCAATCATAGCAACCACATATAATATTTACAAAAGCAAGATATCCATATAGCTATAATTTCATATGCCTTTGTTACTACAGTAATCCCAAGAATAACATTTATCCACTTTGCACGTGCTGGTTGTTTTACTCAGAATCTATATATGAAGGCGCATCTTTTTCTTTATAGCTTAAAATTTTTCTTTTTAGTGCTTTACATTTTGTTGGATATTTGGACTTAATAAGATAAAAAAAAATTCTCATTATCCTTAGCTTAGAAAAAGCCTAGAGCTATGTGTCCCTAGGCAAACCCACTATGCAAAAAAGGAATACATTCAAGATATTCAAAAATATCAAGGACATGATTTATATTTTGAGATCATCACGATAACTGTCTTCCTAAACCAGATTAGAAGTCAACGCATAATAAATACAAAGGTCAAGTATATTAAAGTAAAATAGTGTCTGATTTAAATTACTGTTCAATTAGGAAGTATAATTATTATTCCCTGGTTAGAGACGGTAAGATAACAATGTTATTTCCATCAGAGAGAGACTTGTTGATTGGCCACCAGCTAAAATTATACTTCAGCTATTAATTCTAATTTGAGTTTTTATCTTTTATGTATGGTACGGGTGGCTTTGAGTTCATCCTAATTGGAATATGTTGAGCTTCTTGAATGTCTTTCATCACATCGATGTGATGGGGCAGGGGCGGGGGGGAAGGGGGTGTCTCCAGCCATGACCTTCAGATAGTCTGTCTGTTAACCCCTCTAGCCTGGGCAGGGTGTAGCCCCCACCCGCCTTCCTATGGGGATGGTGTTGTAAAGGGGTCTCATTGTGCCCTTGCTTGCTGGTGCTCCTTTTATTTCAAGAGTGGAAAGTACAACTTCCTCTTAGCCAGGCCCATTTATTTAATTGGTATGATGATATTTTTATATATGGATTCATATACGGATTCACTTATGGATCTATATAGGCAAAGATATATGTGATGTGTTTGCTATGTACATTTTTCTAGGGAGTAGGTTAATAATTTTTCTTGATCACTCAAAAGATCTAATGACTCCACTTCTTCCCAATCAAGTATTTCTAAGCAAAATTAAGAAGTAGATACATTCATTTTTGGAACTATCTTCCTTGATAATACCTAGCCTTGTGTAATAATAATAATAATTATTGACTTAAAAATTATCTGCTTATGTGCCAGGGACAATTTCATAACAAGCCTAGGAGATAGTACTATTAATCATATTTTACAGATGAGGAAACTGAGGCACAGTAACTTGCCCAAGGTCACACAACTAGAATGTAGTGGGGCTGGGAATCCTAGCACACTGGCTTCAAAGGGACCCATACAATGAGGCCCTGTTCATGAGTAATAGTTTACTCCTTT
>NW_011888786.1:18420588-18423659 GCF_000151845.1 Pteropus vampyrus | reverse complement strand
CTTTCCTGAGCATTGGCAGAATACAAAGAACATTGGACAGAGCCCTAGCAAAGATGTAAATCCAACTAATATTGTAACCTAGCAAATGTAAAATCTATATCTGTGTTTCATTTTCAACATTTCCAACTCTGCCTGACTCTAAATTATAGATACTCAAAAGGTGAGAATCTGTTGGAGCAGCAGCAGTCTAAGAAGGAAGTTTGGAAGAGAGGTAATTTAGCTTCTGTTGTCTTGACTCTATTGAAGCTGCACTTTGCAGGTTTACAATGAGTTAAAGGTCCAAACATTTTTCTGGACTCATATCACACTTTCCCATTTCTTATGTCATTTTTCCTCCATCTCCCTCACCATACCCAGCCAGATACCAAATCCTGTAGTTACCACTACAGTGTCTCTCACTTCCATTCCTTCTTTTCCATTCACGCTATCTATATCAATCTGAATTGCCCCCCAAATTACATGCACACTTAAAGGATTAACTGATAAAGGGACTATTTACAGAAGTGTAAGAAATGGTAAAGCTCCCAGGACTTAGGACATCTGGAAGCTCTCAACACCTCGAGGCCTGAAGGAGCAAGATGAGGAAGTTGTGTTACTGAAACCCAGAGAGAGCTGTACCTCTGAGAAAGGGCCACCCAATAGAGAACATGGCTTCAAGGAGAAGGACGGCAGCAACGGGCAACACCGTGGCTCAGAGGTATAGAGGATTTGCAGTAAGAAATAAACTCTCCAGCCTCTTTTTCCTTCTACCCTCTAATCTTCTGCTTTTGTTTCAATTGGCCAAATTCAGGTGAAAACCAGACACAACAGAGCCCAGGTGACTAGTCCACAGAGCTCATAAGGGCAGAAACTAGGCCTCCAGGGCCTAGAAACAGCAGCGCATGATAGTTAGGAAACTCAAAGTCTAAAACCTCGATTATGGCTATTGTCTGACTGTTCTCTCTCCTCCACAGTCAATCCTCCAGCTCAGGTATTGGTTTCATAAACATTGTTTGAATTCTTCTTTAGCTGGAGCTGCACATCAGAAAGGCATTCTCTAACTACCGTCTAATCCCCCTCTATCCCTAGCCGTTTCATTGTTTCCTTAGCAGTTACATCTCTCTAAAATTCTGTTTACTTTTTATGTTCACCTGCTTATCATCTACTTCCTCAAATAGAACTCAGCTCCCTGAGAGCATTGGACTGTGCCTGGTTCAGAACGGGCACTCAGTCGTTAATGAATGAATGAGTACACATGAATGACCACTGTATGCCGCAGAATGAACCAGCCACAGAACCTGAATGCAAGGAAGTAGAAATTAATTCATCATTTCAATGCCCAGCATCCAATCTCCTTCATCTGTGGGGGTAGTTCCACAACTTTGTATCATTGTCAGGATGTGGAATCCTCACATTTTATTACAAGAGCAAAGAGGAGAAATCATCTGTTTCTCTGACCAATGACAGCCAAGATGTGAGCATATGACCTATACCCAGCCAATCAAAGGCTTCCACTTTGAATCTTGGAGGAGTAACAAACAGAAACATATTCTAATTATGTCACTTCTTGTCTCAAGAATCCATCAGTAATGCAGTTTAAAGTTGTTCCTATAAAGTATAAATTTCCTGGGCTGATATTTCAGATTTTCCAAATCCTTCTTGTCTATGATTAGATTAATTAAGAGCTGGAATTAGAGTTCAACGTCAGGTCTGTCCAACAAAAAACCCATGTTCTGCCCATATATCCTACTGTCTTTTCAGCAAATGTTACCTGTGGCATCTAATAAATGCATCAGTCAAAAAAGAATTAGTGAGTTGAGCAGATGTATTTTTATTTTACCTTATAATCCACGGAACTGATAGTATAGTCACAAGGTGTAACTTTTAAGTTTTCTAAACATTCCTTTCAAATAAGAATTTATTCTCATTCATTGCGAAGGTGTATCGCAACTTTTAACATTAAGCTGGGTTTTTTTTTTATTTCTTACAAGGAAAGCAACTAGAAAAATCAACAACAGTATATAAGTCATATTTTTGTCTAAACTGTTTCATGAAATTGATTTTGGTATTTTATAAAAAGTCTTCAAGTCATAAAATAATAAACAGTATATATAAATGTTCGAATGTTTTACTTGAACTGTTTTATTAAAAATTCACCACTAATTTATTAAAGGTGAAGAAATACAGCCTAGAAACAGAATTTAAGAGAGTCTTTAGAGAGTGATAACAATCATTTCTAAACCAAAACCACAGAATTTCCAGTTCAATTCAATCAGGTGAATATAAAAATATATATTACTATTGGCTGGTCAGTCCTTAAGTGCACACCTGATCTGAGACACCATTCTTACAAATAGAGAACAATGAAGCTACAGAGTAAAGGAATACTGAGAGGGAAAGGCTATACTTAGGTTGGTAATATCTTATATTAATGATGATATAAATAAAATAGAAATTATAACTCACCATTCATAGGTCTTATTAGTCTTATATTAATTAACTTTTGCTTAAGAGCCTGATTCTAGGTCCAATATTAGCATTTAAGGAATTAATAATTTAGTAGATGATTTTAGAGGTATTTTTCATGAAAAAATTTTCATTGGTAGAAAGTGATTACAGAGTACTAAAAGTTAGATAGATTATAGATAGAAAGAGATAAATGAAAGATGATAGGTAGATATTCAGGTAAATTAAAAGCTTTCTAATATGATATTAAAAATAACACTAATTTTCCCAGATGTAGTTATCAGTATAAAACACTAGTTAAACTTGAGAAATATTTCAATATACACTTTCTGCAATTTATCTCAAGGCAACAGGAAACCACCGAATGATCCCCAGTATGAGAAGAGTTTAAGTCATGTCTCTACTTATCAAGGTTATATAAAGCACATGCCAGCAGCATATAATACGCCTACACCAGTAATTACTGGTATTGGTTTGCAACACTCCAGGATTTCTCTACTTATCTTGAAGGTTGTCATAAAATTATCGAAACAAAATTAACACTCTTAATTTTAAAAAATATGTCTTAAGACTCTGCAAAAGAACTTAATAAATATAGCCAAATAACTAATAAAATACTGCACTCC
>NW_011888786.1:18418156-18420423 GCF_000151845.1 Pteropus vampyrus | reverse complement strand
ACAATTTCATAACAAGCCTAGGAGATAGTACTATTAATCATATTTTACAGATGAGGAAACTGAGGCACAGTAACTTGCCCAAGGTCACACAACTAGAATGTAGTGGGGCTGGGAATCCTAGCACACTGGCTTCAAAGGGACCCATACAATGAGGCCCTGTTCATGAGTAATAGTTTACTCCTTTGTAACAGTAGCTAGTGTCAGGTGGGGATTAAATGAGCTAAACTAGGCTAGTCCATAGTTGCAAGGCTGACACAGATTACAGTGGGCCTTTAATAAATACAAGCTCTCCATGCTTAACCATTGTTGTAGTCCAGAGGCTTTGCTATCTTTCATTGCAGAGATATTGGTGTTATACAGTGCAAGCCCTTACAGCAGTGAGTGATCAAAGACTTGAATTGAAAGTCTAGGGAAGAGGCTGGAAACATTGCTCTTCCTACCAAACTCCTTCGGGTCTCATGTTTTTCTCTTAAAGTTATATGCAAATATCATTCTATTCCACAATCCTAGCGCTTATCTCTTGATATAAAACTTTTCACTCCAAATGCTTTAGAGATCATTGTTTTTCTATAAAGATACACCTTGTTTATGGCTTCGTTTCGCACACACCTCTGCTTTTTAAGGAACTGAGCAGCGCAGGTTTGGGAATTTGGAGGTCTGGATTCCTAGTCTGGTTTAGTTTTGGAATAAAGCTGAGTCCCTTAGCTTTGTTGAGCCTCTAATTTTTCATTTGTAAAACAGAGTAGGTGGTGATGACTAGCTGATTTTATGAGTCTGTTTTTTGCTCTGAAATTATACAACATAAAGATTGTCCTTTAGCCTAGTCATTTTCAAAACGTGAGTCTCCACTTGATAGTAAGTAGGGAAGCGGGGGGAGCGGGGCGGGGGAAGTCGGTGGGTCAAATATTAAAATCAGGGTAAATACTGTTTGGTGAAACTCTTGTTTCAGAATGGATATCTAAACAGATGTAAAACGTACATCTAAAGTAAAAACATTTGAAAGCTACTGTGAGCAGTGCACCCTGCGATGTGAAACCGGGAGGAACCTGGTTAACTCGCCTTTCGGAGAAATCCAATCTCGAAACCTCCACTAGAGCGCCCCCACCCAAAGCCGAAGGCGCAACTCTGAGCGCGGGCCACGGTCCCGTCGCTCCTCGCGATGGCTGCGGCCCGCCGGCATCAGCGCCGCACGGGTGCCCACGTCGCACTTCCCGCCTCGGGCTGGGAAGCTGTGCGCTTCTTGACGTCATCACCAGGCGCCGCTGCCTCCACCTCCTTCTACTTGGAGGGAGAAGTTGTTGGCGCGAATGGATCCCGAGCCCCGGTAACGGATTCCCACCCTGCCCGCCCGCGCCTTAAGACTTGGGTTGCGATGGTGAGTCTCAGGCGGAGGCTCTGCGGCTCCGGGGCTTGGAGAGTTTGCAGGCTGGGTGTGGACGGGGCACTCCTGGTATGGAGGGGTGGGGGAGGACGGCTGTGCGTGGCTCCGAATGGGAGCCAAAGCGAAGAAGGGACCATAAACTGGGCATTGGTCGCGCAGCGTGTTTTTGGACCGCTGGTTCTGGATCTCGGCGGTAGCCAGTGCGCAGGGTGATTGGTGCTGCAAGGAAGTTTCACTTTTTTTCCGCTCTTGGGGGGAAGGGAGGAAGAAAGAGAGTCATGAAACTGATTTTGGGGCGCGGCGGTTAAGTTTTCCTCTTTAGCGTTGCCCCGAACCTCGGTTTAGGTCCTGCCTTAAAGCGTTTGAGTCCTGTTCAAGCTTTAGGGTCATAAGGGAGAAGGATGTAACAAACTTTCCCTTCTTATAAATAAGTTATCTCAGGCCTTCAACTTTTGTCATTAACAGCTCCACATGCACATCACTTAGCTGTTTTGAGACCGAGGATGTTTTATTTTGTTTAGATGAGCTCACCGAAGTCAAAGGGTTAACATGGTGTACCGGCGCGGGACGGAGGGGCAGGAACCACTGGGAGTAGAAACAGATGTAATATTTGACAGCTGTCATCGCTCATCACTTGATGTTAAAATCTTAAAAATAAACCCTCAGTGCATAATTCTACATAAAGCATTTAAATTAAGAGGGAAATTATGCAGCCGTCAAACACATTCTTGTTGGTATGGCGATACAGGTCTATGTTTGAAATATTTAAAGAACAATTTCTGATGTTCCCTTGAGCCAGAATCTACTTAATAATTAGACATCATTTTTTTCATTCTTCAGCTTATTTTTCACAATGCCAGCATTCTGGGAGACAGGGTAGGAATTT
>NW_011888786.1:18414860-18418106 GCF_000151845.1 Pteropus vampyrus | reverse complement strand
GGTAAATACTGTTTGGTGAAACTCTTGTTTCAGAATGGATATCTAAACAGATGTAAAACGTACATCTAAAGTAAAAACATTTGAAAGCTACTGTGAGCAGTGCACCTTGCGATGTGAAACCGGGAGGAACCTGGTTAACTCGCCTTTCGGAGAAATCCAATCTCGAAACCTCCACTAGAGCGCCCCCACCCAAAGCCGAAGGCGCAACTCTGAGCGCGGGCCACGGTCCCGTCGCTCCTCGCGATGGCTGCGGCCCGCCGGCATCAGCGCCGCACGGGTGCCCACGTCGCACTTCCCGCCTCGGGCTGGGAAGCTGTGCGCTTCTTGACGTCATCACCAGGCGCCGCTGCCTCCACCTCCTTCTACTTGGAGGGAGAAGTTGTTGGCGCGAATGGATCCCGAGCCCCGGTAACGGATTCCCACCCTGCCCGCCCGCGCCTTAAGACTTGGGTTGCGATGGTGAGTCTCAGGCGGAGGCTCTGCGGCTCCGGGGCTTGGAGAGTTTGCAGGCTGGGTGTGGACGGGGCACTCCTGGTATGGAGGGGTGGGGGAGGACGGCTGTGCGTGGCTCCGAATGGGAGCCAAAGCGAAGAAGGGACCATAAACTGGGCATTGGTCGCGCAGCGTGTTTTTGGACCGCTGGTTCTGGATCTCGGCGGTAGCCAGTGCGCAGGGTGATTGGTGCTGCAAGGAAGTTTCACTTTTTTTCCGCTCTTGGGGGGAAGGGAGGAAGAAAGAGAGTCATGAAACTGATTTTGGGGCGCGGCGGTTAAGTTTTCCTCTTTAGCGTTGCCCCGAACCTCGGTTTAGGTCCTGCCTTAAAGCGTTTGAGTCCTGTTCAAGCTTTAGGGTCATAAGGGAGAAGGATGTAACAAACTTTCCCTTCTTATAAATAAGTTATCTCAGGCCTTCAACTTTTGTCATTAACAGCTCCACATGCACATCACTTAGCTGTTTTGAGAACGAGGATGTTTTATTTTGTTTAGATGAGCTCACCGAAGTCAAAGGGTTAACGTGGTGTACCGGCGCGGGACGGAGGGGCAGGAACCACTGGGAGTAGAAACAGATGTAATATTTGACAGCTGTCATCGCTCATCACTTGATGTTAAAATCTTAAAAATAAACCCTCAGTGCATAATTCTACATAAAGCATTTAAATTAAGAGGGAAATTATGCAGCCGTCAAACACATTCTTGTTGGTATGGCGATACAGGTCTATGTTTGAAATATTTAAAGAACAATTTCTGATGTTCCCTTGAGCCAGAATCTACTTAATAATTAGACATCATTTTTTTCATTCTTCAGCTTATTTTTCACAATGCCAGCATTCTGGGAGACAGGGTAGGAATTTCTATGCCAAATTGGGAAACTTTGCAATTCTTTGTGTTCTCAAAGAAGGATGAAAAATTGATGGTAGCTACCTTGTTACCATGTATCTTCAGGTCAGTATGTGAGTTGTTTGTTTTACATAACTTTTCTCGTTTAAACTTCACAGCAGTCCAGTTTCAAGGTAAAGGAGGCTTTCAGAATTTAAACAATTTGTCATACAACTAATAAATGGTTGAACTAGTATTAGAACTTAGATTTTTCTGGCCACAATATTATCCCACCTCCATGAAATGATCATAATTACATTTTGAACTTCAGGCACTATGAGATTTGGAGGCTTGAAGGTGAGGGAATGTTTTAGTCTTGCTCTGCCAATTTCGTGGTTTTAGGCAAATAAATAGCTTAACTTAAACCTTGGTAAGCCTCCATTTTCTTGCCTCTGAAAGGGGAGAAAATACAGCTGCCTTGAATGAACGTCTTGAGGATTAAACAAGATAACATATATGAAGCTTACATTTTGGTGCCTGGTATGTGGTAGGCGTTATACAACCACATGCTACTAACGATCTAATTTTCATAGGAAGGACTCTTTATGGAACATTAGAGAGAGTTTGAGGGGCATCATAGATGCCTCTGATATTATCAGTTACTACAAACAACAGCTTATACAGTCAACTTTCATTTGATCATTTTCACCTGATCACTTAGGTATTTTAAATTTGGGGTCTTAGTTCATGGTGCAGATGAAAAATAAAGCCTTTTTAAGAAAAGCAATAGCAGTAAAATTGGTCAGTTTTACTGTTTGTCGATAGGAAATAGCAGTTAATGTTCATTAATTAAGAATTTTAGATTATATTGGTATTTAATTTAATCTTTCTGTCTCTAGTACAAAAATTAAGACTAAAATTCTTAAGACTAAAATTCTGTTCCACAAATGTTTATTGAACATTTGTGCACAAGTTGTAGTTCAGTAGTCCTTAATTTTTGTTCGAGTCACACTTCCCTTTGATAATGTGCTAAATGGTATGCAAATTTGAGCCCACAGAAATGCATTTGGGCTCATATATATCATTTTAGGGGATTTACATATTTTCTGAAGCCCTTCCATATATGTAAGATTAACAACTTTTACCCTGGGAGCTGCATTTTTTCCAAATATTTTCCAATTAAAGGTTATCAATAAGAGAATAAAATACAGTATCCACAAACTGTGAGACTGTGCAGCCGTTAAAAATGGGAAAACTTTATGTCCTGATACGAAACAATTGTCATGATAATTCAGTGAAAAAAGTAAGGTGTAGGACATTGTGTAAAGTATGCTACCACTTTATATAGTAAAAGAGAGAAAAAAATATATACTTATTTGCTTGAAGATATATAAAATCTCACAAGAAGACTACACAAGGAATTAACTGATAACATTTGTTGCTTCCAAAAATGGAAAGTATGTGTCTGAGAGGCAGAGTAGGAGGGTAGGAGGGAGATTTTGAACCTTGCGAATGTAATATCTATTAAAGGAAATGGAACAAAATTGAAAATAAAAAGAATACAGGCATATTTCGTTTTGTTCTTAGCTTTATTGAGCTTCACAGATGTTGCTTTTTTTTTTTTTTTTTTTTTACAAATTGAAGGCAGGACCCTCTACTGGCAAAAAGATTACCTCTGGTTTTATTGTGATATTTGTTTTATTACAGTGGTCTGGAAACAAACCTGCAATATCTCCAAGGTATACCTGTGAAAAAAGAAGTCATATAAACAATTGGATTTCTGTGAGGATTTAATTGTTTGGTCAAAATGCAAATAAAACCTGAGAGATGCCATTTTTAAGAAGTCAGTATATATATTTCACTGGCTAATATAATTATTGGAAATATACATAAAGTTTAATTAAACACACACAAGACTTTTTGAAGAGCT
>NW_011888786.1:18413584-18414470 GCF_000151845.1 Pteropus vampyrus | reverse complement strand
TGTATTGACTATTAAGATTCTATGAAGTGTGTTAATGACAATCAATTTCTGCTTGTGGATTTGGTCGACTATATATTGAATATTAAAAAGAAATGTATTTTTTTGATACTCTCAAAATAGAGACGTAAAGCTGAAATAGAATATTTTGGCAACTATTCTGCTGAGCACTGTAGTACTTTGCATAAAATTCTGTTCTCTTCAAAGATAAATTAACAGAGTAATATAATTTGCATTCTTTTTGCATTCTATAGGCAGATATAACTTATTTGTTAATTGGGGCCATCAGCAGTAGAAAGAATTAGAACTATTTAGTTATACTCCATATATCAGCTTTTGTACTTTAACCTTCTAAAACTAAAGGTCATTATGATAGTTTATCTGTGTGGGTTCAGGAGGACTTACTGCAAAAATGTTTATCTCTTACTACTGGTAGATTTATAACCAGTCAAGTAGGAAACGTCTTGGTATGGGTAATGAACTTTAAAAATTTTTTCTGAATACTTGGCGAAGTCGGGTACTTTGTCTTGGCATAGTTACAATCATATTTGAGCTGCCTTATAGGCAATGCGTCTCTCTTAACAATGTTGTAGTAGTATTAGTTACACCTTAGGGTAGGAAAATGCAAGAAGTCTTTTTTTGCTTACATTTAAGAGAATCTTAAATTTCAAAACTTTTATTAGAGAATGTCTTTTTAATTTTATTATTAGTTTTAAGTATACAGTCCATTGGTTAGACATTTATATAGTTTATAAAATGATCCTCCTAATTGCTCTTTCTTTCCTCTCGGTCTGCATCTAGCCATTACATTAATGCCGACTGCATTCCCTATGCCCTGCTTCCCATCTCCATGACCATCTATCAGCTACTAATTTGTACTTCTTTAACA
>NW_011888786.1:18413095-18413534 GCF_000151845.1 Pteropus vampyrus | reverse complement strand
CATCTAGCCATTACATTAATGCCGACTGCATTCCCTATGCCCTGCTTCCCATCTCCATGACCATCTATCAGCTACTAATTTGTACTTCTTTAACACTTCACTCCATTCTCCCAGTCCCCCAACCTCCCTCCCCTCTGGCCATCCCCAGATTGTCCTCTATATTTGTTAGTCTATTTTCTTTTTGCTCCCTAGATTCCACATACAACTGAAATTACATGGTATTTATCTTTGTCTAACTTATTTCACTGAACATAACAACCTCTAGGTCCATCCTTGTTGTTGCAAATGGTAGGATTTCATTTTTTTTTTTAATGGCTGAGTAATATTCCATTGTATATATGAATCATAACTTCTTTATCCAATCGTCTATTGATGGGCTTTTAGATTGCTTCCATATCTTGGCTATTATATATTGTGCTGCCATGAACATAGGAGTGCA
>NW_011888786.1:18401272-18413045 GCF_000151845.1 Pteropus vampyrus | reverse complement strand
CATAACTTCTTTATCCAATCGTCTATTGATGGGCTTTTAGATTGCTTCCATATCTTGGCTATTATATATTGTGCTGCCATGAACATAGGAGTGCATAGATCTTTACGAATTATTGTTTTGGTTTTCTTTAGATAAATACCCAGAAGTGCAATTCCTGGGTCAAAAGGTATATCCATTTTTAATTTTTTGAGAAACCTCCAGACTTTTTCATAATGGCTGTACCAGTTTGCAGTCCCACCAACGATGTATGAGAGTTCCCTTTTCTCCAAATCCTCGCCAACACTTGTTCTTTGATTTATTGATGATAGCCATTCTGACAGGTCTGAGGTGATATCTCATTGTGGTTTTAATTTGCATTTCTCTGATGATTAGTGACCTTGAGCATCTTTTCATATGTCTATTGGCCATCTGTATTTCTTCTTTGGAGAAATGTCTGTTCAGGTCTTCTGCCCATTTTTTAATTTGATTGTTTGGTTTATTTTATTATTGAGTTGTTAGAGAATGTCTTGTTGACATTCTCAATTTTGTCATTTGTGAATTGAAGTTTCAAAAACTTCATAGGGTTTTGTGAATTAGATAAGTTAATATTTTTAAGGTGCTTAAATCATTGCTTGAAACAGAATAAGTATTATGTAAGAGTTTGTTAAATAAGTAAACGAAACACTGAATCAGGGCAATGGTAATGGAAATAGAGGAGGACAGCAATACTTGGAAGATAGGTTAAGTGGGATGATTAGGTGGGAGGTCAGAGCAGGGAGGAAAAACGATGCCCATTTTTCTGTTTTGGGTGAATGGTGGTACTCTGCATTGAGGTGGGAAATAAAGGAAGAGAAGTCACAGGAATATGAACTTAGTTTTGGATGATTTAAAGGCACCTCTGGGGCATTTGGACAGAGATGTAACTGGCAGACTACATGGATAAGGAGCTCAGAAGAGGTCTGGAGTGTTCAAACGACTGGTATGGTTAGTGAAAAGACCACCCACTTTGTTTCCTTGGCCTACATTTTGGCATATTTTAATAGATTGGCAACCTGTTATTGACAGCTTCCTACGGTAGCATATAGGCTCTGCAAAGATAGGGGCCACAAGAATAGGGTACTGCTGTGTAGTGACTGGCACATGGTAGACTTGCAATAAATATTTAATGAATGAATAAGTACAAATAAACTTTGTATTTCCAAAAAAAATCAACTACAATGTAAAACTTACTGGTATGAAAACGTCTTCTGTAGCCCTTTCTGCATGACTTTTTGTCTGAGCTATTGGCCAGTTAATGACAATGAATAATGTAACCTAGAGAAATACGACATTTATTATGTTATAGGTCTATCTTTGATGTGAACTTAATTTCAGTGTTCATTCAAGTAATTTAAATTTGATTTTTTTTGGATCAGAAGTCAGTTGTAAAAATTTGATTTCTGGATGCATAAAAACCATAATCAGAGTACATTAGCCCTGGCGAAAATGTCAAAATGTTGAAATAACCATTAGGTAAGGCATAAATAGTTTCAAATACTTCAGTTATCCCAGTTATTAAAATATGAAGAACTAAATTCTTTTAAACCTAAATTAGATAATTATTTTCCATTTTCCATTTAATTTAACCAGTGTTGTTTTATATTTTAGATCAGGTACCTGAAAACTTTCTGTGATGCAGTATTTCATTGAGAGAGTAGTTTAAGGTTCATATGATAAAAATATTATGACTTCAGAATCTCACACGTCTTTCTTGACACAACTAAGAATGAAAATTGGTCTTTCGTTATCTTGGGAGCATCCTCTTATGTGAATTGAATGGATCCAGAGCCAGTAGGGGAAGCAATTTCTACTCGCTGTAATCACCATAATCATCTAGTGCGCATTTCTGTTCCTCAGCAGTGTTATATTTTGTCTGTTCTTTATTTCTTATGCTCTGCGTTATTTTTTAAAGACAAAAGACCAAGAACAGGAAGTGGAATGGAAGTGCCATAAGAACAGAGATTTTTGCCCGTTTTATTTATTCCAAGCACTAAGAATAGTTCTTGGCACACAGAAGGCTCTAAATATTTGTCGAATGAATAAATGAATGATTGAAGGAATTCGATATAGGCCCTTAAAATTCTTTCTAGCTAGAACTTGTTATTGTTCCAAGATTTTTCAGACCACACTTCTTTTTCACTCACCAATATCTTCCTTAGAGAAAGAAGATCTTGAAGCCTGTGCTAGACTTTGCTGTATCATTAATGTAGATAATATAGAGAGCTATTTAGGCTTCTAAAAAAAAATTAACAACTTTGGCTAAAAACGAATTTAAAGAAGAGGAAGTATCCTACTAAAAGTGAAAGTATTTTGGTTTTTGTAGCCACAATAGAGTAATATGGTAAGAGTACCATATCACAAGGATCAATTCTAGATCAACTTTAATAATTTATATCAGAAATAATACACAATATATGTTAGTTTAATACCCACTTAAAATTTCTTAAAACAAAAAGCAATAGGTAAAGTCATAGGATTATTAATCCCAATTAAAGATTCTTTTAATATACCATCTTTAAAATCAAATCTACCATGAATTTTATTTTACATAATCAAAAACCTCTCAGAGCCCAAGTGTCAAGGTCAGTGATCTTGGAAATAACTGCTCCAGTCTAAATGTTTACTTATCTGAGGTGCTGGCCCTGTACTTGAATTACAGTGGTGAGTAAGATAGACAAGCCTGCTCTATGGAACTTAAAGCAGTGTATTCTAACTTAGATTTCTATAAATATGAAAAGTATCTCCTACTAATCATTTTACGGCCTAGGTCAGATATTGGTTCTTTTGGGAAGTTGTCCCTGAAGCTCATGTGTCCCTCAGGTGCTCATGGTGCTCTTATACTCTTGTGATTATCTCTCTCTTAATACTGTTTTGTATTTAATTCTTTATATACTAATTTATCTTCCAGTTAGCTTCATGAGGGTATTTTCATGTTTCCAAAGTCCCTGGCACAGTGACTGTAAGCATACAGGGATGGATTGTATCAGGAATGACAAGAAGGGAAAGGCCACATTACTAGTTTTTGGATATGGCTACTTTTGCATAGATCCTTAGAGTTACAGAAAAACTGAAGGGACAATCATGGTCAAGTGGAAAACTATGAAAGATTTGGAGTCAGAGGACCAGATATCATTCTTGAGGTTTTTGGTGTGTCACCTCTAATCCCCACAGGGGTCCTGTGAGGCAGGTGGCCACGCAAGGAAAGAAAAGGGGCAGAGAAGTCATTACTTCAACCCAGGTGTTCAGTTAGTGAGTGGCGAAACTGACAAAAACCCCTATATTTTTCTGACCTACTATTCTACTTATCTATAAAATGCAGATGTATCATTCTGTTTGCTTTGTTTACCTTATAGGATCATCAAGAGAAATTTATGTCCAATAGTTGTAAGTAAAATCATGAAAAACTTATTATTAGCTATCTCTGCTGAAATTTGTTTGAACTTTCATGTGATCTTTGCCAAAAATCTTTTTCATTCTTTGAACTGGCCTGTTTATTCAAATAATAAGAGAAGAAAAAAGAAAATAAGAGTTGATTACTGTTCTCTTTTTGTTTCCCCAAATAAAAGTATCTTTATTTCTTTTACAATTTCTTTTAGAATCGGAATTATTGCAACAAAGGGTATGCACATTTAAAATTTTAATAAATATTGCTGGATTGTCCTCTGGAAAGGCTATACCAATTTTTACTTTTATCAGCAGTGTAGTGTGTGAGCATCTGTTTTCTCATGTTCTTGACAAATTTAGGCATTTTTAATATTTTTTTTTTAGAGAGAAATAATTACATTTTAATTTATCTTTATTATTTGTGAAGTTGAGCATCTTTTATTATATTGGTTGGATATTTGCATTTCTTTTATAATTTGCTGACTAATAGCTTTTATTTTTCTACTGGGTTATCTTTTATTGATTTGTAAGAACCCTGTTATATATAATATATGTTGTACATATTTTTGAGTTAGTTGCTTGTATTTCAACTCTGTTTATGGCATCTTTTGTTTTATTTTTATGTAGTCAAATCTGTCTTTAAGGGATGGTTTCTAGCCTTGATGTTTTGCTTAGAAGGCCTTCTCTTTGCCAAGATTATAAAAGCAAATTTTAAAATTTATACCCTTTTTTACTCATATGCTTAGCAAGAATTATTCCATCCAGGTAAGGGTAGTGTTTAGATCCATTATTTGGGAATATAATTAGCTACTAGACTTGTTCTTCTACATTTCATGACATCTTTGAAGACCTGGAGTACTAGACAGGAAATGTTAATTGAAGATTAAGGTGAAGTCACGTTCTATAAAGTAAGGCTGAATTGGTGACCTTTGCCTTTTAGATGTTTACACACAAAGTGGTTGCTCACATTGAAGATAACACTAAAGGTATGTGTAAAATGGCTTTCGTTCTGATTGATGAAAATTCTTGTCCAAAAGCTTAGATGTTTGGTGTATATTGAGTTAGATCAGGATGCTGTACTTTTTTAAAACATTTCTGCTGCCATCAGAATATAAGGCATGGGGAGTGTGGGACAGTAGGGTAGAAGTAAGAGAAAGGGAACGGAAAAGGAAAAGGAAAAGGGATGCGAGTGGAATTATGTAGGGAGGAAAGGTTGTAACTGCTGAGGAGTGGCAGCATGATACAGACAAAAATCAGAAGAGTTCAATGTTACCTAAGCAATTCCACTTCATTCCTGAATCATGTTCGTGTTCTTTCTGCGGTTTTAAGCATTTATAGTTCTAAAACATTGAAAACCATCACTGACTTTAACTCGATAATTAATCTTCAATTTTGGTATTTCCATGGTGCATGTGCAGCGTGTGTGTGTGCACGCATGCGTTTTAAACAGTCACTACCATTTGAAGAATCACTTGGTAATTTCAAACGTGAAACTGCAATGTAAAAGTTTCATTTCCTGCAGAAGCAATAGAGTGAGTACTTATTAGCCTCAAACTCAGTTCTTTGTGAGTTATACGGAAGACCGTGGCTTTCTTTATCATCTCTCTTCTATGGAACCTAACAACAAATGTTTCAGTATCATAGCTGAGGTATTCATTACATAAACAGTATTTTTTAGACCTAGATTTTATTAGGATGGATTTGTGACTTTTCTGTATTATGAAATTTACAAAACAGGGTATAAAACCAGGGAAGTCAGTCTCTTTTTTTTTTGGCAAAACTTAACATGTGTGTTAAGTTTTGTAATATGTGCCTCATTATCTGCTTTTGTTTATTGGCTTAGCCACAAAGCTATTTGTGTATGTGTATGTTTGCATAAAACACTTATTTGGGGTTTTTGACATTTTAAGATATGACAATTACTGCCAGGCTCTAGGAAATAAAATTGTTAACTTTCTTATACTTTACAAAATACTTTTACAGGCATTTTCCTCACTACAATAAAAAGAGAGAGGTTGGAACAGGTAAAAAGGATTGAAAATTCAGAATTATAACCATCAAAGATAAGAAAAGGGAAAAAGCTACAACTAGCTCTTGAACCCAGTTTTTTGGAATTCAGCCTAAGTTCTCATTATTCTGTTCCCTATACCTTTGCCTGTGAGCAGAGATAATTGTAAATGGACATGTCTCAGTGGTATGAAGTTCATAAATGAGGAGAAAGGAAGCTTTTTACTGAGCCAAAATTGTGATAAAAGCATAATTAATCCTCATAAATTATAAATATTATTATTCCCACTTTATTAATGAGAAAACAGACTCAGATAAATTAACTTGCCTAAGATCACACAGATAGAAGGCACTAGAAGCAGAGAACCAAACCAAGGCTTTTTGATTCAAAGGTCTGTTCCCTTTTCTCTAAAATCTAAAAGGATAGGGAAGGGTATGTGTGGAAAGGGTAAGGAAAGACAGTGATTTTAATAATAAATTACATTTTAAATGTTTCAGTACAATTGATATGAATCAGTTGTGGGGTGGCGGGTAGAGTAATTAAACAGAATATCATAATGTTGGTTGTAACAAAGCAACATTTTTTCTTCAGAACTTGGAAAACCCATATAAAGGACAATAATGTCGAGGTTTTTCGTTAATCAGGTATTAAATGATCAGGATGTGAGAGTTATTCTCTCAAATTGGAGTATAAATCACATGGGCAAGGATTACATTCTTTAACTCTGTCTTTTCTCCTCTTATGCCTGGGATGGTGGGATGAATATGTGCATGTATGATCAATAAATACCTGTTACTTGCTTCTTTAATAATTATGCTATTGTTCACAAAAGTTTCACTTGCTTATTTTTGCCCTGTTTTGGCCAGATTCTGAGAATTAATATTACTTTTCATTAGGCAAACAAAAGGAACTTTTGCATACAAAAGGAATGTTGCTATACACATAGAACTATGTCACTATGATGAAATTTCTCAGTAAACCACTGTGTGTATAGAGCTATCCCTTATTACAATCGAAATTAGAATTTTGTGCAGTTAATATTTATTTATGAATCTCTTCATTTGCTTTTAGGATATTCGGAAATTCTTTGGGGTTATCCCAAGTGAAAAGAAACCTGCAAGCGAAACAGTAAAGAAGAATGAGAAAACAAAGTCTGCTGAAGAAACTTTCAAAGCAAAGAAAGGAATAAAGGAAATCAAGGTCAGTTTTCTAAGTACAATTTAGAATTGTATGACAGGTTGAATAAAATCAGTTCCTAGACTTGATAGGACTCAAGGGAGCCTTAAGTAAATAAAGACTTCAGCTCATTTAGCAGAGGAAGAAGATAAGTAATAAGGGGTAAGGTATTAACTTATTTCTAATTAATATGGTTTACAGCATTCACAGATTGATGCTTTCCTAAAGTAGAGATGGAACACATTTTAGTTGTTAAAACTTTAAGGCCAAAGTTTGCTTATAGAGATGAGTCCTGTCCCCAGGTGAATAGTGTTGGACTTCTGGTTAGGGAAGGCTTTGGAGGGAAGCATTATTTTGGGGGCAAGAGTTTTGCTATTTCATAACAAGGATCGCCTTCTGTAGGTAACCTCATATCCATATAAGACCTTACCAGAATGACCTTGAATGTTTATATTTCTACCAATATTCTGTTTATGGTGATATACGTATTCTCTTCAACGATAGAGGTTTTCTCTGTAACTTTTCTTCCTGAGACCATGCCAGAATCACCTTTAATGTCAGTATTTCTACCGATATTCCCTTCCCAGCAGTCTAGGCTTTTTCTAGCATGCACCTCAAAACTCCTGTAGCCTCCACCATTACCCAGTTCCAAGGCCACATTTATATTTTAGGTATCCGTTATAGCATACTCTACTTCTCAGTAACAAAATCTGTATTAGTAAGGGTTGTTAGAGAAACAGAACCAAGTATGTGTGTGGTGTGTGGTGTGTGGTGTGTGGTGTGTGTGTGGGGTGTGTGTGTGGGGTGTGTGTGTGTGTGTAAAGAGATTTATTAGAATTGATTCATGTGATAATGGAGGCCAACAGAGTCCAGGACCTACAGTTGGCAAGCTGGGAACCCAGGACGGCTGATGGTGCAGTTCGAGTCTGAGTAAGGCCTGTGGACAAGGACTGCTGGTGGTGTGGATTCTGTCTGAAGGCTGATAGGCTTGAGACCCAAGAAGAGATGATGTTTCAGCTTGACGGCAGTCAGGAAGAATTCTTTTATATTTGGAAGAGGGTCAGCCTTTTGTTCTTTTCAGGCTTTCAACTTATTGGACGAGGCCCACCTTCATTAGGGAGAGCAATCTGCCTTATTCATTTTGTTGATTTAAACGTTGAACTCATCCTAAAACACCCTTATAGAAACACTCAGAATATCTGGGCACTTTTTAAATCAACACATAAAATCAACTATCATAGGTTAAATTTTCTATTTCTTTGTATGTCTAGTGTAGGAACTTTGGATTCTGTTATATTCTTCTAAAAACTGTTATTTCTTTTAGCACGCAATAAACTCTGCTGAACCCAAACTTCAAACTCTTGTATTCCTTGTGGTGGACAGCACCTGAAATCTTTGTTCACCTTAGCTGAGCACTTAGAGTTGTTCCATGCATACATGTTTGAGGAAACAGCCCCAGACTTGGCTAAGTTTATTGACAGGATTTAGGACTCCCCTTCTATGATTCTCTTCCTTCTCGGATACCCTCTTCTCTTACTGTTGAGTTATTGTAACTGATTCTAATTCTGTCCTTAGTTCAGTGGTGTATTTGAAGTATAATGGTTCATTAATCTGATTTTCTTGCAGTTAGCTGATTATTTTTATGTTTTTGAAGTTTTATTGCAATTGCTGAAAACACATTCCTACCTTGTAACTGATTACAGTCAGTTTTTTCCTGTCTACTTTCCTGATGCTTTTTGAGAAAATTTGAATAGATTGGAAAAATGATGTATAACTAAAAATTATAAACAGTCTTATTTGCCCTGATTTTATTTAGTTTGCTAACAGGCATTGGGTTGTGGGCTCATAACCCCTTAGCTTTTATTTTTGTCTCTGTCATTTTCAGGAAGGACTTGCCTTGTAATATCTGACATCCTTTTACTCTTTGTTACACGTAAGATAGTGTTGAAAGTGGAGCTGAACAGTAATACAACTTTTTATTTATTTATTTTTTATAATTCTTTCTTTCCCATCTGATGCAATTATTGTTTGGCTTATTCCTTAACCTAATAAGTATATTACTAACATTTTGAGCCAGGTAATTCTTTTGATGTAGGACTATCCTGTGCATTGTAGGATGTTTAGTAGCATTCCTGGTCTACCCATTAGATACCAGTAAATCACC
Organism: Pteropus vampyrus; assembly: GCF_000151845.1. NCBI lineage: Eukaryota > Metazoa > Chordata > Mammalia > Chiroptera > Pteropodidae > Pteropus > Pteropus vampyrus. The sequence continues at coordinate 18,404,295 of NW_011888786.1, read as the reverse complement.
ACTCCCACTCCTCCCCACCATTAGGTACCAGTAAATCACCACTTCCACTCCTTCCCAGGTATGACAAGTAAAAATGTCTCCTGGATGCAGAATTTCCTCTAGTTGAGAATGTCTGAGCCTAAGTAATGAGGAAAAAACAGCTAAGTTATATAGACTTCTTTGTGTTCTAATTATACTGTGATGTTTATAGGTAAATAGTTCTTGTAAAGAAGATGACTCTAAACAGAAGCAACCAAACAAGAAAAAGAGGGTCATCTATGATTCAGGTAATATTTCTTCCGAGGGGTTTTAAAGTTTTAAAATTATTTTCAATACCTTAGAACAGAGTTTTTCAAACTGATCTTTTGAGACACACAGCTATCTATGATGGTAATAGATGCTGTGTGAAGAGAGCTCTATGCTCAGATAAAGTTGAAAACGATTTTATTATACTGCAGAATTTATCAGAGCCTATAAACATGTTAATGTATTAAAGATTTTCTCAGAGAGGGATATGGTATAGAGCATGTCTCAAACTTACTTTGAATATGTTATATTTATTGTTAAAAATATTCATGTTACCTTACTCTTCAACTGAGGTTCTTGGAAACTGAACTTGAAAAAATAATGCCTTAGAATATTGCTTTAGAAACAAATTTAAATTTTAATTTTTGTGCTTTCAATCTGGTCCTTTTTTGTTGTGTTTAAAATAGGACAAGCACAATTGAAAAGCCTTACTTCTAATATAGTTTTAAAATAGGGAACATGAATTTTTATGCCTGCCTTTCATGATATGATAAAATAATGGTAGAATTCAGAGAGTTTTAGGGTTTCCTTTTGTAGAGAAGATCCATCGTGTGCGAATTCTTAAAAATACAACCTAAGGAAGCATTTATAGATTGTTAGGATTTTGACAATGATAACAAATGTTCTGACTCAATTCTTACAGTACTTGAGTGTTTATCATGAGTCTTTTACTGTCACATATTGTGAGGAATTTGAGAGAAGTACGTATCCCCAGTCTTCAGGAATTTCCATATTTTGGGAAAGTGGAAGTTTAATTGTTTAACACAATTTAGAATAATGTGAGACTGGATTTCTAAATGTGTGGTGAAGAGGAAGGACACTAAAGTTATGTGCCAGGCACTATACTAGGTTTTTACATTTTGTCCCGGTTTGTATTTAAGTCCTCTGGGAGATTAGTTGGTGGTAGACAGAATTATGGCCCCCAAAGATTTCTATGCCCTAATTCTTGGGACATGTGAATTGTTAGTTTACATGGCAAAGGGAAATTAAAGTTGTGGGTGACATTAAAGTTGCTAATCAAATGACCTCAAAATAGATAATCTTGGATTATCTGGGTGGGCCCAATATAGTCACAAGGAGCAGGGAAGCAGGATAAGAGAGAGACTGACTGTGGAAGAAGGTTAGAGAACCAGAGAGATGGCAGCATGAGGACTTTGGCTGATGTTGCTGGCTTTGAAGGTGGAGGAAGGGGGCCATGAGACAAAGAATGCAGTCCCTGGAAACCGGAAGAGGAAAGGAAATAGATTCTTCCTTAGAGTATTCAGAAAGGAACTAAGTCCTGCTGACTCTTGATTTTAGCCCAGTGAGACTCGTATCAGATTTCTAATCTACAGAACTGTAAGATAAAAAATGTGTGTTGTTTTAAGCCACTAAGTTTGTGGTGATTTGTGGCAATAGAAAACTAATACAAAGGCTTAGCAACCTGTGAGAACTGCAGAAGGGATGTGCTTCAAAAGGGCCTTGAAGAATTGTTTAACATTAACCACTTTAAAAACATACTGCATTATATTTCTTTCAAAGTTTTGCTTTATTTTCCTCTCATGTGCAGATTCAGAATCAGAGGAGACAGTGCAGGTAAAAAATGCCCAAAAGGAACCAGAAAAATTGTCATTGTCTCCTAAACCTGGTAAAATTATGCGGACGGATCCTGTTACATACATTTCAGAAACAGGTAAGGGTACTCAATATGTTTAATGTTTTAGAGAGAAGCAGTGTTTGTCTTTGTGCTTCTCATTGCTGTCTAAATGTACCTCCTTCACTTTGAATTGAATTACTTGCTTTTTTTGCTGTGTTGAATTATATTTACCAAGGGAAGTCTGTAATTATTTTTGGCATTTTCTGTGGGAAATGGAATTTTTAAAAAAGTGCTCTGTATTGAATCATATAAGTTGAAGCTCTATTTTGGATCATATATTAAAATATTGGATCGTTTTAGAACTTTTTTATGTAAGTTTGTATCTCGCATGCTGATGTGATACTAATCTAGGTGTATAATAATTATTCATATTTGTGATTTATAATCTAGCACGGATGTGACCTGAATTTTTGGTATTGTCTGGTGACACTAGAAATTTTAGCATTGGCTTTAAAAAAAATTATTGTTTTTATACTTAAATTTATTTCTGTTTGATCAGTTTTCAGTGGTTGAAAAGCAAAAGACATTTATAAATATTCATGCACTAATCTTAACATTTCATAATATAAATGCTTCATAGATAGTATTCTTTTATGGGGAGGAGCCCTGAATTATATTGTCATCTTAGGACAAAAAAAACTCTGATTGGTTTATTATAAAGTCATTTTGATTCTAGCATTGTTAACTCCCAGAGGTGACCATAACAGGAATAAAAAGGTCAGAGCCTGTTGAAGTGATTCCTCAATAGATATGCTTGAAGGAACCATGAGTGCATCTGATGCCTCACTGATTTGTTCATACTGGGGAAAACCTCTGAAACCATTATTTTTGCACTCTGCTACTTATATTGCTAGTGAAGTGAATACACCTAGGTTAAAAGCCACATTATTTTGTCACAGCATATTACAACTTATATTCAACAAACATTTATTGAATGTCTTTTATGTCCCAGATACTAAGTGCTGTGGATATAAAAGACGTCTAAAGACTCCAAGTGTTACCGAATTGAAAAACCAGGTTCTTAAATCTCAATGTCATAGAAATTAACACTGAACTTAGAATAAATTTGAACATATAGAGTTTATGAGAAAGAGAGAGAGAA
>NW_011888786.1:18340342-18401222 GCF_000151845.1 Pteropus vampyrus | reverse complement strand
GACCTCAAAATAGATAATCTTGGATTATCTGGGTGGGCCCAATATAGTCACAAGGAGCAGGGAAGCAGGATAAGAGAGAGACTGACTGTGGAAGAAGGTTAGAGAACCAGAGAGATGGCAGCATGAGGACTTTGGCTGATGTTGCTGGCTTTGAAGGTGGAGGAAGGGGGCCATGAGACAAGGAATGCAGTCCCTGGAAACCGGAAGAGGAAAGGAAATAGATTCTTCCTTAGAGTATTCAGAAAGGAACTAAGTCCTGCTGACTCTTGATTTTAGCCCAGTGAGACTCGTATCAGATTTCTAATCTACAGAACTGTAAGATAAAAAATGTGTGTTGTTTTAAGCCACTAAGTTTGTGGTGATTTGTGGCAATAGAAAACTAATACAAAGGCTTAGCAACCTGTGAGAACTGCAGAAGGGATGTGCTTCAAAAGGGCCTTGAAGAATTGTTTAACATTAACCACTTTAAAAACATACTGCATTATATTTCTTTCAAAGTTTTGCTTTATTTTCCTCTCATGTGCAGATTCAGAATCAGAGGAGACAGTGCAGGTAAAAAATGCCCAAAAGGAACCAGAAAAATTGTCATTGTCTCCTAAACCTGGTAAAATTATGCGGACGGATCCTGTTACATACATTTCAGAAACAGGTAAGGGTACTCAATATGTTTAATGTTTTAGAGAGAAGCAGTGTTTGTCTTTGTGCTTCTCATTGCTGTCTAAATGTACCTCCTTCACTTTGAATTGAATTACTTGCTTTTTTTGCTGTGTTGAATTATATTTACCAAGGGAAGTCTGTAATTATTTTTGGCATTTTCTGTGGGAAATGGAATTTTTAAAAAAGTGCTCTGTATTGAATCATATAAGTTGAAGCTCTATTTTGGATCATATATTAAAATATTGGATCGTTTTAGAACTTTTTTATGTAAGTTTGTATCTCGCATGCTGATGTGATACTAATCTAGGTGTATAATAATTATTCATATTTGTGATTTATAATCTAGCACGGATGTGACCTGAATTTTTGGTATTGTCTGGTGACACTAGAAATTTTAGCATTGGCTTTAAAAAAAATTATTGTTTTTATACTTAAATTTATTTCTGTTTGATCAGTTTTCAGTGGTTGAAAAGCAAAAGACATTTATAAATATTCATGCACTAATCTTAACATTTCATAATATAAATGCTTCATAGATAGTATTCTTTTATGGGGAGGAGCCCTGAATTATATTGTCATCTTAGGACAAAAAAAACTCTGATTGGTTTATTATAAAGTCATTTTGATTCTAGCATTGTTAACTCCCAGAGGTGACCATAACAGGAATAAAAAGGTCAGAGCCTGTTGAAGTGATTCCTCAATAGATATGCTTGAAGGAACCATGAGTGCATCTGATGCCTCACTGATTTGTTCATACTGGGGAAAACCTCTGAAACCATTATTTTTGCACTCTGCTACTTATATTGCTAGTGAAGTGAATACACCTAGGTTAAAAGCCACATTATTTTGTCACAGCATATTACAACTTATATTCAACAAACATTTATTGAATGTCTTTTATGTCCCAGATACTAAGTGCTGTGGATATAAAAGACGTCTAAAGACTCCAAGTGTTACCGAATTGAAAAACCAGGTTCTTAAATCTCAATGTCATAGAAATTAACACTGAACTTAGAATAAATTTGAACATATAGAGTTTATGAGAAAGAGAGAGAGAAAGAGAGAATGAGAGAGAAAGAAAGAGAAAGACTGAAACAGACCGACTGACTTGTGCACAAGGGAGAATGAAAAGACATGCTCTCTGAAGGCTGTTTAGGACAAGATTATATATAGGCCATCAAAAAGTGGGAAGGGGTTCAGGAATGAGGATGTGGTTCCTGGGCCTATGATGTCTACCATCAAGTAGTTATTGGTTTCAAGGTAGTCATAAGATGTATATAGCATAGGGAATATAGTCAACAATTGAGTAATAACTTTGGTGACAGGTGATAACTAGACTTACTGTGGTGATCATTTTGTGTTTATATAAATATCGAATGACCATGATGTGTACCTGAAATTAATAAGATACACTTACCAATTATATTTCAATAAAAAATATTTTTAAAGAAGAGTGATTGCTAGATTCCTAGTATTCAGGGTGGAATAAAGAGTAGAGAAACAATAATTAGGAAAGTCAAGGAATTTGTAGTAATCTAGAAGTGAAGTAATGAGAGTCTTAAATAGTTAGCAATGGTAAGAGACTGGTCTGTAAACATTTTCACAGATGAGTTACGGATTAGATTTTTGGATTACTATGGGCTTCATTCAGCCATGCTATCCATGATTACTACTATTAGGATAAGTGAAGAGTTGATATTATTAGCATGCTTAATATTTTTTTTTCAATAACAGCTTTATTGAGATAAAATTCACGTACCATACAACCTAAAGTTTTAATGTTATTGGAATTTGGAGATAAAGGCCAAGGTTTTCAGAGATATAAGTAACAATAAAACTTTGCTTACGTATATAGGCCATTATTTGAGAGTGTGAAGGTACTCATGTTAGATAAATTGGTCAGTAAGTAGGGAATGAAGCAAGAAAGAAACTCCTTGTGTTGTAGAAGGAAGCTGAGACTGGAAAGTCAGAAGCCCAGCCTGGAGGGTACATCCTTGGTTCTCTTCCAGCAGTTATATGACTTTGGTCTCAAGCTCAGTGAGTCTTTCTCCTTTTCTGTAAAGCAGAAACACTGATTGCATGGGCTTATTAGGAAGTCTTAATGGGATGATGTATACAAAAGGGCCAGACCCAGTGCCTGATACATATGATAGTAGACAGTCAAAAAGAAAAACAAAAGAAGCCCACAGAGAGCTTTGTATGTTCTCTGAGACATTTATATATGATAAAGTTGTTCACATGGTCAAAGACATTATGTAAGTGATGTGAACATATTACCTGTGAAATTTTTTGGTAAGCTAAGATTGTTCTTCACTATGGCAGGAGGCAGATCAGCTCTTTAACCTTTTTGTTTTATCGTTAAATATCTGCTCGGATACATTGTACAAATGAACTTTTCTATTAAGAGGCCCCCCTCTTAGATCTGACCACCTTTGCGAAGTCCTATATACACACATATGTACACATATATACATGGATTTATTTGAGTGGCATCTTACTGAAAAATTTCTGCAGCTTGCTTTTTTGTAACTTAATGTCTTCAACTCCCTCCCTGCTTCCCTTCCTTTCTCTCTTTCCTTACCTTCCTCCTTCCCCTCTTCCTCAGCCAGTCTCCTTCTTTCTTTAAATACAGAAAGATCCTTAACTCATTCTTCTAAAATTCTGCATAGAATTTAATATTATGTATTTAATTTTTCTCATTCTAATTTTGGATGTTGGATTATTAATCTGAACATACTTGTTTATGCTTCATTGCAATATAATGTATTTAACAATAAATGGGCAATTCACAATGATGACTGTGATTACTTAAAAGAGAAATGTATTTCTTGAAATGAAGTGGCATTCATTTTAAGAATGTAGTTTACTCACCTATATTATGAGAAAGAGGGTGGGGCTTCTACTTTCTGCTTATGGGCACATTGCTTTTATGAGGCCTTCCCCCCACCTAGCATTTTCTCTTTCCATTGATGCTTATTTATTTTATGAATCAAAGCACCATTAATATATACATATACGTATGCTATTATTAAGTCAACTCTTTTCCAGTTCTCAGGTCCAGAAAAGAGACTTTACACTTATTGTTAAATGTCTTTCTGGAATAAAGTCTCAGGTTTGTGTCTTGTTAATCCAGATTGATCCTAGGCTTTTGTATCCTGATTCTGTCATCTATTTCTTTTATTTTAAATTTGAATATTTTTATTTAACATTATTAAATCCACATTTATTTAACAAACAAGATGTGTTTACTGTATGTGCACAACAGTATACTGCACAATCTATAAAATAGGTATAAGAGTAAAGCTTAGTCCTGTCTTCAAGGGCTTAAAGTCTATTGGGGAGATAAACCTTTTATGTGAAAATTATAATAAGGAAAAAATTAACAAACAGTGATAAAAATAATCTTCCAAGGATATTCAGGCATGGGAGAGATAATTTTTATTTTGGAGTTTTAGGAAACATTTCCTGGAGGAGAGAGAAGTTTGAGATAAATATAAAGGGTTCTGGTAGGACTTAACATGGAGATTTAGGTATAGTGTATACGAGGGAGAGAGAATAGTGTGGGAGTTTGGAAATCAGTGCTATTTCAAATGCATTATTTAGTACTTTCTAACATTATATAAGGAAAATATCTACTTTAAAATTTTAATTTATAAGCTTTCACAGATTTACATCAGATTAATATGGCTTAATATTGTATTATGGCTTGTATTTTCTTAATTATAATATCTTTTGTATAGGAATGTCTTTATTTGACACCCCTGTGTCTAGAGTGAAAGGCAGGGAGAATTCTTCCATAATGTTAAAATAAATTTTATCTTGTATACCATTAAAAAAATTTTTCAAAACACATTTTACTGACTATGGAATAGAATAGCATTATTTATTATACAGCTTATATATTATAGCTGTCTCATTTGATCTTCAAAACTACCTAATATTAGGGCTGATTTACTTTATGAAAACTTATTCTCAGGCAATTTTCAATCGAAGGTTGCACAGTGTGACACTGTGGAAGAATCCAGTTCTTTGGATATCCCATATCCATTTATTTTTTAATATCATCTCACTTCGTATCTTATACAAATTTGATAAGCCTGTCTTTGTATTTCTTTCTGAATTATTAGTAAAATTATTTGGTATTAAGGGAAAAATAAACTTTTTGCAAAATTGACACGATCCATTATCAGCACCCAGAATATAGCTGTTCTATTTCTTATGAATAGCTGTTCTATTACTACTCATAAATCTTATTGTTACTTATATTTCTCCATCTTGGCATGAATCAGTGCCTCTCAGCCTAGATTGACATTGCTTTACAGGAGACCTTTAGCAGTATCTGGAGACGTTTTTGGTTATCACAAGTCGTGGATGCTGTGGCATCTAATTGGTAGAGGCCAGAGCTGCTATTAAACATCCTACAGTATGTAGGAGAGCTCCCCACAACAAGTAATTATTTGGCTCAAAATGTCAGCAATACAGAGGTTAGGCACCCTGCCATAGCCTATCAGAAGAGAATTTGGTGGATGTCCAGACAGTCCTTTTTCGAGTATTCGTCTCACCTACTAGTCTAGTAACTCAGAGTAAATGAGGATTTAGACCAGCATAGTTTATTCTCAGTGAATCCGTCTGCTTCTGTTGAATACTCTCCTTTTGATCTGCTTAGATATTATTGCACAGAATTGTCACCAAACCTTTCCTCTTCTATAGTCCCGTGGTTAGGGATCTGTTTTTCTCTTTTTGACAGTTAAGATTTCTTGCTGCTTTAATCTTTAGGGATTTCTCCCACTTTGTTTTATGAATCAAAGGTCACTTACATTGCTTTAGCAGTTTTATCCACAAATTCACATTGACGAGAGCTAAATGCTGTCTTTGCCTAGTTTGTTCGTCACTTCCCTTTCAATAGTGCATCTTATGAGACCTGAAAAAAAGATTGAGTGGCATATAGAGAGGGAGAATTGAAAAGGACACAGTGAATAATGAAGCATTATAGAGTATCTGGAATAATTATTGAGGTTTTGAAGCATCTTCGAAAATGTACAGACTTTTTTCTGGGGACATACTTTGCTGTTAGGCACTTAAGAAACTACGAGAAACAGGATCATATTCCAGAATGACAAGGGAGTAAGATTCTGTTATGAAAATGTCATTAAGTACTAACAAAATAATGAACAAGTGATTTATTCTTGGCTTCAGCACTGAGACCAGCATCGTTGCGGTCTCTCCTCATGAAGAAGTGCTGTGAGAATGGGGATAGAGAATTGCGCTGCTGAACCACTCCCTTAGCTCTCTGGCCAGCCAGGTTTCCTCTGCTGCCTGTATCGTGCCTTAGAATTTTAAGAAGCTCGGGGTAATGTACCTGTGGGCAACTGTCCAAGCCTTTTTCTCCCACTTTTTCTTTTTCTGTGAGATCCACTGGATGTGAAGGAAGGAGGAGAGTAGTAAAATGTTCCACTTTGTCTTTGTGTGTTGTATTCTGAAACCATGAAAACTGTGACTAACAGGGACTCGGTACCTATGTGGCAGTAACACCAAAGCATAAGCCAGTACTTTTTTCTCATTCATCATTGCTCACCTACCTCACTAGACCTCACAAATTATATAATAGTTTTATTTTTAAAATATAACTGACTCCATTTGATTCCAAGAGGATTTGTTGGTAATGAATCAAGAGATCTCTAGTTTCTTGATTAAAGATGAACAGTGTTAGAAGTTTTATTTCATTATTCTGAAGTATAAGATGTCTGATTCACCACATAAATAGTTTCTCTGCCATCCATTTAATTAACAGATACTTATTGCAGGTTTGGCACATGCATGAATCATTCTCTTTACAAAACCAAAATGACAATTTGTGTTTTTGACTCAAGGAAGTATTGAAAAGGAACTTAGTAGAAAAAGGCTCTAAGCACTCAAATTCCTTTTTAGTTTTTGCTAAGTAAATTGCTTTTAATCTCTAACCAGATCTCCCTCATAGCATAGTTTCCATTAATTTGCTTTCTGTGTGGTCCAGACCAAAGGAAAAAAGATCAGAACCCCAAACTTTGAGCAGTATGAACTCCAGAATTAGAATTTTTTCTTCTTGGCTTATAAATAGATTTTTATATGGACCTGCACATACTTTCTTTTATTCATTATTCTTTCAAGTAAATGAATGTATCTAACAGAATAGCAAAGCAGTCTTCTCTCCCAGGCAGTTCCTCTGCTGTGTGTTGGATAATACTAGTTTACTTGGTGATGTGGTTTATTGTATATAAATAACTATAAATGGTATTTTTATAAAAAGACGGATAGCCTAGAGAAATCCTGAGTGTTCAGTTGCACATGATTTTCAAATAGGTCTCAGAAATTTGACTTATATTTATATTTCATTATTTAATTACAAGTTTCTGGGGAGAGGAGAACATGTTTTGCCTTTGGCTTCTGACAAGGCAGGAACAAATTTAGGCTCATTAGAAAACAAGGACAAATGTTAAAAAAGAAAAACAACCATAACTTTATTTGGAATATTAATCTCTACACATTGTTTAGGATAGTAAAATAATTATTTTGCACGAAATGTTCACAGGAACACCTACTAAATGACTTTTGCAAGCTCTTAGTTGCATTGTTCTAATCCTTGGCCTCTTTTGCCTTCTTTCTCAATAATGTATCGGTATAACCTTTGAAATATGAAGAGCTAACGGGGTTTTAAGACAACTGGTTCAGAAGCCATACTATAGAGACAGTAGAATATGGCATGTAGTATAATACTCAATAAGGGTAACTATTATTAATAGTAATTAAGTAAAAAGATACTATGAAGTCTCTGATTCTGGTGACAAAATAAGCGGAGATGCTGATCAATATGAAAGAAGTATGCAAAGAAAAGTGGTGAGGAGGGAGAAACCAAAGCCAAGTCTTTTTTGTCTCGCAAAGATAAAGGGTCAGAGAGTTTCTAGGAGGTGGTCAATTTGTTGTAAAATATTAGATGGAGATTAAAAAGAAAGTACACAGATAAAAAACATAGGAAGAAAAAAATGAAAAATCACCCATACATAATTTCCTATCCAAAGATAAAAATTAACTTTTTATTGGTTTTTAAAAATCTTTGTGAATTTAAAAGTGTGTGTGCGTGTGTATACACATAATAGATATAAATCATTAAACATCCCATTATGTCACTTTTTTTGTCATTTAAGCCTTTATGTCAGTAAATATAGATATAAATTATAATTGTCTATTGCTATTTAGAATTCGCTTATATGGTTGAACATTAATAGATATTTACATTGGTTGTTTTCCCATTTTATAAACAATATTTACTTATTTTTATATCCAGTGTCCATGTTAAATTTGAGGCTGTCTTTTTTTGTCTAAACTGTTAATCTCTTAGTTTTTTCTTCATCTTTTTTTGCCTTCTTGCTGTCTGTTCTTCATACTTTTGAATGAACCAATGCTGTGATAAGCATTTTTGTACATATATTTTTGTGTACTCATTTGTGTTTGTTTATTATTAAATTCTTAGTGGAATTGCTGGCTCCAATTAATGAGTATGCATATGTAAGGTTTTGATACATGTTGCAAGATTGTCTCCCGTAAAGATTTTTTAAAATTTACTATCACTGACTGTTATGTATGTGGTGGTCCCATATCTCTATACCTTTGCCAACAGTCTTTTAAATCTGATATCCTTAGAAATTCTTGATCTCACTAAATTTCATACTAGTCTATTATCTGAAAATATTTACAGAACTGTTGGAGAAAGGGTTAAGCTAGGGATTGCAAATATCTACAATACTATCGTTTCCCTTTCTGAGGCTATTCTAAATAGCAGTCAATGATCGATATTGTCTGAATTAAATTCTTAAGGACAGATACAATACTTTAGGTAGCAAGGAAGTTCTTGAGTGATTAAGGCAGAACTATAGCAGGAAAACAGAGTAGTTCACTGGTCCACTCAGTTCTGGGATTTTCTGTCATACTGCTAATGACTAAGTGTAGTGGAGAAGGAATGTTAGTGTTTTGGGCATTTATAAAGGTGGGGAAAAAAGAATAGAAGGCTGTCATTTCACAGAGACAATTCAATTTTGTTCTTTCTCCAATAAGAGAATCCCTCCCATCCAGAAGTACAGATGTTGAAGTTAAAGCAAACCAAGTAAAAATTATAAAGTTTAATAAGCTCTCAGATAAGGTTAGAAGCCTTATCTTATATACGCTAGATATGCTTTTAATTTTGCACTTACTGCCTGAGGAGAGATATATTGGTTGTCCATACTTACGGCACTCCAGTTTCGTGGTTTTCTTATTTTATTTTATTTTTTTCTTAAAGCTAGAATATCAGCAATGTTGTTTCTTTTGAATCTTTTAAGGATACTTTGCATAATTTGTTTGATTGCCAAGTAGAAAAGTTTGTTTGTAGAATGTTACTGGTTTTGTTATGTCACAGCTTAACTGAGTGTAGGGATTTCAAATAGCCATAAATTGTAACAAAAACTCTTTGAGTTTCTATAATACATTAATTCGTTATATTGTTTTTTTTGAGAAAAGGAAAGGGGTTTAAGATTACATCTCAATGGTTACTAGGACTATTATGGGTGATTCATGTGGCTGTTTTACTGAAGTGGAATGAGATCATGTTCCCCAGCCTTTGCAAAGCCATCTGAATCAGGTGCCTTTCCACTTTTGGCAGAGATGGAGGAGGACTGGTTGCCAGGTAGGGAAAACAGGTAGATATGTGAGTGACCGAACCTAGTCTTCCAACTTTCGTTAACATAGGAATTGAACTGGAATCTGGTAAGTATATCAAGCTTGATGTGCTTGGAAAGATTTATAAATGAATTCCCCCCCCCCCCCCAGAGCTCCTGCCTTTCTAGTATAAGCTGGAATTCTAGATTTTTATCTGAGTTTTCCAAAACTTTTTAAAATTTCCATTCACTCACCTCAGCATTGGCAACCATCTGCTTGTTGTCTATATCTATTGGTATGGATGCATCTTTAATTAAACTTGAAAATAGATTGACTGTAGTTAAAGATAAGTAAAACAATGCTTTAATTAAAATCTTTTGGTTGCAGGTTAAGAAAAAAACCTAGCTTATTGTTAGCAAACAGGAAATTTATTAGAAAGTCATTGCCACATCTCATTGAATGCAGGAATAAACCTTTAGCATCTTAATTTATACATGTTAGTTCAGCCATCTGATTTAAGGTAAGATTGGCCCCACCTTGTTTAAGTGCCCACTCCTGATCCAGTTGGTTGTGGCCAGGAGTAAAGAGCCATCTAATAAATGTCCTTAGTTATTGGAAGCCCTTGCGGGGGTGGGGTGAGATGCAAGTTTTGGGGAAAGTGGGCTTGTAGGGAACTGTATGGGCATCTTCAAGATGTCTGGTACACTCTTGCTTTTTAAATGATGGATTACTTTTTACATTTAGTAAACAGAAACCTTTAAGCATTTTGCTTTGTAAAGTTTATAGTTTAATTTTAATATAAATATGATAATTAGAAAGTAAGGCTAAATCTATTTTGATTTTACATATCTTAGATACTTTCATGTTTGAGATGGCAGCCACCTAGGAATAACACAGTACCTGGTACATAAGGTTCTTAGCAAATGTTTGTAGTTGAGTGAGGGGGGATACTTGAGAGGAAGTAAGACTCACTCACGTGTGGCCTTGCACACGAAGCTTATAAAGTGAACCCTCCCACCCCCACAGTGACCTAGTCTTCATGATTGCATTTAGATTTTTTGGGGTGGGGAGGTGTTGGGGGGGTTGTTATTAGGCCAAATTAAAAGATTTTTCTCTTGTGAATTGCTGGACCAAATCACTCAAGCTGTTTTAAGGTACCTTTATGGGATCTTTAATTATCTAAGCATTGTCATGAATGCTTTGAGAGAATTTTAAAACCAGATCCTTATGGAAACTTTTTAGATAGATAAAATGTAACAAAACAGTGTTTAAAGTCCTAGATGAATTAGATGTTTCTCTTGATGAGATTCTGGATAGTCCACCTTCAATATATAGCCAGACTCTGGCAACGTCTTACCACCTGTGCAAATACCACACTAGTCCAAGACTTCATTCAACGTTTCTTGTGGGATTATAGTAGCTTCCTAAATGGTCATCTTGCATTCACTTTTACCCTTCAACAGTGTGCGCTCTAAAGGAAATTTAAGTTGGATCAATCACTATTCTGCTGAAAATTCTCTAGTGGATTTCCATTCTGTAATATAACCTAAAATTCTTTTTATGATCTAGAAAGTCCTACAGGATTTGGCCCTTATCTCTGTCATCTTAACTCTTGAGACATACTGCCTTCATTGTACTGCAGTCACAATGACTTCCAAGCACTCACTTAACGCTTTTTTTTGTACTTATAGTTTTCATTGCCTGAACTTTCTTACTTGAGGTATCTTCATTTCAGGGCTCTGTTCAAATGCTGCTTATCAAATACGCTTTCCCTCACTGCCCTATCTAAGAGTGCCCTTCATCACTTTTTAATTCTTTCCACCTGTTTTACCTTTTCTTCATAGCACTTATAACTTGACAGTCTATATTTATTTATATCTGTTTCCTCTTCTAGACCCCAAGCTCCATAGGGCAGGGATTTTGTCTTTTTTATTCATGCTGTATCATCAATGCCTGGCATATATATAATGGGTACCCAGTAAATATTTGTTGAATACACGAGTAAGTAAATATGTTTCTGTGGTAACTGGGAGGAATAATGTATTGCAGACCTGGCACTGGTAAATATGAGGATGATTGTCAAATTCAAGAGATGGGAAGAAAAATCATTAGCGTTCCATAGCTCTGGGTACTTTTTATAAAGCCGGTGGAAGTGGTTGCTTTATATAATTGGAATTGATGTTTTATCAAACAATATTTGGTTATATTTCGTTTAAGATGAAGAAGATGACTTCGTGTGTAAGAAGGCAGCCTCTAAATCAAAAGAGAATGGAGGATCCACAAATAGTTATCTTGGAGCAACAAACATGAAAAAGAATGAAGAAAACATTAAGACCAAGAATAAGCCTCTATCACCAATAAAGCTTACCCCCACATCAGTGCTTGATTATTTTGGAACTGGAAGTGTCCAACGATCAGATAAGAAGATGGTGGCAAGCAAAAGAAAAGAGGTGAGTGCTCTGCATGCAAGCAAGAATGTTCAGGGTTTGTCCCCATTCACTGTTATTAATTAATAAGAGGAGAAATTTGGATGTTATAATAGGTCAATATATTTTATTAATGAAAATAATTTTCCTATGATTATGAACAAAATGTATTGACATTGTTTTAGAGGGTGAGGAAGTTACACTATTACGCAGTTTAGTTTTTACATGTGAATGTGGGAAAAGATCATTTAAATCATAAGAAAAAACTGTTAATTCTTAGAATTTAAATTAAATACTCAGAATGCAAACTCATTTTGCAGTTGACCTCAGCCAAACAAAATTGGACAATAAATTTGTTCCCAAATGAAGTTTTAAGTACATAACATATATATAGCCTATCTGCGATACTTTTGAAATTCTCTACTTTGGCTGATGTTGGAGTCACCTTTTTCCTTAGAAATTTAGGCAACAGAAATACAGATAAATTATAGTGAAAAAAAATACAGATTAAATTATAGTTAAAGTAGTCCCGAGTCAAAGCCTGCTATGTGGTATTCGTGGATTTCATTAGTGCCTCCATAGGACAATATAATCATTCTCACATATGGTTTGCCAGTGTTCTGAACTGCTTTTGAAACCAAGACATTAGTCTACAAGTGTTTTTGTTGTTTTGGTTTGGTTTTGGTTGTTGTCACTTCTCTTGAACATTTCAGTAGAAGTGAGTGAGAACCATCTCTCTGAAGGATATTTGTTCATTAGGAAATTGGATGTGGTCAAGGGGTTGCCATGAACATGATTTTTCTGGCTGGTGCACTGAGACAGACTAACCCATTACTGGTAAATTCAACTCTCATTGATGTAGTTAATCAGCTACAGTGAAGAAAATGCACCTTATTTTTTAACTAAAGGTTTATGCTAATATTGCTTGATTTTCTTTGAAATATAGCCTTCACAAAATGCAGATGATTCCAGGTTAAATGATGAAGCTATCGCAAAGCAATTGCAACTTGATGAAGATGCAGAGGTATTGCCATTTTGTTTAGCTATCATTAACGACATGATGTTATGACTTGTTATTTAGTCTACCCAGGCAAACAATCAAGACTGTTCTAATTTCATTTTGGATTGAGCTTCATTGTAAGAGTTGTATGTAAAAAAAGTTAAAATCTAATATATAAAAATCTGAATTTCTATAAAAGACAAATGGTGAGAATGGGAAAATAACTTATTTAGAAATTTCTTACTAAATTTTTTTTAATGGACGCCACCATCAGTGTGGTTAAAACAATTTAATTTGCTCCTATCTCTTTTTCACTGTGGACAATCTCATTCACATCTTTGGCTTTAACTGGTATGTATATGCTGACGATCCTTAAGTGTGTTTCCAATTCGGGGCGCTCTCTTGAGTGGTAACCTGTATTTTCATTCAGTAAATATTTGTCGAGCACTTACTGAAGTGAGTGGCACAGTTCTAGGTGTTAAGGATATTGCAGTTAAAAAAAAAAATTTTAAAGATACTTTTGGGGTGATCCATAGTGTTATGAGTACTGTTTTAAATAGAGAGTTAGGAAGATCCCTCTGAGGAAGTGATATTGGGGTACAAAATGAAGTGATAATGGCAAGCCATGGGGCTGATTACCTGGAGGAAGTTTTTCTCTAAACAGAGAACAGCAAGTGCAAGCATCCTGAAGTAGAAGTATTTGAATTTGATGAGTTTGGAGACATGGCCAGCAGCAAATCTTGTAAGTCACAAAAGATTCTTAGTACCTACCAAAAGGACTTGGCTGGTAAGGACTTTAGATTTTAGTCTCCATTAAATGAGAAGCCATTGGAGTGTTGAATAGATAAGTGACATGACTTAATGATCTTAAACGAAAATTATTCTGACTGCCGTGAGACTAATAAACCATGGTGGGGCAAGAGCGAAAGCAGATCAGTTTGGAGACTGTTATGGTAAGGTAGGTAGGTGAGTGATGACGTCGGCTTGCACCGGGGTAGTAATGAGAAGAGGTAGTGAGAAGCAGCCATCATCTGTGTGCTTTGAAAGTGCAACCTTCAAGTTGTCGCTGATAGATTGAATGAAAGGTATGAAAGGAGAAGAAGATTCCATGTTTTTTGGCTTGAGCAACTGAATGAATAGTGATATCATTTGTTAAGACTGGAACACTGGTGCAGAGAAATCAAGAATTCTGTGTTGGACATGTTAAGCTTGAGCTGCCCAAATAGGCTTCATAATGGAGATGTGGAGTGGGTGGTTCAATAGTGAAATCTGGAACTCAGGCAAGGTCTAACTAAGCTGAAGATGTGTATTTGGGAATCACTAGCGTTCGGATGATATCTAAAATCTGTGTAACTGAGTGAAATCATAGGGAGAGAATGTAAATACTGAGAAATCTCTGGATTGAGTTCTGGGGCACTGTTAACATTTAGAGGTCAGGAAGAGGAGGATGATCCAGCAAGGGAGAAAAAAGAGTTGCTAGTGAAGTAGGGAAGTGAGAGCTTGGTACTTTATGGAAGCCAAAAGAAGAAAGTATTTCGAGGAGGAATATTCATCTCTGTCAGAGGCTGCAGACATCGGTACCTACTGTTTGAATACCTTTCTTGTTTATTAGCTTAAGTGTCACTTTTTCATATTTCCTAAACTAATAGAATCCCTTCTACATATACTCTGTCATACCCCATTGTAGCTTCTTTTAACATTTGTTATAATTGCTATTTAAGTGTCTTCTTATATATAAGCTGTAAATTGCACCCTCCAGGGCTGTGTATGTCTCACTCAACTATTGTGACATCAGTGCTCATTTTAGTGCTTGACATATTGTTGTGTGAGAAGAGTATTCCAGTCTCCTGGAATCTATCTGATTTGTTCACATTTTTTTTATTTGGCAGTTTATAGTTTGTGTTTTCAAAATTTTTTCCATCTTATTTGATTACACTGAATTGTATAAACTACAGACCAAGTATTTACACAACTCAAGATAGAACAGATGGCCTAGGTAAGATTATGAAGTAAGTTTTAGAGACCCGACTTCTCCTTATCTGTCCCAGATACAGAAGGCTTACCTGTCATCCATTCCAAACCAGGGGCGGTACTTTATCACAATTCCCTATTTTTTCATTTCTATTACATTCTTTTAGAATCTTGTTTGGGTAATTTATTATTCTGATGAAGAAGTTTTAGGGTGTTAACTATGCCCTTTAAGATAAGTTTTTTGCTCTCTTTTCCCCTCTCTTTCGTCTCTTTGTTTATTCATTTCGTGTATAATCTGAATCAGTAAATCAGTATTTAGACAGTATGTTAAACACCATCTACATACTAAACATTGTATTAATGATGCTATAATCACCAATAATGAATTTCTAATGGAAGTATTTAAATTTCTTCTGTTCTGTCATTTAGAACGGCGGTCCCCAGCCTTTTTAGCACCAGGGACCAGTACTCCTATGAAAATCTAATGCCTAATAATCTGAGGTAGAGCTGAGGTGATGATGCTAGTGCTGGGGAGCGGCTGCAAATACAGATGAAGCTTCACTCACTCACCTGCCACTCACCTCCTGCTGTGTGGCCCATTTCCTAACAGGCCATAGACCGATACCAGTCTACAGCCTGGGGGTTAGAGACCCCTGTTCTAAAACATCTAGAATCCTTCTTATTGTAAACATACTATATAGTATGGAATTTTAGAAAAATGATGTAAGATTCAATCAGAAATCCTTACAGAGCCACTGGAGTTTCAGAGTTTGACCTTTTTATGATGAAGATTTTCATATTATTTTTATCAGTTCAGCAGTTCACTTTTGGTAAAGAAATATTAGATAGCAGAGAATGTATTGATGTGCATTTGTCTGGCGTGCTTATAGTTCTGTGTAGCTTAAGTTAGTACATTTTATAAACAGAAGGCTTGGTTACTATATTCTCGTCAGACTTATGCCAATTTCTAAGTCTTTGTAGGATTGGGTGGTTTTTGAGGTCCTTTCATTTGTTCAAATAACATAGTGACTCAAACAAATATTTGTTTGAATAACTTTGTTCAAACAAATTTGCATTAGGTCATTTTATCAGGGGGCATAAAACCATTTATTGTTTATAATGAGAAAAACATTCCATTGCTATATATTCTTTCGGGAAGAGCTCCATTTTGCTGAAAGTGAAAATATTTGAAAATAACAGCAAAGTTAACTAGAATGTGTGCTAACAACATATTAGGAAAACTTCTGGTATAATGACTTAAATTTTCAAAAATCATAACATTCGAATTAATAGTTGAAAATAGTTTTATGATATAAGGGATAGTTATATTTATGTGTATCTTACTATCATATGCAAAGAAAATATATAATTTTCTTGATTTCTTAGATTCACTCTTATTTGTACTCTCCAGACTATTATTTTTCTATTAGGATGAGATTCTTTTCCAACCTTTTTCTAGAGTTTAAAATAAATAGAAATAATAGATCTATAAGTGTTATATTAGGACCATTAAGAAAAAAATATAGATTTCAAACTTTGTAAGTGAGAAGTATGGCTTTAAAAATATGCTCAATTTATCTACCATGCCTGTAAAACTAGAAATATTTCTTCTGAAATCTAATACACTTAGTTAAACAAACCTGTGATACTCGACTGCCAATATTAAATGGAAAAGTGTCATAAAGTTCCAAAAGTTACTTTCTGGAAAATGTTTTCTAGTTTCTTCTAAGTATCATGAATCAAACATTTAAAAATTTTCATGTGCACAAACAAATTCACTTTGTTGACACTTTTTGCAGCTGGAGAGACAATTGCATGAAGATGAAGAGTTTGCTAGAACATTAGCCATGTTGGATGAAGAACCTAAGAACAAAAAGGTGGTGATTTTACTGGGCTATTTGCACTCTGAATAAATAGTATAGATCTGTTCCCTTTCATACCTCTGTAGTCTAGGCTCTGGAGATATAAACATGAGTAACTCTTCTAGAAAGAAGCTAAATTATTTTTATTTATAAAATTGTTTTTGGAAAAGCTCTTTGAGAAACTTATTCTTCCCAAAAGGAGGTTGATAGAACCAAAGCCATTCAGAACCTTTCTTCCCAAAACAATGAATTGCATCTTTTACTTACTCTCTGTCACAGAGGGGTTCCTATGTACTTTTTTAAGAATAATGCTTATAAAGATTCCTATGGAACCTAATGTTTAATAACTGATAATTAATATCTTTCTGGGAAGCACAATTTTGCTATTTCTAATTAGTTAACTTTATTTGGACAGTCTCAAATGATACCAAGTGTAGTTTTTGGAGTCTTTAAAATCATCAAGATTATTTTCAAGCACTTGATCTCCAAAATATTAGACTTATTTATTTTGAATCACATTCTGTTAATATTGTCAGTATCAATATCGACTATTTTAAAAGATTTTACAGCAGTCAGATGTAAGACAATAGGAGGTAGTGGGGACTTTGTCATTTGAAGAGCCTTACTCCATCTAAAGACATTCAGATTATTATTATTTTTAAAAAAATACTGTGTCATACCCCCCAATTTGTGACCTCTTTATAAAATGCAGTTTTGAGGGAGCGGTAGAGAGAAAATAGATATGTTTTTTTCTCTTTCGAGAAAGTACTCTCTTCTTTTTCTTTTAAACTTTAGATTGTTTTTAATTTAGTCTTTTGGGTTTAGATTTTAGTTTTTAACCTCATAACGTTAACAGCTTGAGAATTAAGATGAAAGAAGCAGAAATAAGGCTTCCATTTCCAAACTCACAAGTTGGGAAGAACTGGGATAATTTTTTATAATTGTATTTTTTATACCCTTTCAATCTGTTTTCTTGTCTGTAAAATTAAAAATAAAACATGATTCATTTGCCCCAGAAATCTCATAGATGAATGAGTAAAAATTTATTGTATTGTCCTGTTACTTTGGAAAGTGGCCCTTAATCTTAAAATTAAAACTGAAATTAAAACTTTGGTCAGTTTTAACAATATATTTTGTGGTAATAGTTTTCCTATTATTTGTCACATTTGACACTTAAAATTTTCTTAGGCTCAAAAGGACCAAGAAGAGAGAGAAACGTTTTCATCTGTCCAAGCCAATTTACATAAAACAGAAAAACATAAATCTCCTTATAAAGGTAATACTAGGGGTAAAAAAGTAAGCTGGAACATTTATCTTTATAGAAGAAAATATATGGTAACCTTATTTAAACATTCTATTCAATAATTGCCTTATATTGTTAGGTAGACGTTATTTTATAGAAATATTGGAGCATATTCTACTTAGATACGTTTAAAGCTGTTTGGATATTAGCTGGCACAGGATGCCTATCTGCTTCTGCTGTATGATTGTTGTGAAAAATGTATTACAACTTCTGGCTTCATGTTTATTTTCAAGTGTAGTGGAACACATGAGCTTTAATATATGAAGACAAAGAACTAGGTGTTTCAAGAGCTCAGGTCATCTGAGCTCTTACTGATTGTCGTAGGTTTTATTTTTTTAGTGGTCCTGGCATATAACAAAGTGCTAGTATAGATGGTCTTAACCCTATAAGTAAATATGTTCATGTACCTTTTAGTCTTAAAATCTCACGATTTGGGACATTCAGATTATATTACAAATAAAATTATGTGATGTATTCTAGTTAGTAAGTTTTCTCTGTGTAAATTTCAGATCATTGAAGATTTTCTGAAATAAAGCCCATGTTCTTAGATGACGACTACCATATTATTTCGATTAATGAGTAATTTATATTTAAGAACAGATCCCTTTATTTGAACTGGTTATACAAAGAAGTAATATACAAATGTTTTAAAAATAAATGTTGTATAAACCAAAGAACTAAAATCTTAATATAGATATTATAAAATCACCATATGATATTGTGTGCTACTCAGTTGAAAAATGAAAAAATAATCTTGATATGGGATATCATTTTCCAAAAACAACAATCATAATTTTTTCTTGCTAGTGAAAACAGAACAATTTCTGGATGAAAGGAAGAACTACAGTCCTAAGAAACAAACTAAACATGAAAGCTCAAAAGAATCCCAGCAGCATTCCAAGTCATCACCTTACAAAATAAGAAAAACTTCTTCTCCTAAAGCTAGTTCCAAGCTGACGCTTTTGAAAAAAAAAGGAGAGAGTTCTTCTAAAGAAACAGAGCCTATGTCCTCGAAAAGAAAAGAAAATGCCATTGAATTGAAAGAGACAAAAACTCCTAAGAAGACCAAAAGTTCTCCAGCTAAAAAAGAGGTAGAAATTTTCCAAAAGTGTATCATGTTGGGGCTATGTGTTGATATGTGTTTGATTTTTTTTTTTTCTCAAGTTTTTTTCTGACTTTTTAAGTCATTATATACTTTTAAGATACAATCTTATTTAGATGCTGTTGCAGAGCATAGATTATTGATATAGCTAGATTAGCCAATATTTATTGAGTATCAGATGTGTTAAAACCTATGACATCGCATGTAATCTTTACAACTCTGAGAGTTATTTATTTTTATTATTCAACTTTTAAAGATGAGGAAATGGACTGAAACAGTTTAAGTAACTTTTATAATGTCATCCAGCTGGTAAGTGGCAGAGCCAGCTTTGAATTTAGGTCTTCTCAGGCCAAAAAAGGCAGTGTAACAACATGGTGGCTCTGAAATAGACTCGAGTCAGTTTCAGATCGTAGCCTTGGTCTGGTTACTACCCCTCTCTCTGCTTTGGTTTCTTCATTTGTAAAATACGGGTAATAATAGTACCTAATAAGTTAATATGTAAAACCACTTAGAACAATGCCTGGTACATACTAAGTGCTATATAAGTTTTTGCTATTATTAAAATAATTATTATTTGTATTTGGCCTGAGTATGCTCCTTTTTGCCCTTGTATAACAATGTCGTGATACTGAAATCATTTTCCAAGGAAAAAACATGAAATAATGTAGAATGGTTTTTTAAAGTTTTCTGTGTTTTCAATGTATGTTTGAGAAGTGAATGGTTTCTTAGCATCTCTAATTTGGAACCACCTTAGAATCACAATGAGAAAGCACAATTCCTATAAGCCTCCTAGGCCCTTTGAATTAAAAGTGAATATTGTCTAACTGCTCATTACCATCATTTCTTAGTGGAGAGCAGTGAAATGACGATGATTTCAAGATGCATTTTTTTGGTTTGTGGTCAGTGCTCATAAATATGCTAAAGGGAACAATGAACTTTTTGGTCTCAGATTTTTCTTCGCTAAATACTTATCTGGTGAATGAATGTTTTTCATCATGTACCCTAAACATGTTCAGTTTATAGAGGCTTGTCGATTTTTATTAAAGGAGAAGAAATCTTTAAGTGACATTGTTACTCTCCACTGTATTTTTCAAAGTTGTAATAGAAACAATTTAGAGAACTTTTTACTTAAGCAGTTTTAAGAACATTAAAGTCGGTTTAATAAAATCAATCTATTTGGGTCAGAAAATTTTGACTTTATAAACGTATATGCTTCATAGTTATTTTATAAGGTGTTTATAATTCAGCATTATTTTTTTCATAGAATTGTTATAAATGAATAATTTTCTCAATTTGATATGCATTGGATCTCCTGCGAAGCTTGTTAAAAATATGGTTTCCCAAGGCATCTGGTCTGAGCAGGTGTATTTTATTAAGCTCATATGATATGAATGCACACCATACTGAGAACCACTATTAAAGAGTTAGGGGCAAGAACCAGCCTGTAATGACTATTTAACTAATAACCAAAACAGCTTGCCTATTTGTTGACTAAATCATTTCTTTGTATAGAAGTAATATTTCATCTACTCTCAAAGGTATTTGAGATGGCTTACATGTTAAAAATAATGTAAAATGGGAAGTAGGAAAAACAACAGAGACCATCTTACAGTAGTTCTTGAATCAGAAACTTGGAGTGAGTCCAGGGATATATAATTTGAAAAATTTCCCCATGATTTTCTGAGACATACACATGGTAAAGATCTGAGATAAATTGAGTAGGAGAGATTAAACCTAGAAGGAAGAATGGTGGCGTATAGAATGTGCTAGTTTTTGGAGTAAAGCTTGCCCCTTGTTTGAGTTAGCTGTTTATATGAATTCTCAGACTGCAGTGCTTATATCCCCAGGAGTATAGGCCCATTTAGGTTGTGTTAGGGGTGTGCAAAGTCATAGGGTAAACATGGGATGGCTTCTTGTGTCATCAGGTTTACTTGGGGAAAAATTAATTTTTCCCGTAAAATACACATGGATATATTTTGAAATAGAATTTAAAACTTAAATGAATATTTGAAATGTGCTCGTTTGATTTCTTTTCTTGGGGCTGGCAACTTGGTGTATGCCTCTAATCTGTCCTGAGATGTGTGCATTTAGAGTGGAGAGGGTTGACTAGTGTTGATGCAGGGATGTTTATAAGCCGCATATTTGTAAATTGAAGAGGACCCATGTAGCTAAAAATGTTAATTTCGGGACCAAACACAGAAGTGACTTAATGCTTATTGGTGTGTTTTTTTAATTTTACATGAATTTTTTATAACTTTGTTCAATTTTCTTTACCTGTTTCTAAAGTCTGTAAGTCCTGAAGATTCTGAAAAGAGACGCACTAATTATCAAGCTTATCGAAGTTACTTAAATCGAGAAGGTCCCAAAGCTCTGGGCTCCAAAGAAATTCCAAAGGTAAGTGTAGTGAGAGGGCCTGCCATTCTCTCAGGGCCCTTGGCCTGTGGGCCCAAGATGTGTTCACCGTGTTGACAGCAGCAGAAAATTCATAGTTACAATTAACAGAAAAGCTTTGGTCACCATCTTTACAAATTTGGGGTATTTATTCATATTATGCATCATTGCTTGATACTTAGAAAAATTTTCCTTTAAGTAACAAGTATCCCCAGTAGGGCTGGGCTTTGAGGCATACAGTAGTTACAAGACTAATGCTCTTTGCCTTCATGTTACTTATGGCCTAACTCGGGAAAGAGACCTTAAATAAATTATTATTTAATTATAATTGTGATATATGTGTCATTAGAGAAAAATCCAGGATGCTCTTTGGGAATATAACTGAGGAACCTGGCCTTGGGTGGGGTGTGTTGAATAAGTGACATATAAATGGAAACTTGAAGAATGAAAGGGATTTAACCAGCTGTGGAGGAGCTCCGATGACATGATTTGGGCAGAGGGACCAGAATGTGTGATGTCCCTGAAGAGTAAGAGATCTTAATGGTATGTTTGAAGAATTAAAAGCAAGAGAGTATAGTTGGAGCATAGTGACCAAGGGATGGGAGTAAGCAAAGAGGTAAATAGGGCCACATCTTGCAGGGCCTAATGTTTAGGACTTTTGCCTAAGAGAAGGAGTCATAAGTAGGGGAATAACCTCACCAGATTTGCATTTCTAAAAGAACACTCTGGCTGCCGAGTATATAGAGTGCAACGGAGTGAGCAGGAATAGATATAGGGAGATCAATTTGGAGAGGTGGTGAGAAATAATAGAGACTTGTCTAGGGTAGTAGCAGTGAACGCTGAAAAACGAAGTAGTTTCAATGGAAAAGGTAAAATCTATAGGACTTGGTGATCGTTGGAAGGAGGAGTTGAGAAAAAATGAGAATCAGGGATGATTTCCTCGTTATCGCATGAGTAGCTGGGTGGATACCAATGCCACTGGAGGCGGAGCTGGTTTGTGGAGTTAATGAGTTTATTGTTGGCCATACTGTGCTTTAGATGTATGTGAGATATCCATGCAGGGATATTGAGTAGACAAGAGCTATGTAGGACTGGAGCACAGAACAGAATTCAAGATGGGATGTAAAAGCTTGGCCATTATTGGCAAGTAGATAATGTTTGAAGGGAAACAGTACAGAATGAGAAGAGAAGAGGGCCTTAGGTCTAGCTGCTTCATGAAGTACAGAAAGGTAAAACCGAAAAGGAAACTAAGAAGCCACAAATATAGGACGAAGTCTGATAAGGGTCGTGTCACAGAAGCAAAGGAAAGAGAGAATATTTTTAAGATCATTGAGTAAGAGGAGACTGACAGTTGTCCATTGCATTTAATAACATGAATGGTCCTTAGTCGCCTCAGCAAGAGCAGTTTTAATGGAATAGTGGAAGCAGAGCCTCGTGGAAGTGCGTTGAAGAGTGAGTGAGAGGAGATAAAATGGAGGTAGCACAAGTAGATAATATGTTTGATAAGTTTGGTTGTGAAGGGGGAAAGGAGAGAGAGGACATTTAGCTATAAATGAATAGAAGATGGGTTTTAGGGGAAAAATATGAGTATTTTTAAGATAAGAGATACTTTAAAGCATGATTTTTGCTGATGGGATAGATCTACCAGAAAGGGAGAGATTGAAGATACACCAGAAAAGAAACATAGTCAAATGTAATGTGAGATTTCTGAGAGGGTAGAAGGGAAGGCATTCAGACTGCATGTGAGGACTAGTGCCTCCAATAATAAAGAGGGCGAGGGAACGAGCCTACAGGGCTAGTGGTTGTATAGGGCTCCAGAAGAAGATACCAGTGTTGCCTCTTGTACAAGATGTATGAGAGCCTCTGATTGAAAGAACTTGAAGCAAAGTGGTGGCCTTAGGGAATAGTCAGGTTTTAGTGAAGATAAGGCAGTGGGGGCAATGTCGGAGAGGAGGTCGAGGATATCAGGTCGTTCTACAGTGAGAGTTTTAGAGTGGAGGCTAGAAATGCTGAGATTGGATAAGTAAAAGATGCTCAGAGCCACAACGGGTGATAGTTCAAGAGATGATAGAAGGTTTAGAGTGTGGGATAGGGGCTTGCGTGTAGTTTTATAAGGTTATTTTGAATTTGTTGAGAGGAGTTTAAGTACCTGTAGAGTTGATCATTTCAATCCTAGAATCATAAGGCTTTAAGGGATCTTGAGATGTTGTTAGTCAAACCTTTTTTCTCCAAGCAGATTCATACTTATTTTTCCCCCTAAGAAAGGGTCTTCATCTGGATGGCGAAGGGTTGAACTTGTATTGCAGCAGTCTTTTAATTTTGTTTAGCTTCTTTTCAGGCCTGTTTTAAGTCTGCGTCGATCTCGATTCTCTATTCAAAGAGTAATAAGTAACTTGGAATGGTTTACATAATTTTCATTTTACTTGGTTGTATCATGTTATTGAACCATTGCAAAAATTTTTTAAAGTCTGTAACTATACACAGTTCCAATTAAGATTAAATGTCTTTTCCATCCTGCTGTCTTTGGCCAGTGTCTTTTGTGTTTTGAAGTTATCTTGCCAACCGAGAGATAATATGATCTTGCCTTTAAGTTATGCACAAGTTGTTGAATGTACTCTCATAGGGCAAACAACAGACAGAAGGGCAGGAATTCAAACTTGTTTAGCTTTTTGGAATTGAAACTTTCCCTTCTTAACAATACCAAGAATTTCTATTGAAAGATTGCATCTAGTTTACTTAAAGTTATACAAGGTAACTAGTAGTTTAAATATTTTTAAAAAAATGAAAATAGTATGAATAGATAATTATAATAAGGTTCGCTAACCATATTAAATATATATTTTTCATTTCTGGTTTTATAAGTTTATTAAATGTTAGCCTACATAAGAATGTCTCAGGATTTAATTTCAGGTTCTGCTTATTTGTTGTAAATTTCCAGCAAATTTTTCATGCCGAGACTATTTATGATGTCAAATGAGAAAAATCAACTTACTGAAGTTTTGATGCCAAATAGTTCTTTGGAAAACTACCATGTAATTTCCTCTCTGCTTGAACATTTTGGTTTTTAGGGAGCTGAAAATTGCTTGGAAGGCCTTATATTTGTAATCACAGGAGTGCTGGAGTCCATTGAAAGAGATGAAGCCAAGTCTTTAATTGAACGTTATGGAGGAAAAGTAACTGGAAATGTCAGCAAGAAAACAAACTACCTTGTCATGGGTCGTGATAGCGGACAGTCCAAGAGTGATAAGGTGGGTGCTGCTATATTCTCAATACAATGAATTAGCCTGCTTGCTTGGCAGGCTCTTGATACAACCATTTGTAGTAATACCCTTTACACAGAATTAAGAGAAGAAAATTACAGAAAAGTAATTTCTTCCTAGACTCTTTCTTCATAAAAATATTGTTGGCTTCAATCCCAGGATTTTGAAAGCATAGTTCCTGTTTGTTTGACTTTCTCAGTGTAGTATTCTAATTTAAATTTAAATCTTTTTTTGAAGATAGAAGCAAATGCAGTTTTCTGTTTCTTCTAGTCTTAAGTGTTCCTATGTATGCTTGAGTAGACTCCATCTTAAGTTTTTTATTAGAGCTCTTAGGTGTGTCAGTAGGATTGTGTTTAGCTCCAAGTAACAGAATACTAACCTTGGTTCAAACAAATAACTACTTCTTTTCTTACCTAACAAGAATTCCAAAGGTAGGCAGTTCCTGGGCATGGCTCAGCAGCCCAGTAATGTAACTAGGCTAGTTCCATTCTCTACCTCTGTCGTCCTTATGTGTTAGCTTTAGTCTTTGTGCATGTTGCCTTGTGTTGCAAGGTGGCTGCAGCTCTAGGCATTCAGGTGCACATTCAAGGCAGAAAAAAGGGAGAAGTGGTAAGATTTCATACTAGCTGTCACTGGCCTTACAAGTTTTCCTAGAAACACCTCTTATAGAATTTCACTTAAGTTTCATTGCTCAGAGCTGTCACGTGGCCAGTTAGTGATATAAGTGAGGACTTTCGTGCTTGCCTGAGAGCGATCATAATTTATCACTTGGAGATGGACAGATTGGAGCTCCGTTAGCAGGGAAGAGGGTGGGAGAGAATGTCTGCCAGATGAGTGATGCTGGGAGAGGGAATGAAGAGCTGAACTTAGGCCCTAGTGACTTTGCCTTTTCTAGGGGAGAGGAAAAGGTAAAGTAATTCAGAAAAGTGGTAATGTGACACCTCAGGTGCCAGCTTACTATTCTTTCTGTCATTTCTTTCTTTTTAATGGTACTTTTTTGTTATGAATATGTTTTTAAAAAATATTCCAGTATTATCTAATTTACACATGTGGTCTTTCATCTATTAAGATGTCCTAGAATCATATATATATATTTTACAGAAAGTAATGGTTAAAATATGTTTTTAGTGATTTACATTTTTGATCAATAGGCAGCAGCTTTGGGGACAAAAATTATTGATGAAGATGGCCTATTGGATCTGATTCGAACTATGCCAGGCAAGAAGTCCAAATATGAAATAGCAGTTGAAGCTGAGGTTTGTATAAAATGAACTCGATTTATGTAAGTTGGCATATAGCAACTTTCCTGTTTCTTAGACATTTCTTGGGTGGCAATAGGCCTGTTGGCTAAATAAAGATTAACTTCTTCTACTGCATATGAACCTATCTATTTCCTTTTGAGCTGGAAGACTCTGCTTCCGGATATCTTGTTCAGTGTATTTCCTTACCTTCCACAAAGAAATATGAGGAGAGAGGGAGAGGACAGTGTATTGCATTTACCATATCTACGTATTCAACTTTCCATATTTTCCATATTTTACAATGATTTTGTGCAAAGGTTCTTGACTAAGAGTTCTTTACAGGACACATTATAGGTATTAGCATGATGACTTAATTTTCAGTTAGAACAATAGTAGGACTTTTTCAGTTGTGACAGAAACCCAGCCCATATCAGCTTTAGCCAAAAGGGAAAAATGTTGGCACACATAACTAAACTGTGGGCAGGGTGGGTCTGGAATAGGAATTACTGGATCTAGAGATTTCAGTGCTTTCAGGACTCTTTAAGTTTCTGTCTCTCTGCTTCTAGTGTTAGCTTCTTTCATTCTCACTATATACAGGTCTTTTCCAAGTGCAGGACACAGGGATGCCAGTAGCCCAAGTTTAATTCCCAGCTCTGTTGTCCAGGTGGTCTGCCTGTTGATTACAGTTAGAAATATCTTGGGTAATGATTTGGATTGGCCCTTCACCCAGCGTTCCTTAATGTTAGCAACTTATGTGACCATAGCACAGTTACTAAAATCAGGAAATTAACGCTGAGACCATATGGCTAACTAAACTACACATATTATTCAAACTTCGGTTTTCTTCCCATTGTTCTTTTTCTAATCTTGGATCCCACACTGCATTTAGTTGTGTCTTAGTCTCTTCTAGTCTATGACAGTTCCTTCATTTTTTCTTGTCTTTTTATGACCTTGACACTTTTGATGAGTACTAGTCAGTTGTTTTGTAGAATGGCTCTCAGTTCGGGTTTCTTTGATGTTTTCTTATGATGAGCTTGAGGTTATGCATTTTTAGTAAGAATACCACAGAAGCAATATTGTGTCCTCATATAGCAGGTGTACATGATGTTGATAATCTCTTATTATTAGAGATATTAGCCTCGATTACTTGAGTAAGTCGATGTCTGCCAAGTTTCTCCACTAGCGAAGTGACTATTTTTCCCTTTGTAATTGATAAATATCTTAGGGAAATACTTTAGGACTATGCTAATTTCTTGTTTGTCCTAAGATATTCACCCACTAATTTTAGCATCCACTCACTGGTAAAGAGGCACAAATTTTTTTAATTATTATTCACACACAACAAAATTTATTATTTAGATATTATTCACATACCACAAAACCCACCCTTTTAAAGTATATAAATCAGTGGTTTTAGAATATTCACGAGACTGTGCAACCATCACCACTATTTATTTTCAGAACACTGTCATCACTCCCTAAAGGAATCCTGTACCCATGAGCAGTCAGTCCTCATATCCGCCCCTTGGCAACCACTGCTATACTTAGTGTCTATGGATTTGCCTGTTCTGGACATTTAAAGGAATCATGCAATACGTAGCCCTTTGTGTCCAGCTCCTTCCACTTAGCATAATGTTTTCAAGATTTACCTACTTTGAAGCATATACCACTACTGCACTCCTTTTTTTGGTGATTAATATTCCATTGTGTGGATAGGCCACATTTTGTTTATCTGCTTATCAGTTGGTGGACATTTAGGTTGTTACTGTTTTTTGGGGTATAATAATTGTATATATATTTATAATGTTGCTGTGAACATTTGTGTACAAGTTTTTGTGGAGGCATTAACTTAAAAAAATTTTTTTTAAATTTTTCAATTACAGTTGACATTCAATGTTATCTTAATTTCAGGTGTACAGCACATTGGTTAGACATTTACATAACTTACAAGTGACCCTTCTGCTAAGTCTGGTGGCCACCTGACACCATGCATAGTTATTGGAAACATTAACTTATAACTAGTTAGAAAACTGATACAAAGTCTCTTAATCCTTTACCTTGTTTTTTTCAAACTGATAATAGATTACTTATTATTTTAAAAGCTATGTTCTCACTTTAAAAATTTGCATTTGGGCGGTTTTCAGTGTTTGTTGTTAATTTTTTAAAGTTTGGAAGGTGGTGATTTCCACAAACAGCAGGGCCGTTGTGAAGAAGCAAACCCAGGTTGGGGAGTTTGCTTGGATATCTCAGGTTGCCCTCTAGGGTACATTGATCAGGGTAGAAATTCTTTGTCTCACCGGGTTTCTTTTTTCCTCACTTTTCCCATTTTTAAGATGAATAAAGGAAAGTCCAGATTGCAAAGAACACCACAAAAAAATGAACAAGGAAAAAGAAAAATTAGTCCAACCAAGAAGGAGTCAGAATCCAAAAGGAACAGACTGACTCCCAAAAGGGGCAGCTCTCTAAATTCAGTAAAAAAGGAAACAAGTGTGTTTCGGAGAGGCCTGGACTTCAAGGAGCAGGAGGCTGAGGACACAGTCGGTAACAGCTGGGCTAGGAATTGGGCTGATGACAGCAGTGAAAACAAAGTGGAAAATTTGCTCTGGGTTGATAAATATAAGCCAACCTCACTCAAGACCATAATTGGACAGCAAGGTGACCAGAGCTGTGCCAACAAACTTCTACGCTGGCTCCAAAACTGGCACAAGAGACCATCTGAAGATAAGAAACACGGTGATTTTCCAGTTTCATTCATTTTTGTGTGTGTCTGTCACCATGTTATTGCTCAGTTAGTTGCTCATACGTGAGGAAGTCTAATGGTTAGTTCATTCGTCTCTCAGCAAGCATTTACTGAGAGCCTGCTCTAAGCCCAGGTGCTATACTAGACCCCAGAGGTACTGTTGTGAGCAAAACACAGTCCCCTGGAGCTCAGTCAGTGGAGGAGACATATATGAACCAGCAATTAAAATGTAATGTGCTAGGGACTATTATAGGGGTAAATTTAGATGTTAAGGGGGTGGAGGTATGTGGTCAGGAATGGGGATGTCTGTGCTCCCATCCCTGGAGGAAGGGACATCTACGCTAAGACTTGGAAACCAAGTAGGAGTTGGCTAGGTGAAGGGAGCGGTGAGTGTTGAGTGGGAGAGAGTACATGTACCAAGGCCTGAAGACATGGGAGAGCAAGGCTGCTGAGAACGCCAAAGAGATTGTGAGAAAGGTGCCAATAAAAAGCTGAGGCACGCTTACAGGTTAGGCAGCCTAAAAACCCCGGTGGCATATTGCTTACGGGAGGCCTGGGGGTCCTGAGCTTCTCTAGTTTCTGTGCTTCTTCACCACGTATTTGTTATGGAATAGTAACACCTGCAGTATATATTTAATGTCCAAAATACTTCTGGAGGTTTCAGATCACAGATGTCAGTAGTAGTTTCTTGCGCTTCAGCTGCTGCCTTTGGGGATATTGTGTAAGAAATAAAGGAAAATTTAATGAGCATCACAGTGAATTTCCAAGGCAATGACTGGGTTATTAATGTTTAGATGGCCACTAGACATTGGCTGATGGTGCCAGTTTATTTTATTTATGACAGATAATATGATTGTAATGATACAGGGTTAAATTTAAGTTGAGTCTCTTTTTTCAAAACTACATAAAATCTGCCCTAAAAGGGAAGATAAGTGCTTCGTGTGCCTGGAGAATACTTTAAGGCTTCAAGTGAGCTATAGTCCCTTCTCCCATATACCTACAGTACATTCAACACTGTCAGTCTGTATGTATGTACTGAGCACCCTTTATGTGCCAGGCACCCATGTGATAAAGGCAGGCAGAATGCTCTAGAGTTGAGCTGTGCAAGATTTTGCAGACACAGCATCTTTAATTCATTTTTTCATTTTGTGATCATGACCGTGCTCGTTAACATACATTGAGATGCCGGGCTCTGTGCTCAGCACATTCATCCTCACTGCGTCCCTACCAGGCACATTCTTATTGTTCCCCTCATTTTGCAAAGGGGACAACGGGCCAGAGGAGTTAAGTCACTTCTGAAGTTCTCCAAGCTGATGAGTGCTGGGGTCAGGATAGCGAGAGTTAGGATTGGCACCCAGTCTGCTCCATGACCTGTGCTTCTGTAGGAAAGGTAGTCATAAAATTATTGTTTCAAATCAGGGTTTTAAAGTTAATGAGTTTTAGTTTTGGGTTTGAAGTGATATAGGGAGTAGAATTTTACTAAGTGTTTTGGAAACTATTGTTTATATTTGGTAGGAAACATTCTGCAAATCTAGAACAGTTAAACTGAAGGACTCAGTGCTAAGTTTGCGCACAAACTTCTTTCTTCCTTGCAGCAAAGTTTGGTAAATTTGCCGGCAAAGATGATGGCTCTAGTTTTAAAGCAGCATTGCTCTCAGGCCCTCCAGGTGTTGGCAAAACAACCACAGCCTCTCTGGTCTGTCAGGTGGGTGTTCTGTTGTGCTGCAGTTGGGAAGGGAACATAGGAGTGGGCATGTGTAGGAGATGCGCGTGTGTGTGGTTTTGTATGTGGTATGTATATTTTTTAACCTGTTGTGTATATACTTTTCTGAAATCAAATCATTAGAATTTGCTTTAGGGTTTGGGGGATATCTGTCATTTTCATTCTTTTTTTAATATTTATAACTAATTGTAGGTAATATCTGCCTGTGTACCAGGCAACGTACTAAGTCCTTGGGTGCATTATTTTATAGACAATATAGACCCTTATTAGACACATATATACCCTGTAAGAATTGTCTATACTAAATATGTGTACTGTTAACAGTCATAATTCTTTGCTCCCTTTATTGTCATTAATTTGAGGGGGAATTCAATTAAGGCATTTTATAATGCCTTATGATCAATATAATGATCAATTGGGGTAAATGAATCAGAATAACTTGATTTATCATTATTTGAGAGGAAGATTATATGTTGGGATAGTTTGACAAAGAATGATTTAACTTTATTATTTATCTTGAAGAGTCTAGAATTACATTTTGGTATCTTATAATAATGTAATTAAATCTTGGCATGGTTATATTTAATTCTTTTTAGGACTTTAAGTAGTAAACTTAGTAAAATTACTTACTCAAATATATTCTTCCAGGTTAGTGATTTATCAGCTAAGGTTTTAAAACCAAACTTGTGTGTATGTATTTATGTGTATTTGGTAAGCATGTGTATGATGTTTTTAAAATGTCTTATTGTGAGGCATATTATAGTTAACTTTATTGTCTGTTAGAATACTTTATCATTTTCCTATGATTCCTTATGTGATTTTGCTACCCTTTTTCTTCCTTAACTTTCTTTTTATTTTAGGTGGGGGGGTTAATAATTTACATTGTGATAGTAATGGTTTCCAATATTTCAATTAGGAATTGGGATATAGCTACGTGGAACTGAATGCAAGTGATACTCGGAGTAAGAACAGTTTGAAGGAGATTGTTGCTGAGTCACTTAATAATACCAGCATCAGAGGCTTTTATTCAAGTATGTGGCCTTTTGAATTGTTTTCTTTGGTTATGTGAGAAAAACAAGTTCATTTGAATGTTCCGTAGCCAGTAATGAACACTACTATGTGTCAAACACCCTCTAAACCCTGGGACTAATGAGAGAATAAGAAAAGCCTCCAGTGTAACTCTTAGAGGACGATAGGTACCTTTTTTTTCTTAAGGTCTTAGAGGTTTCCGAGAATGTGATAAAAACGCGTATATGGGTATATTTATGTACTTTGCGTATGATTTTAGCATATTCACAGGTGAATCCTGTGAGGAGGGGTAGAAAAATAACTGTAATGCAGCATGATCAGTGAAGTGATAGAGGCCTGTATACAAAGAAGTGATTCCATTTGGGGTGTTGGGAAAAACTACCAATAAAAGGGTGACATTTGTTTGAAGGGCCTTGAAGAATGAGAAATAGAATGGTTCATGGGTGGAAGAGGTTATTTCAAGTAAGAATAGTAGGGAAGGAGAAAAGACAGTGCGAAAGTACCACTGTGTTGAGGTTGTAGCTAGTGGTCTGGTATGGCCAGAGCTTATGGGGACAATAAGATGCCCAAATTGCAGACTAAATGGTGTATGTTTTAGAACCTGTGGCATATTGCATGGTCACCTGAATTCTTGGTACTCGTTGGTAGAAAATTATTGTTAAAAAGAAGTTGTTCAGAGAACGTCACAGTTATACATGGCTGGTGGGGCTGTAAATTGGTACAGCTCTGGAGAGCAATCTGGCAGTATTTCTCAAAGTTAAGTTACCCAGATCCTTCAACCCAGAAATTCCAGTTCCTGGGTTAATTGTTAATACTTGTATATATGTAAAATGGCATATATGTGGATATTCTCTTAATGTGATTTATAATAGCAAAAGATTGGAAGCATTTCCACATTTTATTAATAGAGATTAAACTATGATACGTATGTAAAATGGAACATTAAACAGCCTTGAAAATGATGTGTTCTATATCTACAGATAAGGAACAGATCACAAAAATATATTAAATGACCAAACCAAGGGGTATATTTTTATGCACACATTTTTAGTATATATAAAATACCTATGAAAAGATAGACAAGAGTCTGTTCATACTCTTTGCCTCTGGAAAGGAAAACTGGGTACCCTAGGTGGCAGGGATGGAAGAGAGAATTTTTTCTCACCGCACACACTCTTGTAACTTTTGAATTTAGTACCATGGACCTACATTAACAGTTTAAAATTATTTATATTATTTTTTTATAAAGTAGCAGTGTTTGAACAGCTGTTATTTTGTTTCTGTTTCATCCCATGGCTCCTCAACATGGGTCAGGTGGAGCAGCCCATTCAGTAAGCACGAAACACGCTCTCATCATGGATGAAGTGGATGGCATGGCGGGCACGGAAGACAGGGGAGGAATTCAGGTAATGAGAGCATTGCATTTTTGCAGGTTTATTGTTGATTTTTTTTTTTTATATACAAAGAACTAATTATCATGTTGTGACATTTATAGTAATTAAGACATGTTGCTGAGTAGGTTTTTAAAACCAAAAATACATACATTGTGTGGTGTTTGGGTTTTTTAAGTAATTATTTGGTTGTTGCAAATTTGCATTTCAGGAATTAATTGGCCTGATAAAACATACAAAAATTCCCATTATTTGTATGTGCAACGATAGAAATCATCCCAAGATTCGCTCTTTGGTTCATTATTGTTTTGACCTTCGTTTTCAAAGACCTCGGGTTGAACAGATAAAGGTATGATGTTTGGAATTCTTTTTTCCATCGCACTAGCCTATTTATTTAGGGGTCAATTTTAAAAGTAGCTGATATTTTTTAAATATCTGGCAAGTTAAAAACATTATTGAAGATTCTCCTTGTTTATTTTTAGGGTGCAATGATGTCTATTGCATTTAAAGAGGGTTTAAAGATTCCTCCTCCAGCTATGAATGAAATAATTTTGGGAGCCAATCAAGATATCAGACAGGTAAATTAAATATATATTATGTTACAGTTGATGATTCTTTTAAGTTAACGCCATCAGACTTTTGGGTTGGGGGACCAGAGGTATTTTCCCATCTTGTCAGTGTCTTGCCTTTGATCTTTTCAGGTTTTACACAATCTGAGTATGTGGTGTGCACGAAGTAAGGCGCTAACCTATGACCAGGCCAAGGCTGATTCTCATAGAGCCAAAAAGGATATCAAACTGGTAAAATAAATTTCCACTTCTTAGTTAAATCTGGTTATATAGTTCCTTGACACACCTGTAGAACCTATGGATATTTATAATAGATATAGACCGCTGTTAAAAGTGTCTGTAATTCAAATGAATTTTTCCTCAAAAACTATTAATGTGTATTGTAAATTTTGAGAAGTTTTAAATTATACATGCTTCAGTAATTATAAAATGGCTTTTTCAGGGTCCTTTATGTATGGATTTAATTTATGTTTTTAATGTTTTTAGAAATGCTCAGAATAATCTGTTTTAAATGGTTTATGATTTATTAACCTCTGAAACTAGAAGTCTTATCAATTATCTCTGTGTTCTATTTCATCTAGTCACTAGTCAGGATCTATTACGGTTAGAACAATGATTAAGTAGTCGTTTTTCCTTCTCATTTTTTTTAAATTAATACATTTTTTAAGGGCAATTATAGATTCACAACAACATCCACTATCAGCATCCCCCACAGAGTGGTAGATCTGTCACACTCGATGAACCTCCATTGATACATCATTATCACCCAAAGTCTGTAGTTTACATTTTAGGCTCACTCTCAGTGGTGCACATTTTATGGGTTTTGACAAATGTACAATGACGCGTATCTACCATTGTAACATATAGAAGAGTTTCACAGCTCTAAAAACCCTCTGTGTTCTTCCTATTCATCCCTCCTTTCCCCCATCCTTTGGCAGTCACTAATCTTTTTACTATCTCCAAAGTTTCACCTTTTTGGCATGTTATATAGTTGGAATCATACAGTATGTAGCCTTTTCAGATTGGCTCCTTTCACTTAATAATATGCATTTACAGTTTCTCCATGGCTTGATAGCTCATTTAGTGCTCAATAATATTCCTTTACCTGGATGCACTATAGTTTATCGGTGCTCCTACTGAAGGTCAGCTTGGTTGCTTCCAAGTTTTGGCAGTTATGAATAAAGCTGCTGTAAACATCCATGTGCAGGTTTTTTGTGTGATATAAGTTTTTAATTCATTCGAGTAAATATCAAGGAGCACTACTACTAGATAGTGGGGTAAGGGTATGTCAGTTTTGTAAGAAACTTTCTAACTGCCTTCCATACTTCCAAACTGACTGTACAGTTTTATGTTCCAACCAGCAATGAGAGTTCCTCTTGCTCCACATCTTTGCCAGCATTTGGTTTTGTCAGCGTCTGTTCCTTTGTTTTTAGGGCCCATTTGATGTAGCCCGGAAAGTGTTTGCAACTGGAGAAGAGACTGCTCACATGTCACTTGTGGACAAATCAGATCTCTTTTTTCATGATTATTCAATAGCGCCCCTCTTTGTCCAGGAGAACTACTTACATGTGAAGCCTGTAGCTGCAGGGTGAGTGTTCAGAGCTAGTGAGGGGTGGACTTAGTTCCCTACCAGCATTGGGAAGGCCAAATAATCGAGAGGGACGGGTGTGCACTGTGGACAGTGGTATAATGCAGACTGGTTTTTATTCTGCAGGGGTGACATG
Source organism: Pteropus vampyrus (assembly GCF_000151845.1). Lineage (NCBI taxonomy): Eukaryota > Metazoa > Chordata > Mammalia > Chiroptera > Pteropodidae > Pteropus > Pteropus vampyrus. The sequence continues at coordinate 18,366,166 of NW_011888786.1, read as the reverse complement.
AAAAAGCACTTGATGCTTTTAAGCAGAGCGGCAGATAGCATATGTGACGGTGACCTAGTGGACCGTCAGATCCGGAGTAGGCAAAACTGGAGTCTTCTGCCGACACAGGTAAGCATAGGGCTCTCCTTAAAGTACAGACTCTGCTTCAGTTCAAGAGAACAATGTAGCTTTAGCTCCTGTAGTTATTTGAAATATCAAATAAATAATATGGCTCTTATGGCAAAAATATAATCCGTTATAGATTAAAACACTCTATGGTCACTATTGTTTGTTTCTTAATCTAGTCTTGGTTTTTAGTGGTTCAAAATGTTTTTATGTAAAGGGCCATATGGAAATAGAGATGTTTGATTTTTGGTTATAACTAAGATGTAAGTCAGTCAAAAGTTATGTTTGTTCTGTTTTGCCTTTTTTTTTTTTTTTTTTTTTGGCCATTCTTGGTGCTCCTAGATGATTAACTAAGTAGCTTCTTCTTGAAGAAGTTCAGCCAGGGCAGGTCAGCAGCCACCTTCTGATACATGAATTGAGATTTTCTTCTTCCTTGCTAAAAAGGGAGCTTAAATATTGGGTACTTTATTTAGGTCAATATCTTTTATTTAAAATAGAGTTTTGCAGACATTCATAATTAAGAGTATTATTTGTTCTATTTGAGTTTTGCATATTTATACTGTATTATTGGCCTGAGTAATATGCAAGGGACTTCCAAAGGCCTACTCTCTTAATTCTACCCATATATTGTTTGAAAACAAAAAAGAAGGACTCATTCTGGATATAAAGGATTCTTTCTCTTATGTTTTAAAAGTGTTCATTTTTTTAACCTAATAATTGTACCTTTGAGAATTTATCTTAAGTCAGATTAAACACAGAAAAAAAACTTAATGCACAAAAATGTTCCAATGGCAAAAAATTGGACAAAATCTCTATGTCCAAAATCTCTATGTCAATAGGAAAATGATTGATTATAGTAAGTCCTCTTGACCGGAATATTATGCTAACTTTAAATTATCTGTAAAGATTATCTAATATGAAAAAATGCTTATGAGAGAGTATAAAGCAAGATACAAAATTTATATTTAATTCTAGCCTTTAAGAAAGTGAAAACCCTGAATATAGAAGCTATCCTAGGATACATTTTTCACTTTCTTCTGTGTCAGTTTAGTTAATTCTGTAATTATTAGACCTTCCATGCTTTGATCCACCTATGCTATCAATAGCTTATGTTAAAGACAATCACATTCCTTTAAACAGTCTTTTCTGTAACATTGGCGTCTATGAGATAACTGGTACATTGAGATCATTCGGTTGAGGCTGATGAGTTGGCAAGATGATCTCTATGTGGGCCATACATGTTTTGGACCAAGGTGTTTACCATAATCATTTGTTTTCTCTGGGACAAGTTTCCCATACCAAAGATCAGAGACAGCAGGAAAGGGCCCGGCTGCCCTGGAGTTAGGTTAGGTACGTGGGACGGTGTTGCTTCATTTTCCAGAGACTCCTTGGAGTTAGGTTAGGTATGTGGGACAGTGTTGCTTCATTTTCCAGAGACTGTTAGGTACGTGGGACAGTGTTGCTTCATTTTCCAGAGACTGGCTGAGGATTTTTATACTTAGCTGCTAGGGAATCAACTTTGTACTGAATTTAAATCGTGGGCTACAATTTGTTTTTTTTTTTTTCAGGCCATTTATGCCAGTGTTCTTCCAGGAGAGTTAATGAGGGGTTACATGACTCAGTTTCCCAGCTTCCCGAGCTGGTTGGGTAAGCACTCATCTACAGGCAAACACGATCGAATTGTTCAGGACCTGGCATTGCATATGAGTCTCAGGTAAGTGGTATTACTCCAGTTCTGGCATTTTCTCAGTATAGTTTATTTAGCCTTTCTCCAGTATAGCATGAGTCAAAAGATTTATATTTTAGTTTTTATTTTATTGCTAACTAGATAAATGATCCTGAATAAGTTCTTTTTATTTTGTGAGCCTGAGTTTTATTATCCATAATCATTATAACACTTGTTTTATCACTTAAAAAGTTACTTTGGAGAGTAAAGCCAAATGTTAGAGTGTCATAGCTTTAAGGTAAATTTTAAAACTATAAAAATCTAAGGTAGGGCTGGCTATTATTGTTACTGTGACTATTCCTATTACTATTAGGCGTATTTAATACCTCAGCTTCGGAATAATTTAATCAGAAAAGGGAGCTATTTAAATAAATAAACTAGTTTTACCTATCCTAGTAGTAAACTGACCTAGTTGTTTGAGATAGGGGTATAGGTTAGTTTATAATAGGAGGTGGACGCTCAGATGATTGAAAAACAATATGCTTGGAGAAATTTAAGGAAATTCAAAGATTCTTGTTATTTGGTACAATTTCATTAAAAGCTTACAAACTCAGAAATGTGTGCATCCACACAAATATTGAGTCAACTTTAGGAATTTATTTTTACCCATGAAGAACTACTTAAGCAATCTTATTTCCCCTTCTGGTCCCTGGAGAGAATATTAATATTTGGTCCACTCTTAACTTTTGCTTAAAGCTGAACTGAGTTCTTTTCTTCTGTTCCTGTAAATTCTACTTCTTACTATGTTCCCTCTTCCTAGCTTATGGCATGAGTTTTTTATCGTCACCCTCGTATTAGTTTTCTGTTGCCGCTGTAACAAATTACAAAAATTTAATGGCTTAAAACAACACAAATTTATTCCCATCTTGAGATGGGAAGATTATCTTGGATTAGCTGGGTGGGCTCAATGTAATTATAAGGGGCTTTATTTAAAAAAAAAAAAAAAGAGGCAGCAGTGTCAGAGATTTGAAGATGCTACACTGCCAGCTTTGAAGATGGTAAAAGGCACCAGGAGCTAAGGGATGTAGGCAGCCTTTGGAAGCTGGAAAAGGCTGCTTTTCCCCACTGTTTTCTTTATACTGGTCAAGCTGATGACCTGTCTCTCAGCTCTTTTCCTGCCCTCTGCCCACTGCTTTTTAGAGCATGTGCATCAGTCTGCCCCAGGGCTCTCCCTCTTTGATGTTCCCGCTATACTCCTATAGATTTGAGCACTGAACTTCCATGTTTTATGGCTGTCCTTTTGTATGTCTGCCCCCTTCTCTCACTAGACAACATTTCTGGTGGTAGGAACTGAGGCTTACTCATCGAGCAAATAAACTCGCTCAGTAAATGTTTCTTAATGAATCATATACAGGACACTGTCATTATCAAGGACATCTATAGTGAGGTTCACAATTTTTAAAGTAAATTAAGATGTTCCTACTTTTAAACCCTGATTGTCACTGAATTTTTATAGTCCTTAGTTTATTTTTTAAAGTGGAAGTACGATTTTTATTAGTTAACCTTTTTTTGGTCATAACATGCCTTTGAGAATCTGAAAACTTTGATCTTTATTCCTCCCCAAATGCACTAATGCAGAAAACAATTTTAGGGGAATTATAAGATTTCTGAGGTTAAATCTTAACCTTTATTTAGGTAAATTAGATGATACCTTTAAACTCTTCTAGATTTAATGTTCTGTGATTCTACTAGAAGGTAAAGTTAAGTGACAAATTAGAAGAGGATAATTTTGGAAAAGGTTTCATGATTGTCAGGCACTGTGGCTTATGGGCTCATACTTGTCTTCAGGTGCTAGTATTCTTGACTATGGGAGACAGAATCTAGAGGAAATGGATGAATTTAAAATAGGAGTGATTTTCGAACTCTTTGTCTAGGTAATAAAACAATTATGGAGCAAAGTTCTAGATTTCTGATCAGGAGAACATTGTGGGTTATGATTCAGACATTCAACTAGCTGATGGCAGGAGCGGGACCCACAGGTAACTTAAAGGGACTTTCCATTTCTGATTTTAATGTGGGTTCTAAAACCAACAGCTTTTGAGTCTTGTTTGAAGTACACGTACACAGAATTGCGTGGTTTGAAGATGGAAGCACCTGAGTTGGAAAGATTTAAGGTGGTAGCATTGCAAATATTGTCTCGTTTGGCAATTTTGTCTTTAAGTGACAGCGTTTAAGGAGAAAGAAAAGTCATTTCACGATAACATGCTAGTTCTCAGCAGATCAAAGACTGTTCTCCTAGGTTTGCCCCTGGCCAGTGTGGACCACCTTGTGATTCTTCAGGAACATTCTCTGCAGTTTTCTTAGATTTGGGGAAAACCCTGCTCTAGAACTAAAAATTTCAGAGTAACAGTATTAGGAAATATGAGGGAAGCATTCATATTTGTATGTCATAATCAGACACCAAAAGACGGTATAGACCCTCGTGTAGAAAGTAGCCATGGCACCTGAAGTAGGAAATCTCACTGCATTTTACAGATGCTTTTACTGTTTGTAACTTGACGTGAGTAATCTTTGGCTGTTAAGAATTATGAGCACAGAAACACTATTGTTGCTGGGCCTTAGGAGGAGGATGGATGCAGAACCTACATTTGTGTTTTTCATTCTCTGATCTGGGTAAGTAGAAGATTCTCTTGGAGCACGTTGGTGTGTGTCCATTATCCTGGTCGGGCATCGCTAGCTTTCCATTCACCAGACTGTGAAATAGTAGGCATTCCACTGAGCATTATTAAAACTGATTGTGCTCCATCTGATTCACTCAGTGTTACTCACACTATGATTTGAGTTGGCGGTAGTTTGCCATTGACTTCAGGTATATCTCTTGTTTTGGTTTAAGAACTTACTCCAGCAAAAGGACTATCAATATGGATTATCTGTCACATATAAGGGATGTACTTGTACAGCCCTTGATCTCACAAGGGGTAGAAGGAGTACAGGATGTTGTTGCTCTTATGGACGCATATTATTTGATGAAAGAAGACTTTGAGAATATCATGGAAATTAGCAGCTGGGGAGGCAAACCTAGCCCCTTCTCCAAGCTGGATCCCAAGGTAAGTTGTGTGATGCACTGGTTCTCCATCACTTCGTAATTACCAGGTTTGTACCAGGAGTCCCTCAGAGGTGTTTGACATGCTTTAAAAGGTTTGTTTTTTCTTCAGTGCTTCTTTATGGCCTATACTTTCCAAATATACTATTTGAGTACAATATTAAGAAAAGACTTCTGGATTTGACTTTGCAATTTGTATGTTTATCTTTATGTTGAGTGGAAAAGTAAGACATGAAGTCTGAGGACAAAAATTTAAATGTATTTCTTATAAGTAAAGGTGGGCAGATGAGACTGGGGAAGTTAAAGTGAGGTGTGGACGTAATGCATTAGAAAAAGAAGTGTTTACTGGCTGAGGATTTTTATACTTAGACTGCCTAATCTGTGAATTTAGCATTTATTCCAGTTGGACAATCTATTATGTAATAACGTATCCCCTACTTTCTTTATATAATGAGCATGAACGAAGTGACATAACATGAATATGTAGTATCTAATACCTCACTCTTGAGCCTGTTTATTTGATGCTGTTTTAGAAGACATTCTCTGTGGCTTGCCTTCTCTAGAATTTTGACCTGTGGTTATGGGTAAATTCTCTCACGAGACATCCATAGTTGGAATTCATGGATTAATTCTGCAATTAGAAGCTCGATGTTAAGGGTTTTCAAGTTTCTTAGTATGTCGAAGTAACCACTATTATTATTGTAAAGGCAATTTATGTATTTTGTGGGTAATTAAAGGCCAACTTTAACTTGTACCTTATTGTGAGCCTTTTTGATTTATTGATTCACTAACTGCTTATTCATTTGTAGAACTGCAGAGAGCACTCAATAAGTAAAAATGCCAAAGTTTCCAAACACTGATTATTTATTTAGTCATGGGCTCTGTTAGAATATCATAAAAAATATGGAACTTCACAGAAAAATGCATATATATATATATACACTTAACACGTATGTGCATAAATATTTTGTGAACAATTTCAAGGGGCTTCCCAGATCTCTCAAAAAGCCTTTAGACCTACAGAGTTCAGAGGGTTCTTTTAGCTTTTTAAAAAACTCCCTCTGTTTCTTTCCTTTAGGTGAAAGCTGCCTTTACAAGAGCTTACAATAAGGAAATCCACCTTACTCCGTATTCACTTCAGGCAGTAAAGACATCAAGACACAGCACAGGCCCAGCACTGGATTCTGAATATAACGAAGAGTTAAATGAAGATGACTCTCAGTCTGATGAGAAAGATCAAGACACTACGGAAACTGATGCTATGATCAAGGTAGTATCTTAAGCTACAGCAAGAAGCTATGATACTCCCTCAAAATAGTTTATCTTTTCTTGTGTATAACTTGCCTTCAGAAATTACTCAGGCCCTGTTTAGCAAATAGCTGAGTAAGCTGTGAAAATACTTTTAAGTTTTTTTGTTCATCACAGTTGAAGTTGAGAAGGTATGGATTTTATTTTTATAAACAATCAGCTTCTTATAATAGTGGAAGAGCCAAATAGCAAGAAAATAGGCCATCATATTGATGGCATGTACTGTTAGAAAAAGTACAATTTTTATTTGGTCATTGGTGTGTGTTTTACCCATAGATACACATTTTCACAGCATAATCATTTTCAGTGAAACCATTTCTCCCTTCTGTTATTTGTGTTTTGCTATAGCCATTGAACTGCCTATAGAAGTTTCTCAGAGCAAAACATCCTTGGCTCTTGATATTAAAATCATTGATGGCATCAGCTCACCATTTGCCATTGGCTGAGGCCTGGCAATGTAGTCTGTATCACCCTCTATCGTGAGTGTGTCATTCTTGCCCCTTATTTCTGTTTTGTATAAGTAGGGGTAGGCATAGTGGCCTTCACCAGTATAGCTTTTTCTAGTCTTGTGTAGACATAGATTGCCTCCTTCCCTCTTTCTTCTCAAACTGCATGTGTTTAGACTCTCTAATCTGCAACTGAAAGGAAATTCATCATGAAAACATTACTCTATTTGTAAATTATTCCTTGTTTATTTTGTCTTTCCCAAATATATGTATGTTCTAAATCCAAGAAGCTGCATACATAGGAGGAATATATCTCGGTTCTAGATTCTAAATAGCTTTTCTGCTTTTACTGCTATCTGTTAAAGGCTACAGCTAGCCCAGTTATTTCTTGAAAGTAAGCTCATTGAGGGTAGCAGTAGTTCAGGATCTAGATGCTTGCAACCTTTCTTCTTAAGTTATAGGTAAATAATTGATTTATTGCAGAAATGAATTTACTTCATTTACTTATAAACACAGCTATTAACTGTTTTGTGCATTTTTCCCTCCCCAACAGAAAAAGACAAAATCTTCAAAGTCTTCAAAATCAGAGAAAGATAAGGAGTCCAGAAAAGGAAAAGGAAAAAGTTCAAAGAAATGAAACCATTTTTCACTACTGTCAGTCTCTTTTTACTCACCCTGCTGACCAGTCTAGCTGGTCTAGAGAATGTTTTACCCCAAAGGAACCATATTTTAGGATAATGGGGCGACCGAGTGGTCCCATTATAAATGGTGGTACAGCTAGAAGGATGTAACCAGTAGGCTGATGTACACCTCTTATAGAGGTCGATAGGACTGCTTGGGTCCTCCACTGTCCTCTGTCAATCTAATTAGATTGTGCTTCAGAATGACTGTATAACCAGAACTAAAAACTACGTATGGGCTTTGGAATCAGATTTTCTTTGAACAATAATATACCTGGAACAGTGGTACTAAGGCAACTTTTGTAAGCTTTACAGTTTATCTTAATGGCCTTTTTAGGACCAATGCTGATTTTTTTAAGGTAGTTACTATTGGTGAAATTTTGTAAATAAATCATAATACAAAACAGTTATCACCTAGAACTGGATATTCTTTATACATTGTCAAATATCTTGCACAATTTAATTAGGAATAAAAATGTTCCACATGATACATGTACAAAATCTTAAGGTCGTCATCTTTTACAGCAGAGTATTATGTTGGTATGTAACTTTCCTTTTTAATATGCGAATACTGGATGAAAAAACGTGAACTATAACTTTGGCTCTTGAAGAGTAAGAACTCTTAATTTCCATCTTCATTACAGCTGTGAAGGCTGTGAGTGCGGTGAATAGAATTTTGTTATTACCAGAGGGTATGTGAAAAGGTACAAACCATTCTTATCCTTCCAGAGCCTCAAGCCTCTGCTAGGTCAGACTCTTAGTCTCACTCTAGCTTGGGACAAAATGAACACTTTTATTTACTTTGTCCCTGAGAGATCCACTTCTGTCCTGCGACAGATTCTACAAACCCTACTGGAACTTTAGATTGTAACCGTACTTGTTGAGTGACCCTGAGGCTTTGAAACTAGCCTGGAATTTAGGTGTCTAGCTATTTTTTAATTTTGTTAGTAAATGCTCAGAGGTATGTGCTAAAAGGAATATAAAAGCAGGGTACTATTCCCTGCCTTTAAGGAACTGAGAATCTTGTTTGGGAGGTGAGACAAAGTTTTTAGGACGTTTAAAGTGTATTTACCATGTGAAAAATGTCTTTCATTTAGATTAACTTTATTGCCTTCAGCCCTTACCTAGTGAGCCATGCCTCTCTTTGTTAAAGTTCGCGCTTGAAACTGCTGCTTCAGTGAAGATTTTCTTGATTGACGACTGCCTCACCTCACCAGTGGGGTGAGCATGAGTTTCTTATGCATTTTCTTCCATTTCGATTGCTTTTGGATATGCAAGTCATGCCTGCCTACTTGCTCTGTACTCCCTAGGAAAGGGACTATAATATCCTTGCAGCCAGAACAATTAGTGGCCTGTACTTGTTCATTATGATTTTAATTATAAATGCTCTACATACATAATTGGCATAATTTGTGTATAAGATAAATTTCTTTTATAATTACAGATTGTAAATATGCTCTTTAAAATGAGGACAACATGGGTCTGTTTAATTTCTCGTTGAAGCCCTCATGACCATGAGGTGTGTGGCTGAGGTTAATACTGACTAGGAGTTGGTGGTTCCATAGCAGTTTGGATGTGAATCTAAAGGGTCTGTATTAGGACTGAATCTTTATTGGAGTGACCAATAGATCCTTATTGGAGCCACACATTATCTTTGCAGCATAAAACTGCATACTTGCTTTTTTTGAGACCCACTGAATTTTGGCCATTGTAATTATAACAAATTACTATATCCTGCATCTTGTTAAATTCCAGCAGTTCATTAACAAAGTATCTTCCTAAATAAGTTCTAGTACAATTAGGCACATGAGCAAATGTCTAAGGCCTATAACTCCCCAAATATAATGTACTTACCCTTGCAGATCCCAAGTACCTGCAGCTCTTATTCCTAAATCCTTATATCATCCTTATAGTGATTACAAAAGAACAGGGGGACTATGGATAGGTTTAATGCTAATGGTTTGTATTATATCACCTGTTCTGTAGCTAGCCTTTGGGAGGAAAGAACAGATCATAAACCTGGAGGCATCATGCATGTGGATACTTAGACGCTGTGAAACATTATTGGCACTTTAAGAGTCTAACCTAGGCTTGTAGGTACCTCTGCAGTGCTCAGGATGCTGCTGCTGGCCATACTATAAAATTGTGTCATCTGATACATTCAAAGTTAGGCCACATTACTCATTTCTCAGCTGCTCAGACTTTGGTGACATTGGCCTTGTATGGCAAGGAAGCATGTACTGGTGTGGGAAAAGTATGTTGTGTGTGAGATGTGTGTGATATGGGGAATAATGTATGTCTTCAAAGAAAGTCAAATGATTTAATTTTGTGACAGGAATTCCATAGTATGCAGTGTAATGACTCAGGACTATATAAGGACTATAAGTTCGTAGTTTCATTCTTTCAGATATATGATTTTAGTGATTTTTGGTGTTTTTATTCTAGGGCTGATTCTGCTGAAGAGCCTTGATTTGTGTAAGCTCCTCATTTCAGACTTTTAACACTGTTAACATCTGTGTTGCCCAGACACACACTGTGCTTCAAAGCTACCTTCCTGTGTCCAAATCCAGAAAAAACATTACAAATATCTAGTTAATTTTATTTTAAAGGAGATATTTCAAAATATAAAAGTTATCAAAAAAGATGAATATTTACAATTATGTTATAGGTTACTATTAACAGTGCACAGCATATAATATGTAAGACTTTGAAGAGGAAATATACAAAGTGTAATTAATGAACAGCACTGGTATATGTTACCATTTTGTCACTATACAGAAGTTGAAAGTTGGCAACCTGGAAAGGTCACCTTTGCTTTTTCTTCTGTATCCAAGAAGAACCATCTCTAAATCCACAGGGATAGAAACCCAGCTTCCTGTGGAAAATGCTATCTTCTCAGGAACATTATCTAGAAGGGACGAAAAAAAAAAAAACCCACATGGCTTTAGAAGGGTTTCAAGTAACAACCGGCATTCAGTAATAAAGCCAAGCATACAAAGAATTTTTTGCTCATTTCTGGACTGTGGAGCAGGATCACTAGAAATCTTCAGTTTGTAAGCAGCGTGGAGTTTCAGTCTTGGCCTTGCAACTGACTAAAACTGTGAGCAAGCTGTTGAACCCCTACTATAAAGTGAGGAGGATAACAGCCACCTTATTGGGAAGAATGAGGAAATGCAAAGTAGAGAAACAACTTTCTGGAAACTAAATGACTGTTAAAGGTTTCTTGTCTAAAAGGATTCTGAACAATAGCTTCAACCAATAGTCATTGTATAATAAGATACTTATAGCGACTTTTGCAAAAGGTTGTGCATAATCAACTCACTGAGGCATATCTGCAAGTAGCTATGATACCATGGTCTAAGGCTCTACTTTAATGCAGGAACAGATTCCAGAGTCTATGTAGGATTATTAAAAACAAACGAAGTTCTACTTTTGGAAGTGGTAGAGTTGCAAATTAATCCTCCCACAAGTAATATCCTCTCCGTTTATAACCATCTAGAGTGACCAAAAGCAGGTAGAAATTAGATGTCAATTCTTGAAAGAAAAGAATTCCACTGGGTAAGATCTTTATATAGCTTTTCACCTGAGGGCAAGTCCATGAGGCATGGAATGGTTAGGACTTGGAGTGAAGTCACAGTCTCACTAGCTTGACGAGAACAGAGTCTGAGGCTGCGAGAACTACTGAAATGTGAGGAATGTCCTGGAAAAGGGATTGCCCCCAAATCTGCATCTAAGCTCCATTCATTCCTTGAACTTCACTGGCTTGGAAGAGACTCTTTTATGCTGGACTTGAAACAGCACAGCTCTGTGTTTGAGGGAACACCTCGTTATCAGGAAACCGAGGGCTGCCCGTAGGAACTCAGGGCTTCATTTCTCTGCCCATAAAGACTAGAATTCTGCCAACAAACAAGCTGAGGACAACCTCAGATGAGACTGCAGCTCCAACCAACTGCAGCCTTGTGAGACCCTGAACAGAAGACTCAGCCAAACCAGGCTTACACTACTGACCCACAGAAACAGTGAAGATAGATTCTGGTTCAGGACGGCAACATAGGAGGCACCTGAATTACCTTCTCCCACAGCGAATCTATAGCTACATATAGAACAATTCCCTCTAGGGAATCTAGCCAAGCGACACCTACACATCAGGTGAATGAGAAAAAAACCTACATTGAAAGGAGTAGGAGAGGCTGACATAGCTGTGACCTGAGTTTTCATTCAGCCTGCATTTAGGGGCTTAGATTGTCCCATTTGGGACACTGACGGCTTGGTATACCTCCAGCTACTGAGCCACAAGAACAAAGAAGACTATTAAGACAATCACAAAGGTTTGGGAGACAACCAAAAGCTAGGGCAGGATTGAAAAGGTTCATTCCTTACGGGTGACCATGCCAGGACTGGGAGAGGTGACTTTTATCTAATGCTTACATGCCAACACAGAATCAAGAAAAATGAAGAAAAAAGGAATATGTTTCAGATGAAATAACAAGATAAAACCTCATAAAACTAGCTTAATGAAATGGAAGGAAGTGATTTACCTGATAAAGAATTCAAATTAATTGTCAAAGATGCGCACGAGGTCAGGAGAACAATGCGTGAACAAAGTGAGAATTTCAATAAAGCAACAGAAAATATAAGTAAACAAATCACAGAGTTTAAGAATACAATAGCAGACTAGATGATACAGAAGATTAGCAAACTCGAAGAGAGGGAAGTGGAATTCATCTAATCATAGCAAGAAAAGAAATGAAAGATTACAATATCAAGCAGACCAATATTTGCATTATACAGTTACCAAAGGAGGAGAGAGAGAGAAAGGGGCAGAAAACTTACTTTAAAAATTAATGGCTGAAAGCTTCCCTGACCTAGAGAAGGAAAAAGACATCAAGATCCAGGAAGCCAGAGAGTTCCAAATAAGATGAACTGAAAGAAACCTACACTGAGACACATTATTTATTAAATTGCCAAAAGTCAACGACAAAGAGAGAATGTTACAAGCAGCAAAAGAAAACTTGTTAAATACAAGGGATTCCACACAAGCACATATGACTTATCAGATTTTTCAGCGGAAGCTTTGCAAGCCAGAAAAGTTGCACAATATGTTCAAGTACTGAAAGAATAAAAACCTGCCAACCAAGAATACTCTGCCTGACAGAGCTGTCTTTCAAAATTGAAAGGGAAAGACTCTTCCAGACACAGAAGGACTAAAGGAGTTCATGACTACTAGACTAACTTTACAAGAAATGTTAAGAGCTGAAACAAAAGAGCACTAATTAATAACAAAAAGGTGAAAGTGTAAATCTCAATGGTAAAGGTAAATATATAAATTCAGAATAACCTAATGTAATGGTTGTGGGTTAATCACATAAATCTAGTATGTACGTTAAAAGACAAAAATAGTAAAAATAACTACAATAATTTGTGACAACCCAAAAAGTATATATAGGAGGAGAGAGTTAAAATATGACTTTAGAATGCACTTGAACTTAAGTTCTTATTAACTTAGAAGAGACTTATGTTTCATGTAAGCCTCATGGTATCCACAAAGTAAAAACCAATATAGTAGATAACGCAAAAGAGAAAGGAATCTAAGGATACCCTTACCTCAGAAAATCATCAGATCACGAAGAAAGAGAGCAAGAGAAGAAAGGAACAGCGGAATTACAAAACAGCCAGAAAACAACAAAATATCAGTAAGTCTATACCTACTGATAAATGGACTAAATTTTATGATCAAAAGACAGTGTCTGAATGGATAAAAAAAACAATATCCAACTATATACTGCCTATAAGATAATCGCTGAGTTTAAGGACACACAAAGACTGAAAGTGAAGGATACCATGGGAAAAGATATTCCATGGTAATAGAAATTAAGAGAAAGCAGGAGTCGCTCTACTTTTATATCAGAAAAAAAAAAAAGACTAAAAGACCATAATAAGAGACAAAGCAGGTCATTATATAATGATAAACGGGTCAATCCACAAGAGGAATCCCAACATAGAAACACCTAAAAAAGGAGAAATAGCAATACAATACCCAGTACCCCACTTTCAGCAATGGATAGATCATCCAGACAGAAAAAAAAGGAAATATTGGATGTAAATGACACATTAGACCAGATAGACATAACATTTAGAGAACAGTCCATTTAAAAGTTGCAGAATACGCATTCTTTTCCAGCATTCGTGAAACATCTTCCAGGATAGATTATAGGTTAGGCCACAAAACCAGTCTTACTAAGTTTAAGAAGACTGAAATCTTATCAAGCATCTTTCCTGACCACAGTGGTATGAAACTAAAAATCATAAGAAAACTGAAAAATATGACTTAACAGCATGCCAGTGAACAAACCAATGAGTCAAAGAAAAAATCCAAAGAGAAATACCTTGAGACAAATGGAAATGGAAATGCAACATACCAAAACTTTTGGTATACACAAAAAATCATAGTGGTAAATGCCTATGTTACGACACAAGATCTCAAATGACGTAACTTTATACCTCAAAGAACTACAAAAAGATGAAAAAGCTAAGCTCAAAGGTACTATAAGGAAGGAGATAAAGATCAGCAGAAATAACTGAAAGAGACTAAAAAAGATCAATGAAGCTAAGAGCTGCTTTTTCCTAAGCAAAATAGACAAACCTTTAGAAAACAAGGACTCAAAATCAGAAGTGAAAGAAGAGACATTACAACTGATAAAACAGAAATACAAAGGATCATAAAAAACTACTATGAACAATTATATGCCAAAATATTGGACAACCTAAAAGGGATGGATTAATTTCTAGAAACATACAAGTAACTGAGACTGAATCATGAAAAAAAAAATCTGAATAGACAAATTACCAGCAAGGAGATTGAACTGTTAACCAAAAACCTCCCTACAACAGTCCAGGACCAGGTGGCTTCACTGGTGAAGTCTACCAAACATTTAGTGACAAAATATAGTCTAGTTGGAATCCATGATGCTGCTTGGTCAAATCTTTGTCACTATGGAGACTGTACGACCTGCATATTAGCATTAAAAAAAAGAAAATCAAAGGTTTTGTTCTGACAAGTGACACGATGCACAAAAAGGCAATGAGTATAAACTGAGAAGCTGTGTTGACTCTGTGGACTCTTGTGCCCCGAGACAGTGGTGGATGGTCTGTCACTTACCTGCACATTCCACTCACTGCTCCACTTCTGTTCGCAGGTACTGGGTGCAGTCTGACATTTTTTTCAGTTGAGCAGAGTTTAATCTTTCTGAACACATAGGACATGTGCTTTCATTGTTTAACATGCTGTTTGGGAAGGAAAGGCAGAATAGATTAAATATACAGTATTTTCCTTTGGGTTATTCTAATGTGAAAAACTATTCCTATATACACCTCTTAGGACATGTTTATCATGCAGTTGAAGAATTAAGAAGAATTCAGTCTTATGCAAGGCCCCCTCTAAGGATAATGTTTTCAAAGGTCATAGAAGGTTTTTCGAAGACGACAGTCTGAATCTTTAGAGATCTTTAGGAACATGAACAAATGTGGTTTCAGAATAGAGTGGCTGAGTGAAAGGCCTATTTCTGGATAAATCTTGTGTGACCTAGTGAAACGATGCACACTTACATCTTAAATTCCGAGTATAGAGCAGGGAAGTCGCAATGTGGACACACTGTCCAGTCATCCTTCAACATATGTCGACCCTAGAAACAGTACATTTAAGAGTAAAATTCTTTATTATTAAAACTCCTGTTATTATTCAATTACAATAAATGGATTACAGTTAAAAGCCAGCCCTCTAAGTTATGAAATTATTGATAGTTCACATAGGTAGGTAATTGACTAGAAAAAGATGGCTTCAAAAGGACTAAAGCCAGATTTTATTTGTAAGATTTACGTATAAGAGAACAGTCTTCAATTCTGTAAAATCAGTTATCTAAACTGTAAGGTAAAGCAAATTCCACCAGGTTATATAGCCAGTAAGTGGCAGGAAAAGGATTTAAGCCTGGGACCATGTGATCTCCAAGTGTGTGCTACAGTGCCCTGGAGTAACTTCTAGATATTCACTAAGACTATCGTATGCTTTGAATATAACTTTCAACTTTGTTGACAATAAAATTGTATGCTAAAAATTGCAGGAAATTTGAGGGATTAAGATTTAGTGAAAAAAAATGTTGACATCACGTATTCGAATGGGTTATAAATAGAAATGCAAAGAAAGGGAAATTATAAAGAAGCTTACTGTTGCAATGCAATATGGGATGTTATTTTTACATCCAGGACAGAGGAGTTCACATTCTGGGAGAAGAAATTCACAGAAGGGACATGGGGTTGTGGCCTCTTCTGTCTCAGATGTATCGGGCCTCCTGTGAGGAAGAATCACATGTCATTTAAAAACAACACTTTCATGTAACATGGATAGCAGAGAAAAGGCTATTTAGACAACGAGGAATGTGAAACATACCTACTTCAAAGACTCTGAGACTAATACTTAAAAGCTCCCCATCAACCCACACTCCAGCTCAGGGAGGAGGAAGAGGAATTGGGATTGGTCAGATTGTAGCATTTACACGGATTGCGTTTGGAGTTGGAGTTCAGGGCGCATTAAGTGGCAGAAAACAGGGCTGGATCTTGTTCTCTCCCGTCCTGTGCCACTGTAGTGGTGCTTGCCGTTCCTCTGTATCTGCTGTCTGTGTACCAAAGTCCTAAAGGCGATCTTGTGCTGTCCAGTACGGTAACTGTGGGCCACATGAAGCTTTTGAGCACTTGAAATCAGGATAGAGTGCAGAACTGAATTTTAAATTTTACTCCATTTTAATTAAATTTAAACAGTGACATGTGGCTAGCAGATACCATATTAGACCACAGAGCACTCTTGTGTGGAGAGAGAATGACTAGCTTTTTTTCCACGCTAGCATCTAGGACAGCACAGCACCAGCTGTCAGGGTAAATGTGCTCTAGCATTTTCTCCCCACCTCGCTCTCCATGCCAGCAGGTATGTTGGGTTAGACTGATTCGGTTTGAGGCTACTTAGACTTAAAAAAAGGGAGTGTTCCACGTAGCCCTATCCAGCTTAGAGTTCTCTGCCTTGAGGGTCAGTCCCAAGCCCAACTAACAATAAAGTAGTGTTGCTTCCCTTTGCCATCGCTGGTGCAGCCATTTCCCTTGGCTGAGGCCTTGGTCAGCATTCAGGTACACCTGGGTCCCTAGGCATAGTGGGTCTAACAGGTACCCCAAATGCCATCACTACTTTGAACAAGTAGTAGTACTGAATTAGTACTACATGATGGCAATTAATTTTTCCTTCCGTAAACACCCGTGCTACTTTTTCCCCAGTTCCTTTGGGAAACCAGGCCACTTACTGCTTTCTGAAGTGAGGATGTGCCTTATGTGCCTTTGGACCTACACGGGGTTTAGAAATGAACTCTCTTCTGACAATAGGCTGTACAATTATCAAGTTTCTTACACTAAGAAATATTCACTGTTTGCCCCTCTGTGGCAGACAGTTTACTTCTTATATAATAGCCATTCTTCCTTGCCAACAGAACTTTGCTTTCACTCAGCAGTATGCTTTGCAGCTAGAGGCAGCCATGTGCCAGAGGACTGGCAGGTGAGATGTAAATGGATTCCTGGGGGTAGTATCCTTCCTGCATAAAAAGGCAAAGACCTTTTCATCCTTTAAATTCCCTACTTCTTCCTGCCTTGAATGGGCGTATGGTACCTGGAGTTGTAGCAGACAGCCTGGAGTGCTAAAGGCTAAGCAGCACTGTCCAACAAAGGCTCACCAGCACTGCAACCACGAGGAAGGAATGTCTGTGCTCTGGATGGCAAAGCTGGAAGACAGAGGCCTCTGTCCTTAGTGGCATCAGGACCCAGCGGCACTAACCCTGAATGACAATTCCTTGTATGTGAATCAAATAATTCCTGATTCATTCAAGCTATGTTGGGGTCTCTGCTGCTGGTAGCTAAATACAATCCTGACTGCTGTCTCAAATCCATTTTCTTATCGTGCCTGTACATTAGCAGCTATATTCTGGAAAATACATTTGTGCCATGTCATTAGACGGTGGAAGTAGCTGTCACTGCTCACCTGACCATTGCCTCGATCTTCTTCTTGTACTTGGCGTCTATTTTGTTGCGGTACTCGGGCCTCATCAGCATAGCTGCAAAGCTGAAAGCAGAATTCTTCAGGCCTGCTCTGTGACACTCAATCACAGTAGACGTCAGGATTGGCACAATGTCTGCAATACAAACAGCAGAAAGAGGACAGTGCTTCTGCTGGCATGACTCCCCTCCCTGTCAGGAGGAAAACAGGATCACACCTCTCTAAATGTGCTCTTTCTGGCTAAGAACCGATTACCTGTTTAATGAGGAAAGGACACAGCAGCAGAGTCAGGCTGACCGCTCATCAAACTCCCCTGACTATACCATGTTTTGCCGTGTACCACCAAGCCCTGCACTCCCTCAATGGTAACCTCGTGTGCCCTTCCACACCTCTGATATACGTTTCTGCATTTCACAGGGCTGCTGACGAACGGGTAGGGAGATTAATAACTTTATATACTAACCTCTCTGCATATATCTGTTTCTTCAAGACAGAAACCCAAAAGTCAAACTGCTGGCTCAAAGAACATGCTTTTTAAAAATACTCTTAGCACAAACTGCCAGACTGCTTTCTAGAAAGGCCACACCAGTATCCAGCCCCACCAGCCATCATGAGAGTGCCTGTCCTGCTGCACCCTTTGCCAGTCTGGTTCACAATTATTTTAAAGTCTTTTTCATGTAACACAAAAGAATAAATTTAGAGAACATATTAGTGAATTAGGACCTGTGAGCGAGACTTGGCCCCGTTTTTGTATTGCCCATGAGCTAAGAATGGCTTTTACGTTTTTAAATGGTTGGGGAAAAAATATCTTGTGAAAATATTTCGTGACGATTTTATGAAAATCAAAAGAATATTTTGTGAAAATTATATGAGGTCCAATTTTCAGTGTCCAGAAAAAGTTCTGTTGGAACACAGCCAGCCATATTCATTTGCTCACGTACATTCAAGCCAAAACAGCAGAGCTGAATGTGACAGAGTGAATGGCCTACAAAGCCCCAAACATTTGAATACTGACCCTTTACAGAAAAAGTTTGTTGACCCCTGTCATAGAATGTGACAAAATCTATTCACTGAAGAATGTTATAGCAACATGTCTTTTAGACTAATGGGATCTTTTTCAGAGGTAATGGCCTAAGAGACTTATCAGATGACTGTGTGATCTTGGGCAAGTATTACTTCTTTTGCCCCGGTCTGCTTATCTGTAAAACAAGGAAAAGAATAATAACCCAGTGCAGTACTGAGACTGTCATCCTTAGAAAGATCTGCTCAAAAGGCTGGCCCTTGGCTGGCATCTGGGACTTGGATCTTGGAGGCGTTCCGCCATCTCCAGAACTGACCAGAGGGGCTCACTGCACCGGGACTCTGGACGGACTGTGGTTTATCTGAACGCCAGCTCTCTGGGAGCCTGGACACTTGTTTCCTGCCAAGCTGGGGTTGCCGAAGTGACCAGCCCCTAGTACAACCCCTGGGCACCGAGCCTCTCACGATGTCCCCTGGGAGACACCATTTTACATGTGCTGTCAACACAGCTCACACCTGGCAGGGTTAAGTGTGTCCTGTGTGCCTATGTGCCTTTCCTCTTTGCCAGTTTTCCTTTGTATCCTTTTGCTGTAATAAATCTTGGCCTTAAGCACTACTGTATGTTGAGTTGTGTAAGTCCTACTGAATTACCAAATCTGGGGGTGGTTTTGGGGACCCCTTGTTACCACTTCGTGGGGTGGTTGTGAGGATTAATGAGTTGCTGTATGTACAGAACAGTGGCTGGCAGAGTTAGTGAGTAGAGATCTTACAATGCTAAAATAATGCAGAAATGGGGTAATAGGCTCTTCTCAGACAATACTTACGTGATGGAAATTTGCTAATGTTGTTGGCTACCCGAATGAGCATACGTGCCCCTTTCATATGGTCTCCATTTTTAACATGAATCTGAAATAAATGATATTTTATTCTTAGAGACTTTGATTAACCCAAATTCATGCCTTATCCCCGCCAAATAAAAACTACTTGACTGTGACCCTGAACAGGGTCATCATGAGATCCTTGCAGACTTACTTGGCTGATGCCACTGGGATTTCTCCCTCTACTTCTCCTCCCAGCTGCGGCCTGGCACCATGGCTTTGCTGGCCTCATCCCTACTCTACAATCTGCTTTTTACTTTGCCTTAGACCACTAGACATGAGTTCAATCTCTGGTCCATCTTCCTAGCCAGCATTGGGAGACTAAAAGTACCAACTATACCAAATTGTTGTGAGATCTGAAAGTGAGCTAGGCAGAAAGAGGGTGTTTTTAAAGGAGGAGGCACTGCCTGTGGCCAAAGGGCTACGACAGCTGGAGGGGCCTGGGGTGAGGTAAGTGTGAGTGGGGTCTGTGACGAAAAGGTAGCACTTAGGATGAGATGAGGCTCGAGAGTCAGCAGGGCCAGGCCCTGATGTCACCATGGTCATCGGGGTGAGAGGAAGAAGCCTACAAAGATGGGGCAGTGAGGATGGAAAGAAGTGCACAGACTGGGAGTCAGAACTGATGACGTTTGGTGACAATGTGAGGGGGAGTACAGAATGACTCCCAGGCATCAGGTCTGAGCAAATGGTGTGTAATATACTGAGCACTGCAACATAATAAATATTAACCAAATCTAAAGAGGGGGGGAAACCTGGCTGCTTATTCTCCCTCACCCTCCACTGACTCCCTGGGTCTCAGATTGCCCAGCTCAGTCATCTACACCCAAAAGGTCCCAGGCTGTTCTTTAGCCAAAGTACCCATCCCAGCTCTGGGGAAGAAGCATCCACCAAAGCCGAGTCTCGAGTTCCCTTGAGTTCTTGGGTTAAAGATGCATGTGACATTTTTGCATCTTAATAGGGTCTGTTTCTCTTTTAATATCTCAAGCAGTTAAAAATCCTAGAAATTCTTGAAAGTGTACGGTGCTTACATAAGAGAGTAGAGCTGAAGGGAAAAGTCATAAGGGTGCTCTTCAGTGGGAAGGGAAGAGGGTGTCTGGCTTGATGGGAGTGTCAGGTGAGCTCTTGGGGCCAGAGCGAAAGAAAAAGATTTGAGAACCACCCCTATGGCCTGTGAATGTAGAAAGCCCTGGTCCTGGAGGGTGTCCTCTTCCACCAACTTTCCATCCTCCCCTCTACCTCTAAAGACTCCCATTTTGCTGGTTCTGTGCCTCTAGGACAGGGCATCACCACTCCTGTCTGAAGCTGAGAAAGACCTCTCTCCCGCTTTCTACTGCTTTCCTTATGAAAGGGGGTCCTGCTGCTCTGAAGGGAAATGTACTCTGGGGGGTTGCCAGCTGGAATCCTAAGTTTTCCCTTATAATCAGTGTTACAGATCCACGTGATCTAATATGGTAGCCACTAGCCACATATAGCTATTTAAATTACAAATTAAAATTATATAAATTAAAAAATTCAGTTTATCGGTTACACTAGCTGTATTTCAAGTGCTCCAAAGCTAGACTAGTGGCTGCCATATTGGGCAGCGCAGATACAGAACACTTATATCCCTACAGAAAATTCTGGGCAGTGCTACTATAAATGATAATTAGGGTCTAAATCATTCATTACATGACTATGCTGGGTACTTCAAAGTTAAATAAGCTCTTGTGGACTGGCCTAAAAACCAATTTAGCATTAATACGGGGAGATATACTTTGACACAAGTGAAAATTTAGAAAAATACTTAAGTTGGAGTCTGCCTATATCTTTACAAAGATATGTGTATAGCATACACAACATTTATGTAAATTGTACATACAGGTATTTAAAGTTTGCATGCTCTATTTTGTTCTTATTTAAAATCACTGATTAAAAACAATAGACAACTGGACATAAATATAATCCTACTCTAGTAAAAAAAAAGTACACGCATACATTTATACAAATATGAAAGCTACATACAACACAGTGTTAACTATTATATCAGAGTGATGGACTTAAAGGATAAATTATGTTTTCATTATACTTTTCTATGTTCTCTAAGTTTTCTCAGTGACTCTATTTTTATATTCAGATGAAAACTAAATCGTATTAAAAATGGTGGAATTTAAGAGGACATACAGATGGTCAACAGGCACATGGAAAGATGTTCAGCACAACTAATCATGAGGAAAATGCAAATGAAAACTTCAGTAAGATATCACCTTGCACCTGTTAGAATGGCTATTATCAAAAAGACAACAAGAATAAAGGAGACCCTCATGCACTACTGGTAGGAATATAAATTGGTATAGCCACTATGGAAAACAGTATGGAGATTCCCCCAAAATTAAAAATAGAACCACTTTTCGATCCAGCAATTCTACTTTTGGGTATTTATCCAAAGAAAAGAAAACACTAATTTGAAAAAATATATGCATCCCTATGTTCGTTGCAGCAATATTTCAATAGCCAAGATAGGGAAATAACCTAAGTGTCCATTGATGGATGAATGGATAAAGATGTGGTGTGTGTATATATATGTACGTGTACATACACACACACACACACACACACACAAATACTACTCAGCCATAAAAAATGGGAAATCTTGCCATTTGAGACAACACAGATGGACCCAGAGGGTATTATGTTAAGTGAAATAAGTCAGAGAAAGAAATACCATATGATTTCACTTACATGTGGAATCTAAAAAACAAAACCAAAATCAGATACAGGGAACAGAATAGTGGTTGCCAGAGGGGAGGGGGTTGGGGCATGACAAAACAGGTGAAGGGGGTCAAGAGTACAAACTTCCAGTTATAAAAGAAGTCATGGGTAATGTACAGCGTGGTGATTATGGTTAATGGTATTGTAGAGCACACTTGAAAGTTGCCAAGAGAATAAATCCTAAAGATTAACTTTGTATAGGGATGGATGGTAACTAGACTTAGTGTGGTGATCATTTCGCAATGTATACAAATATTGAATCGTGGTGTACACCTGAAATCAATATGTTATATGTCAATAATACCTCGATAAAAAATTTTTTTAATTGGTGAAACTGTATAAAATCCACTATCTTAGAAATAAACTAGCAAGTTCTGGATAAACAAAAATGTTTGCAGTAAATCTTTTTTTTTTTTTGACCAGTTAATATATTTATATACTTCAAAGCAACATAAAAAGATACAGAGAAACTGGCTCCCCCCTTATCGCCTTCCCCACTGACTGGGGTTCGGTGTCTTGCCTCCTCCGCACTGCACCTTGTTTCATTTAGGAAACTATTTTGGGTAGTTTGGTTTGTTTTTAATATATTTCTAATTTTATTTGCAACGAATATATTCTTATTTGTTGCCTTTTTGCACACAAAAGGTAGCATATTGTATAGTTATTCTTATCTTGGTTTTTTCACTTAATATTAGAGTATTGAGGAAATTGCTCTAGTGGATGGAGAGGTGCCCAGAAGAAATCTCTACAGGTGATAAACACACCTGGCAGGTCATACCCCAAGTCATTCAAAGGGCCTCACCTTAACTAGTATGTAACTGTGCAGAATCATGAGGTTGGTGGCCATCTCAGAGGGAATTTTGATCTTCTGGGATTTAAGTTCTGCATACATACTGAAGAGAACATCATGTGCATTCCGATAGTTTCCTTGAAAAAAAGGTGGTACAAATGACATTATTGGGAAGGATGAATTCTAACGACTTTCAGTGGGCCCTCATTTTACAAACAGCTTAATGATGTTATTAACAATATCCTAATAATTTCTTACATAAGCTTAGTAGTTTTTCCTATTATATTTGATAGTACTAATATCCAGCCAGTCCCTCAAGAAGAAAATGGTGGTGTCATCATCTCGTCTCACTCTTTCTCAGGGAACCCACCTGGACCCAAAGTCCAATGAGTCATTGAGTTCTGAGTCTACCTTCTAAGTCTCCCAAATTCAGCCTCTCTTCCTGGCCCCAGTTAATGTGTCTTTTCCTCTCTCTCTGCAGTAGTGTATTAGTCCATATTCCTTCTGAGATTTTTATCTGCCTTCGTTTTGATATCAGTATTCTTATAAAAGTCTCAAGCCTCACCCCACACCCCAAAACTTCAAGGTTACACCCCTACATAAACTGCCCCCAAGTGCAAATTCCTAAGCAGAAGACTTAAATCCTTCAGGATCTGCCTCTGCTAACTGTTCCAACCTTATCTGTGCCCTCCCCTCCTGCTCAGTCAAGGTCAATGCCCCAGCATCCCATGTGTGTTCTCACATGCTCTTACTCTCCCAATGCACCCCTTTTCCCCTCATCTCCTGCTATCTCATCCTTTCAAAACTCAGCTGAGGTTTTTGTTACCTTCTCTCATCTCCATCCTCCAACTGTCCCCTCTCCTGATGCCCTTTTAATGCTTCTTCCTATTCTGACACCATCACCCCCATATAACTCTGAATCTGCTTTCTATCTCTCCTACTAAATCATGAGTCATTGAGAATGGAACTGTGGCTCAGTTCTCTGAATCCTGAGTTCCTAGCATGAATCTGACAGTCAGTAGGTGTAAAGCTGAATAAAGTAATCACTTATTTAATTCCATATTTTCTAAAATTATGTTCCATATTTACAAACATCTAAAAGAATCAGCTTATAAAAATTAGGGAAGATACCGGACTAATTCTCTGATTTAGCCAATAAATATCTCCAGAGCATGTAAGTAGACACAAGCATTCTGGAGATTCTATAAGTAGTCCCTGCACATTATAAATAACTAGGTCAATAATAATACCACCTCATCTTCCGTCTAACGTCTTTTATATTGTTAAGGTCAAATACATGGGATGGAAAGAGCGTTGTGCGAGTGTAGGAGGCTGTGTGCTGAGGGGGTGGAACAGTCGTCCAGGAGACAGAACTGAGGCCCTGAAGGAGCAGAGGAGATGGCACCTGACAAGAGCAAGCCTCAGTGCAGTTGTTCAATATTCCCCTGTGATGTTATTTTACTTCTCTGAAACCCTGAAACAGTCATCTCCCTGGTCTCCTGGGTTCAAAGCAAACCTAGGTTAGAAATGGGCTACTCTCCCCTGCGTGGAGAAGGGTTTGGGAGCTTGATTCTGCTACTTTTAGGGAGAAAAACATGAACGTTAGGGACCTACCTGCAGACTGCTCTTCTCTGGCAATGATAATGGCCGTCCGGCCGGCTTCTCGGTATTGTTTCAGGGCCATGTACAAGCGGAACAGGTACTTGGCATCCTGACATACAAACCATCACAGAACCATTACTTTCAACCTTAGCTAAGGGGAGAAACACCTATAATTTTGCATATCAGTTAGAATCACATTTGCTTTCCAGTAGCTGAGGTTTGATATTCACTGGGTTTTAAAAACTCAATGAATAACGCAATTAGTTTATCAAATATTTAGTTTAATATGTGCCTGGTGGTAGTCTAAATACTTGAGAAATACAACCTGTTTAAGTCCTCATACCCTCTTTGGGAGGAAGGCATGATAATGTACTAATTTCACTGATGAGAAACTGAAACACAACAGGATCCCTGCAGGGCCGGGATGTGAACCCCCCCATAATCTGGCTTCGGGTACATCTTTGTCCCTAATTTACTCCCTACCTCTCATGTGCTTGAAAATGAACTGTTTCCTTATATAATGTGCCAACTTAGCAAAATCTCAAAACATTTTATACCTGTATAAATTTCTCTAGCCTATAAAATTTTCTTTGGCCTTTTACCATTTTCTATTCCTATTCTCTTTTAACACTAGACGATTTCATGCTTGGTGATGTTTCTTGATTAATACAATAAGTAGACGTAAGGTGAGGTGGTTTGGAACAGTTTAAGGGCCTCTGCCCTTTGGCAAGTTAACGAAGCAAAAGGAATAAAAAGATCTGGGGCATTCTCAAAGGAATATGAGTCTGTCCCCAGCAGGACTGAGAGAAGACCAACTTCTACACATACTCCAAGACAGTCACATATTTTGAAAGTATGTTCTTACTGATTTATTTATACTTTACATTTCTATTGAGTTACTTTTATGCTAAATATGGTTTTTATTAATTCCCATAACTTTTGAAGTATGAACAAAGTATACTAATTTTTAGGAATTAGTGCTAAATCATAGTTCTAATAATCAGTTTTCATAGTTCCTAAACTAAATAAAACTCTATAATATCTGAGAAAAATTGTGGGTGGTGAGGATTGGTATCTAGAGAGACATGGCTATTTCACAGGTGGCAATGCTTATTTCAAAGACAGAATGTACACAATATCCTCTAAAATGCATGGTCTGTCTAGATGACCTAAGGCTACATTCAGAGAGAAAATTTTACAAATCTATGATACAAAATCCACAACAGGTAAAAGCATGACAGAATAAAAGTAAAAACATAACTAAGATAGCTAAAACTCCAAGTGAAGAAAACATTTTTAGTACCTTAGGCATCCCATCGCTCTCTCCCATAAGGTGATCTATCAGTTGACTGGTCAACAGTTCATCTTTGGCCTGACCAACCTTTCAGGAAGAG